>NC_141145.1:158543621-158856121 GCF_053477565.2 Lygodium microphyllum | reverse complement strand
AAGCCTACATCACCTCCATGTCTAAATACATTATATGGCTCTCTTCCATGGGTGTTGGAACCCCATGTTTTACCCTTAAGTCCTTTCTTTTGGGATTAATCTCTTCCCTGTGATTTTAAAGTTCACTCAACCCCTATCCTTAAGCCCTTTTGTTGTTTCCCTTGGAACCACCCCTCTATCCTCCGTGTTAAATCCTTCCCTAGCCCTTCTCTTATGGCGTATTGAAACCCCTTCCCTCCAAGTTAACCCAAGGTCTTTCGACCCTACTTATAATCCTTCTGGTTACTATATTTCCTTGGAGTTCGTTTCCGCACCTTGTGTCTTTTCCACACCTTTTATTCCCGTTCGTGCGAGCTTACAAAGGCCATTAAGCCTTCCCCATGGCTTCAATGGGTCTTAGTTGTAAAAGATTCTAAAACACCCTTTCGGATTCCCGAATTCAAGGGGGGAGCCTTCCAAAAACTACTTTTGACGAACGGTGCAAGGGAGCGACGGTGGAATTCTAAGGAGAAGTTGTAAAGCTGCTTCCACGTTCGACGGACCACAATTGTGATGCCTCCTAAGAAAGTCCAAGGCGTAGCTGCGGGAGGATCATCTCCTGGTATCCATGTGGATATCTCAACCCAAAACCATGTTTTTCTTCTTGGCTTTAATTTGGTTTTTAAGTCGATCATGCAAAAAGGGAAATTGTTAGGGATAGGATATATTTGTCCGAGTTATTTATAATGAAGGATTTTAGCTTATTTGAATGAATGATAATGTATAGAACTTAGTTTCCTTCGAATTGCATCAAGCATTATAAATTACGAGCAAGATTATCCATTTACTATAGTAGTATATTTTGGTTAAATCCTAAAGATATAGAAATTATATCGTGCACCATTAGTCTTATTCCTTTCGCAACGAATCATTGTAAATGATTAAATTCATGAAAGGTTTCTTTCGTTGCTCAAATTACCAAGAAGTTATCATTGCTAATTGCAAATCGTAGCAAGGGAAATATTTGTTATTCAGCATGAGTTCATCTGCAAGGAAAAACGAAGTTTAAATTGAACTGTATTGGCTGAAAAGTAAATTGTCACAAGGATAGCAAAACCATGACAAGGTGATTAATATTACCTTCCAAGAGTTAACTAAACCAATCTAAACAGAGAACTATTCATACTCTAAGCACTTGATTACTTTCCTTATTGTAGGGTCAAAAAAATTCGTAAAGATAAAGAACTAGGGCTATCCACGAGATCGTTAAAAAGAAACCCTAGGCCCGACATACGACATCTTAAAGGATCTAAAACGGATTATTCCATCGCAGGACTTGCACAGCAAGTACGAAATCATTTAGTTTTGTGATTGATTCACAAGGAGAAAGGGTACAAACCCTCAACAAGGATGGCAGACCCCTATGCAAGTTATCTTGCAAAAGGACGTATTTTTGGATATCCTTCTAAATAAGGAAAGTTGTAAACCTGAAACTAGCATATCTAAGGAACTTTAGGGTTGACCAAGTTGGGTTAATAAGGTACGCCCTACATCGGAATGTAAAGGATCTTGCCAATTTACAAGACACCTTGGGAACGAGTGCTGATACACTCAAAAGGAAAGAACATTTCCTTAGCAGTTTGCCAAACAACACGGTTGATTAATGGAAATGTTTGTGCTTGCTAGAGATTTTAGGGCTCTGTTTGAATTATGAATTACAAATTAAATGAGTACCTATACTTCAGGTTAAAGGCCTGAAGGAAGAGGCAGTTTCAGTTACCCCCGACTACCTGCCTTACCCTAACCAAGGGGGTTGTTCACCGCGCCGGGAACATGGACCGAACCCGCCGTGAGAGGTCTCTCCGTTGAGCTCTACTTGGAGTAGGAGGACGCTTGGGTGCCAGGGGGGGCTCTAGCCGTAAATCCCTTGCCTTCCGGGTCTTGCACAAGAGGCTAACGTGACTCGGGATTGGATCTCGAGGCCCGCATACTAGTTTACGGGCGGAAGCTTGGAATAGTGATCCTTGGAGATTATTGGATAGCCTTCGGGCGAATTATGGACAAGCCTATGGGCAAAACTCCTTGTATTTCAAAGATAAAATGATGAAATGTTAAAAAAGAACTTGCTTGATATTGTTTTTCTATGTCACGTGATAAGATTACGTGAAGAAACTAGTGCTTAACAGGGCTAATTAAAGAAGATGATTGTTATATGTCAAATTAATGTGTTAGATAATTACATAACTAAAACAAACCGAGGAAAGTGCGGAGGATAGACCATGGGTCCGTCCTACGATTGGGTGGTCCTAGTTAGCCGGGAACTTTTGTCAAAAATCTCGAAGAACAGCGGGATGATCATCATCATCAAAACGAATAACGAGAACGATGACCTAGAGTTACGTCTTACCCGATTTACCTTGTTTTAGGGGAATGGAATGGGACTATGCCTTATGGCAGAGAGGTTGAGCCTTGCATCCCTCTCATTTCCCATTCTCCTTGAACTAAGTGCAGCGCAAATCCACTTCGGACCTGGAGTTTCTACGTAAAGTAGTTCGCTCGGGTCTGACGCTAGTTGCTGTTAGCTAATGACCAATCAGGAAAACCCTAATTCCGGTCGATCCTGAGTGGGAACAGACGCGGAAAGACCTAGATCACAAAACCCGTAACATTCCATGGGAGTGTCGGGCGGAGTTTTCTAGACATCCTTTCCGATGGACTGCTAAGACGTGTCCTGGATGATACGAGGGGACACGTTACAGTTGGTATCAGAGCCGACCAACAACGGAATTGTTTTTATGAGATCTCAATAAAATGAAGTAAAGAAATTGTTGCTATCTAAACATTTTCTCACCTTCAATGCTGTCTTGCAGAACTATGAAGCGTGGAACAAGTTTTTGGTATTTCGGGTCATGTTTATGACTGCAATGCATTCTCCCCTTTATAGACAAACAATTGGGATGATGAACATCCTGGAGCAGATTTATAATCCATCACCTTTATACATAGAACGCAGATTTATAATCCATCACCAACCTAAAAAGGATCAAGTGGTTGGAAGACTTGAAAGTCGTGGCTGTTCATTTTTGTGGAAGCTCACATAAATTCGACTTTACATATTCAAGGTCAGAGGGTTGAAATGAACTCATATGTATATGAGGAAGTAACCCGTGTAATCCCAGCCGACAGGATTAAAGTGTTGGCCCGCCATGAGAAGTATGGATTCCAACGGAAAGGGTATCCTGAACTTCCAATGAATTATCGATTCCTAAAGATCCATGACCCAAAACCCTACTATTACACAGTTCCTGTAGAAAAATGCAATACAATGTTGTTCTCCCCAAACTGAATGTAATGATTGGCCTATCATCACACGAAATGTCGTATTCAAAAAGGCTATGCCCATGTAAATACAAATAAAGACTTCTTTTTATCAATATCTGGTTGTGCATAAGAGTTGTTAAAAAGTTAAGTAGTTACATTGTTTACGAGATAGCTGAACTAAAAATGAAAGATAAGCTAACATCGATTATCATATAATGATGTTAAGAAAACTTTTATCCAGGCACAACCCCAGGTACAGGTTCCAAATTTGCCTCCTACATCAAGTACTATTGTGACCCAGGAGAAGAAGTTCCTCCTCAAGCAGATAAAGCCACCTGAGTTTGACGGGAGAGGTAGATTCGTCCAGGCTGATGCTGAAATTTGGATCAAATCCATGGAGGATTATTTTGAAGCAGCTGGTACTGCACCTACCAATCAGGCCATGCTCGCCAAGTTAAAGCTCACCGGCAAAGCCAGACTTTGGTGGAAGCAATGGTGCAGGGATCAAGGGATTTTAGAGGGGTCCGTTACCTGGGAGAAGTTGAAGAAAGCTGTGCAGGGAAGATATTTACCACCTGCATATCGTACGCAGAAAATGAATGAGTTCTATGAGCTAAAGCAGCTAGGAATCACTCTTAACGCATACTTCTCTAAATTCATCTCACTTTAAAAGTATGTGCCACAGATGGACATGACGCAGCAGGTGTCCAATTTTTGTGCCGGCTTAAATCCACCCATAAATACCCGTCTCGAATCTATACGTCCATCAGATCTTCAGGATGCACTCATTCGAATGGCGCCTATAATTCAGGAGGTGCAAGCTAGACCAAGGGGTAACAAAACTTAGTCCTATAGTGACCCGAACAGAGGAGCATTTAGACCTCAAATAAAGAGAGTTCAAGGTCACAATCAGGGACAAAGGAAGAAAGCAAGGACAAATAACGTCAACAACTTTGTTCCTACTCAAAGTAACGGCCGAAACCTCCGTTGTTTCCACTGCAACGAACCCGGTCACTTCAAGAGGCAATGTCCCAAGCTCAGTGGAGGACATCGTCAAACGCCTTTCCAAGGTGCAGGCCGCGGACAAGGAGCCGTTAATCGTGGAAGAGGAAGAACTGCTTGCATTGCCAATAGGCAAAGATGCAAAGAAGAAGAAGAGGAAGATCCGACTATGGAAGTTGAATTCGAAAAAGCGACAGTCCATGCCACTTTACACAAGAAAGGGCCAAATCGCCAGTTTTCGATGATTCAGACACCGTCGGACTATCAAGATAAAGGTTTCAAAACCTTGATTGATTGTGGTAGTACACATTCCTTTATCTCACCAGCATGTGCAAAAAGTTTAGGAATAACCACAGTAGAAGCACCTACCCTGCTTGTGGAGTTTGCAAACGGTCGTGAGGTAACTTGTACCAAGCAAACTGCTAAGGTAGAATTCTTTCTAGGAGGAAAGAAGACTTCAGTCAAATTCAGAGTCATGAATTTAGGTATCCATGAGTGTCTACTCGGGATGGATTGGCTTAAGCCCCAACGATGCCCACATCCACTATGGAAAGGGTCAAGTTTCCTTTCGAAACTCTGAAAGGGAATTTGTCACAACTCAAGGTGAGGCAGGAGTGCCAAGAATCCAATTAGCCAAAGTATCTCGAATCATAAAAGGAGTCAGAAAAGGATTACCCGTATACCTGATCAAACTCAACAAGTTAGATCAAAAGCAAGAGTCTCATGAAGGACCTTCTTGGCTAAAGGAATACGCTGACGTATTCCCTGAGGAATTTATTGAACTTCCGCCTCAAAGAGAAGTGGATCATGAGACTAGGCTAGTGCCTGGAGCTACACCAATTGCAAAGATACCTTATAGAATGTCCATACCGGAAGCAATTGAGTTGAAGGAACAACTCAAGCAACTGTTAGATCAGGGTTACATCCGGCCTAGCAACTCATCGTGGGGAGCTCCAGTACTATTCCAGAAAAAGAAAGATGGGACACTTCGACTATGTATTGACTACCGAGGGTTGAATCAATCAACAGCCAAGAACAAGTATCCTATTCCTAGAATAGATGAGCTTCTTGATCGTCTTCAAGGTGCAAAGATCTTCTTCAAGATTGATCTCAGGTCAGGTTGCTATCAGATAAGGATCAAGGAAGAAGATATTCCAAAGACGGCCTTCAATACAAGATATGGGCACTTTGAGTTCCTGGTTATGTCATTCGGGCTTACAAATGCACCTACCACCTTCAATAGATTAATGCAAGATATCTTTAAACCATATCTTGATGATTTCGTGCTTGTCTTTTTCGATGACACTTTAGTCTATTCTAAACAGGAAGAAGATCATGAACCTCAACTTCGGATTGTCCTTGAGACAATGAGGTCTCATAAGCTGTATGCAAAAATGAAGAACTGTGCATTCTTCAAGCGTCAGATTGAATATCTGGGACTCATAGTATCATCAAAAGGAATATCAGTAGACCTAGCCAAGGTCAGAGATGTGCTTGAATGGCCAATACCAGTATCTGCCAAAGAGATACGTAGCTTTCTTGGATTGATAGGATGGTATAGGGTCTCCATAAAAAACTATGCTTTGATTGCAGCACCTCTTACAGACTTACTAAAGAAGTAGACTTCCATTACATGGTCAACTTCGGAACAAAATAGCTTCGACAAATTGAAGCAAAGTTTGCTATCAGCACCTATTCTAAAACTTCCTGACCTCAATAAGGAGTTCGAGGTAGTAACTGATGCTAGCATTCTTGCCTTGGGGTGTGTACTTATGCAGGAAGGTCATCCAGTAGCATACTCTTCAAGGAAATTGAAGAGTCATGAAAAGAATTATGCCACGCATGATCTGGAATTACTAGCTGTCATCCATGCTCTAAAGCTTTGGAGACACTACCTGTTGGGTAACAAGTTTACTCTAGTAACCGATCATAAGAGTCTCAAATAGATTTTTACCCAGAACGAGCTCAACATGAGACAACGTCGGTGGATTGAAGTATTGGAGGAATATGATTTTGAAATCAAGTACCGACCAGGGAAGGAGAATGTAGTTGCCGATGCACTCAGTCGCAAGGCATTCCTAAATTCCCTAATCTTGCAGAATCCATCAACGGCCAGATCTCCGGCTACAAAAGTATCTATGCCAAACAATCCTATACTTGAACTAGCTAGAGAGGAAGCATGCCATGATTTGGCCTACCAAACAATGATAAAGGAAATATCTACCAAGGAGTAGAATCAGAAGTTGCAAGCTAAGTATCAAGAATTTTCCATTGATAATGGACTTGTCTACTACAGAACAAGGCTGTGTATACTAGCAAGCCAGTCACTTAAGCAGAAGATATTATGGGAAGCTCATGATTCTCCTTTCGCAGGACATCCTGGCTATGCTAAGACTCTTAATGTAGTTAGGAAGAGCTATCATTGGGAGAGGCTTAAAGGTGACGTTCTCAAGTATGTCACTGAGTGTTTGTCTTGCCAATGTATCAAGGCCGAACATGTCATGATGCCAGGGAAACTGCAACCGCTTGACATTCCCCAAATGAAATGGGAATTCATTAGTATGGATTTTGTTGTGGGCTTACCCCAAGTCCAAGGAGGATACAATTCCATTATGGTTGTGGTTGACATGCTTACCAAGGTTGCACACTTGATTCCAGTAAAGACAAACTATAAAGCCTCCGACATTGCAAGATTGTTTATCAAGGAGATATTCAAGCTACATGGGTTACCTAGAAGAATCATTAGTGATCGAGATTCTCTCTTCACATCACACTTCTGGAGAGCTATCTTTGAAGCTATTGGGACTCAACTCTGTTTTAGCACCGCCTACCATCCCCAAACGGATGGCCAAACAGAGCGAGTAAATCAAGTCATCGAGGATATGCTTAGGGCATACTGCTGTCGAGAGCCGAAGAGGTGGATTCAATTCTTGCCTTTGGTTGAATTTGCCTACAATGCTTCTTACTAGCAGAGCATTCAGATGACCCCTTTTCAAGCATTATATGGTCATGATTGCAGAAGTCCCCTAAACTTTTCTGATCCAACCCTAAGAGTTGAAGCGTCAAGACAGATGTTGGAAGACATGGATGATAAAATAAAGTCAATAAGACAAGACATACAAGCGGCCAAGGATAGACAAAAGGCATACGCAGATTTGAAATGTCAAGAAAGAGTCTTCGAAGAAGGAGACATGGTCTTCATTCGTGTACTCCCTAAAAAGAGTTCCCTATCCTTAGGAGATTACAAGAAGCTAAGTCCAAGGTATTGCGGACCGTACAAGATCCTCAAATGCTTAGGACATAATGCTTACAAATTGCAACTCCCTGAGAACCTAAAGGTTCACAATGTATTCCATATCAGCCTATTGAAGAAATATGTACCTAATCCTAACCATGTACTTGACGATCAACAAGTTGTAATGCCTAGTCAAGGAGTCCTTGAACTAAGGCCTGATAGGATCTTAGATGTTAGGGAGAGACAATTAAGATCCAGAACCCTGAGAGAATGCCTCGTCCAGTGGAAAGATTATCCCGAAGAGGATGCGACTTGGATAGATGAAGGCACACTGAACCATCAATATCCCCAGTTTATCTCGAGATGAGGACATCTCGATTCCTCTAAGGGGGAGAGAATGTAACGTTCAAAAAAAAAATCTTTTTCGCGTGGACTACCTCTTGTTAGGAAATAAGGATAATGAAAATTTTTTAATTCCCCTTATCCCCCCATCTGACTGACGAGCTGGAGGGGGAGGGGAATAGAAGGAGTAATTAAGCTCCTTGGTGGAGCTTGGAGAGAAGGGGAAGGCATGCGTGATGCCACGCAGGGGAGGGAGGATCCCCCTCCCCTCCCCTATTTAAATCAGGGGCCGCAGGCTGAAGGGGGGCCGCCAGGAGATGCCGTTTGTTAGCCGTGAGGGAGAGAGGAAGGAGATACAGAGGACAAGGGGAGAAGGGCTGCCATTACCGTGTAGAGGGAGGAGCTGTAACGCCGCTCTGTTGGCCGAGAGGGAGAAGGAATTGACAAGGATAATCTACCGATGCAGTCCGCCTCCTGGCCGCTAGCTGCCGCCCATAAACAATTTTCTTATCTCCTCCACATGGGCTTTCCACGTGGGCAGAAGCTCTCTGGAAGCTTCTTGAAGCTTCCAAGGGGGCTTCCTAAGCCCCCTTTCATATTCCATTCCCCCCCAAATTCTCCCTACTATCCCCCGCCGCGCCCCCCCCCCCCCCCCCTTCGGGTTTTAAAAACCTTTAAGCCCCCTTTTCACCCTCATGCTAAAACCCCTTACCTTCTCTTTGAAATCACTCCCCCTAAAAGCACGAAGGCCTTAAGGGTCTTATTACTTTTTTTCCCCCGTGTCTTATCACCCCTCTTATCCCTTAAGCCTACATCACCTCCGTGTCTAAATACATTATATGGCTCTCTTCCATGGGTGTTGGAACCCCATGTTTTACCATTAAGTCCTTTCTTTTGGGATTAATCTCTTCCCTGTGATTTTAAAGTTCACTCAACCCCTATCCTTAAGCCCTTTTGTTGTTTCCCTTGGAGAACCACCCCTCTTTCCTCCGTGTTAAATCCTTCCCTAGCCCTTCCCTTATGACATATTGAAACCCCTTCCCTCCAAGTTAACCCAAGGTCTTTCGACCCTACTTATAATCCTTGCGGTTACTATATTTCCTTGGAGTTCGTTTCCGCACCTTTTGTCTTTTCCACACCTTTTATTCCCGTTCGTGCGAGCTTACAAAGGCCATTAAGCCTTCCCCATGGCTTCAATGGGTCTTAGTTGTAAAAGATTCTAAAACACCCTTTCGAATTCCCGAATTCAAGGGGGGAGCCTTCCAAAAACTACTTTTGACGAACGGTGCAAGGGAGCGACGGTGGAATTCTAAGGAGAAGTTGTAAAGCTGCTTCCACGTTCGATGGACCACAATTGTGATGCCTCCTAAGAAAGTCCAAGGCGTAGCTGTGGGAGGATCATCTCCTGGTATCCATGTGGATATCTCACCCCAAAACCATGTTTTTCTTCTTGGCTTTAATTCGGTTTTTAAGTCGATCATGCAAAAAGGGAAATTGTTAGGGATAGGACATATTTGTCCGAGTTATTTATAATGAAGGATTTTAGCTTATTTGAATGAATGATAATGTATAGAACTTAGTTTCCTTCGAATTGCATCAAGCATTATAAATTACGAGCAAGATTATCCATTTACTATAGTAGTATATTTTAGTTAAATCCTAAAGATATAGAAATTATATCTTGCACCATTAGTATTATTCCTTTCGCAACGAATCATTGTAAATGATTAAATTCATGAAAGGTTTCTTTCGTTGCTCAAATTACTAGGAAGTTATCATTGCTAATTGCAAATCGTAGCAAGGGAAATATTTGTTATTCGGCATGAGTTCATCTGCAAGGAAAAACGAAGTTTAAATTGAACTGTATTGACTGAAAAGTAAATTGTCACAAGGATAGCAAAACCGTGACAAGGCGATTAATATTACCTTCCAAGAGTTAACTAAACCAATCTAAACAGAGAACTATTCATACTCTAAGCGCTTGATTACTTTTCTTATTGTAGGGTCAAAAAAATTCGTAAAGATAAAGAACTAGGGCTGTCCCCGAGATCCTTAAAAAGAAACCCTAGGCCTGACATACGACAGCTTAAAGGATCTAAAACGGATTATTCTATCGCAGGACTTGCACAGCAAGTACGAAATCATTTAGTTTTGTGATTGATTCACAAGGAGAAAGGGTACAAACCCTCAACAAGGATGGCAGACCCCTATGCAAGTTATCTTGCAAAAGGACGTATTTTTGGATATCCTTCTAAATAAGGAAAGTTGTAAACCTGAAACTAGCATATCTAAGGAACTTTAGGGTTGACCAAGTTGGGTTAATAAGGTACGCCCTACACCGGAATGTAAAGGATCTTGCTAATTTACAAGACACCTTGGGAACGAGTGCTGATACACTCAAAAGAAAAGAACACTTCCTTAGCAGTTTGCCAAACAACACGGTTGATTAATGGAAATGTTTGTGCTTGCTAGAGATTTTAGGGCTCTATTTGAATTATGAATTACAAATTAAATGAGTACCTATACTTCAGGTTAAAGGCCTGAAGGAAGAGGTAGTTTCAGTTACCCCCGACTACCTGCCTAACCCTAACCAAGGGGGTTGTTCACTGCGCCAGGAACGTGGACCGAACCCACCACGAGAGGTCTCTCTGTTGAGCTCTACTTGGAGTAGGAGGACGCTTGGGTGCCAGGGGGGGCTCTGGCCATAAATCCCTTGCCTTTCGGGTCCTGCACAAGAGGCTAACATGACTCAGGATTGGATCTCGAGGCCCGCATACTAGTTTACGGGCGGAAGCTTGGAATAGTGATCCCTGGAGATTACTGGATAGCCTTTGGGAAGATTATGGACAAGCCTACGGGCGGAACTCCTTGTATTTCAAAGATAAAATGATGAAATGTTAAAAAAGAACTTGCTTGATATTGTTTTTCTATGTCACGTGATAAGATTACGTGAAGGAACCAGTGCTTAACAGGGCTAATTAAAGAAGCTGATTGTTATATGTCAAATTAATGTGTTAGATAATTACATAACTAAAACAAACCGAGGAAAGTGTGGAGGATAGACCATGGGTCTGTCCTATGGTTGGGTGGTCCCGGTTAGCCGAGAACTTTTCTCAAAAATCTCGAAGAACAGCGGGATGATCATCATCATCAAAACGAATAACGAGAACGATGACCTAGAGTTACATCTTACCTGATTTACGTTGTTTTAGGGGAACGGAATGGGACTGGCATTTCTGCGTAAAGTAGTTTGCTCGAGTCTGACGCTAGTTGCTGTTAGCTAATGACCAATCAGGAAAACCCTAATTCCGGTCGATCCTGAGTGGGAACGGCCAGGATACTTCCGCTACGTGGTAGACGCGGAAAGACCTAGATCTCAAAACCCGTAACATTCCATGGGAGTATTGGGTGGAGTTTTCTAGACATCCTTTCCGATGGACTGCTAGGACGTGTCCTAGATGATACTAGGGGACACGTTACATCCATATTTTTGACTTTGTAGCGATCGGGGACGAGTAAGCTAAGGATGAGATGTCCTTTCTTCGTAGAAATCCATGGAGAGATATTATAGTTGACAAGGACTATAGGCCACACAATGTAAGAAGTTGAGCGCAGACCGAATGGATTCACACCATCCATTGCAAGACTGAATGGATTCATGCCATCCATTGTAGAAATTACTTGGCTCTCGGGCAAAGCTTGGAAAGGTAGAGTCAATGTGGCTCCATGCACGTGAATCCATTGATATTCGTTGAACTCCATCTGTGGACCTATTTTGCACATGCCATGTTGTCAAGCTTGCCATGCTGGGACATACGAAACATGTGGTTTATGTGGGGGATAAGTGAAAAGTGTCTAATAAATTTTTGAGGGATGGTTTGCCCTTGCAAGTCCTGTTGATACCTCTGAGCACCACACTTTGGACATGTTTCCATAGTCTCGTATTCTCCTTGAAATAGTATGCAATCATTGATACATGCATGGATGCTATTGTAGTCCATGCCAAGCTTTCATAAAACATATCATGTATCATCACGAGACTCAGGCGTGGTAATATATGATATTTCAATAACCTTAAAAAAATCATAAAACACCTTAAAAAAGCACAAATATTTTTAATGATAGCGCCGAAAAGAAATCAACGAAGCGTACGTACAAGGTACCTGAACAACTTGGTCACACTCACATTGCTCCACCCGTATTTTGCTTACACACTTAGGAGTGCAAGTAGTGTCTTCAGGCGAGATACTCGGCACCCATCATATAATGGTATGGATGCTTCCTCTCTATGAAAATCACAAGTTTCGACATCCATGGGAATCAATGCATCGATCATTGTCTCCATCTCAGGCTCCAAGATTGTAGGTAGGTTTAGAAGGTTGCATGTCTCCTCTAGTATTGACAGTATAGATTGGGTAGTACCTTCCAAGTGGTGGATTGGCTCAAGCACTCCATCCATTGCACGTCCACGAGCTCTTCTAATTGGCCGCAAAGGGTGCACTCCTCCTTGGGACGAGACGCCACCTCCCTGGATAGAAAATTTGCTAGCCACACCCAATCTTCTTGTATATGGTATTCAATTGGCTTGCGAGTACAATGCATGATTGATATTAGCTTTTCTTACCATTTGGTAAAAATCCACAATCGCCTTATCAATGATCTCAGATTGAAACTCACCGAAGCATCCTACGTGTTCTATAGACAATCGGTGTTTTCGTCTAATTACTAGCTTGCATTAAGAGCAAGGACATGGGACATGCTGATTAAGATACGCTTCGCGATCTTGAACAACAAGACCTTCATCATTTTCCATTTTGTCTACGTTACGACAAATTATCATTCTTTTTTCCTTTCTTAAATTGTTTTTGAGAAGGAATTTCTTCTCTTGTAACTCAACAAAAATTAACGTATGTAAAGTCTCCACCCACCCACCCACAGATTAACATATATATGTCGGAGTGTTTCCCATTGTCAAGTGTTTTTCTTAAAACTAAAAATCCTTAGGCTTGATTTTTGCTAGCTTGGTTATTTGCGTGATAGTTTGTTTTGTTATTTCATAGTTGGATTTCTTGTGTTTGTTTAGCCTAGGATTTGCTTCTATCACTTTGTTTGATTTGTTGAGTATGAAACTTGATAGCCTTGGTTGAGCTTGGTATTTTTTTGAACATGATGAAGCTTGTGTTTGTCAATAGCTACTGAACATTGAGGAGCTAGGTATGTTTTCTTGTCGAGACTTTTGCACATCACAAGGATAATGGGTTCACAAGTACTTCACATTGCACTTGTTGATGTACTGCACTTGCGGGTCGTCTCCTATTCTTATTAAATACTTCCATGCAATGGATTGGGATTATGCACGTTTTGCACCATCATTGAGCACTAGCACGACATGAGGTCCACTGCAGCTATATGCAGTAAGTTTTAGATGCATGCGCACATGAGAGAGCACGTGTCATTGAGCACACACATTTCTTGCACACACCATTTGGGATGTTCATCACAAAGTTAGGAACCTTTGGTTGAGTGTGTAAGGAGGTTGGGTGAGTTAGAGGACCATAAAAAACGCCACCAATTGTGAGATGGGTTGTTCTTATGTGGTCAACATCTTGAGGACCATCATTTTCTTGAGAGATTGTGAGAATTGAATGGGAGGAGCGGAGTATATCATATCTTTTTGAAGAGAGTTGAGAGGTGAGGATAAGGATTTAAATAATCACAGAACTATATTTGCATTTTGCATGACGCACTAGGATATCTAGATAGACTAGGCACAATTTCTTCAATGCATACATTATTTTTGTGTGTAGCATCAATTGATTGGTTGCATATCATGGATCCAACATTGCATATTTTTCTAAATCATGAATGATTGGGCACGAAGTTCATTCAAAAAACCATATTCCTGCTAGGGCACATTGCATTAAAAAAAACAGGTTCATATCCAGAGAATATTTATTTTCAAGACTCAAGGATCAAAGGAACAGATCGTACGTTTTACATCGTGAGCGAGTATTTCTTGAAGAAAAAGAGGACATGTGTGCAATTACAAGAACAATAGGCCAAGGAAGGGAATAAGTTGTCCAAGTTAAAAGATGGAGAAAAATGATGCGATTTACAAAAATCAATATTTTTTCCCATTTTTGATAGATTTTCGTAATTCCACCCATGTTGGCTTGTCGATCAGATGCATTTTGATCGTTTTGAGTACCCGAATAACTATATTCGGAGTTCAAATGATGAAGTTATGATCCAAACAAGTTGCAAACAGGCATAGGGCAAAAAAAACGAAAATAGTGAAAAGCAATAGAAAAGCAAAAGCCAAAAGCTAAAAGCAAAAAGCCTAATGTATGTGAGTGTGGATAGAAAACTATATAAGGAGATGAGAATGGAGAGTTAAGGGCCTTCCCCCTTGCTTACAATTGTATTATTTGAGAGAGAAGAGTGGAGGGTCGCATGCTAGAGTGAGCTCTTTTCATGCTAATTTGAAAGTCGGAGCCTTTGGATGTCAAAGCGTCGAGTATCGGATCATGGTTGTTAAGATACGAGAATATTTTTTCACTTGGTTTGTTTTCAAAATTGTTGGATTTTTTTTGTTGAGTTGTGGTTGTGTGATGCTCTACCCGAATTAGGGTTTTAGTTGTTTGAGCTACAAGAGGCAGTTCTTTATTATTTTGTTTTTCGTGGTGTATTGTCAAATATTTGAATTTTTCAAGTTGTGTTGTGTATCCAACAAATTCAATTACCCTAACTGACACTCCTTAATATCTTGTTATCGGGTTGTGAGTGAGGCTTGTTCTCGATCATTGCTCGCGTAACATCTCTTTTTTGGTGCCCCCACTAAGGAGTGCCGAAATTGACATTGTTGTTATTTTGAATGTGAGTTTGTTTTGATTTCTTGTGATTGTTGAAAATGGCTGATGAATTTCCTGAGTTCCATGGTAATCATAGTGAAGATCCCGAAAGATTTTTAGAAAAAATAGAGCTGTGTTGTTTGATAGGGAGTGTGACCAATCCTGAGGATAAACTCCAAATTCTTATGTATCAATTGCAGGGAGAAGCACGAAATTGATTGCTTGACTTTGACAGAAGCCTGAAATTTAAGAGACAAAATTTGGACTATGAGACTACTAAAAATGCTTTTCTATTTAAGTTTAAAAAAAGAGAAATTCAAAGTGAGATTTGGGCGAAAATGGAAACTTGTGTTCAAAAAGATGATCAATGTGTTGAGGACTTTGCTAGGGAGTTTGAAAGATTGTGGAATCAATGGAGTTTAGCATTGTTAGAAGGTGAGATAGTCCCAACTATGTTGAAGATAATGTATTTTGTAAATGGGTTGAAATTAGAAGATTGGAGAGTGAAATTAGAGGTTAAAAATCCTAAGACTTTTGAGGAAGTGGTGAAGATAGCTCAATATCAAGAGAGGAAGACCAAAAGAAAAAAAGAGTTAGGGTTTGATGAACCAAGGGAAGGTTGAGTTCAAGGCGAGTTGAGAGAAAAGTTTTTGAGGAGAAGAGAGTTAGTTATGCCTATCATGAGAGAGGTATGCTATATTCTCTATTTAGGAGAGATGAGTTGACTTGTGAGAAATCAATTGAAGTATGTGAGGAGAAACTCCCTAGGGTGGTTGAGGAGAAAAATACTTGTTTGACTGATTGGAGTGAAGAGTCTAGGAGTGTGAATTCATACCCATTGACCACGGATACTTCTAGTTCAGTGATTAGTGATTTATCTAAAGAAGAGGGATTGACTGATGATACTTTGGAGCTTAAGGACTTTAGAGATGAGCTAGACATGGATCTGAGTTGTAAAGAAGAAAATGAGAGACCATATTGTTTTAAGAACCAAGAGTTTTCATGTTCTTTGGGAGAGGATGAGAGTCAAGAAAGTTTTGATATTTCTGATGAGGAAAGGTGTGATGAAAATTCTGATAGTCATGGAAGTGTTGAAGAGAGTAAAGACAATTTAGAGAGTGAGCTTGTTTGCCTTGGTGATAGTATAGATGGATCTGATTGCTTGAAAGATGAAGAGACAATAGAGGATGATTTTTTGAGTCTTTTGGAAAACCATGAGGGGGAGGGCTTAAAAACTGTAAGTTTTCAAGATGAAGTTAAGGGTTCAAATTTGTTGCCTAATGAGTTTTTTGAGATTTGTTATGAGTTTAATGATCAAGAAAGTATTGAGGTTTTGGGTTCTGACTCTTGTTGTGATTTTGGTATTGGTGTTGTTGACTCTGATGAGTCTTGTGAGTTGGTTGGTGATTTTTGAGTAGCCCTAGAGAGGCTTTTATTTGTTGTGTTGATGGTGTGGTTTTAAGTAGACCTAATCTCTTACTCCTTGATAGTTGTGATGATGATTGTTTGGTTGTTTTAGGCAACAATGAGGAAGAGAAAACTTCATTTGATAGTCTTTCAGTTTCTTTGAGTTCTCCTAGGATTTGTGATGATTTTGATTGGGGTTTTGAGGGTCTTGAGAGTGACATTGATGAGGATGTGAGAGAGAATTTGAGTAAGGCTTTAAGAATTGAGAATTTGAGGGCAGAGAGGTTTAAAATCAAGAAAATAGAGTTGAAAGATATTTGTGAGGAGGTAGTTGGGGATTTGGTAGTTAAGGAGTCTTTGGTTGAGGTTTTAGACCCAAAATTGTTGTATTGTGAAGATGTTATTTGTGATGATGTAGAGGTGAAAGTTTCTTCAGTTTCTTGTGAGATTTCTTGTAAGGATACTATGGAAGGTTTTTACCACTCTTTGTTTGTGAAAGACTCGATGGAGTCTTGTATTGTTGATGATGAAGTGATCCCATGTGTTGATGTTGTTGGTTCTTGTGGTGTTGTTAGTCCAGAGTTGACTCCTTTTGATATAGT
Source organism: Lygodium microphyllum (assembly GCF_053477565.2). Lineage (NCBI taxonomy): Eukaryota > Viridiplantae > Streptophyta > Polypodiopsida > Schizaeales > Lygodiaceae > Lygodium > Lygodium microphyllum. Next base: position 158,839,382 of record NC_141145.1, on the reverse strand, counting down.
GTTTGATTTGGAGATTGAGTTGGAAAATCCTTGCATAGTATCTTTAGAATAAGTTATAGATAAATTAGTGGGGATGAGTTTGATTTTGGCAACATAGAAAGAGTTCAAACCTCATTTCAAAACCCTAGATTTGTCACGTTTTTCTTTTGGGAGGATGGGAAGGGTATGTGGATTGTCATTGTGGGTGATGAGATGCTTTTCTTTGACAATGTAAGTTGTTTTGAGAAATTTGGATTTAAAAATTTTGAGGATTTCAAAGAGAAATTTATGGATGATTTTTGTGTGCCCGTTCAGAAGTGGTTTAATAACGATGTATCATGGATTTTTTTGTTTTATGAGTTTGAAGAACTCAGAGATAGATCGTTGGATTTGATTTTTGATTGGCTCATAAATGTTGCATCGTTTTATGAAAGCAACTGTTGCACATGAATGTTTGCAAACTAGGGGAATGGCTAAATATGTCAAGTGTTTTTCTAAAAACTGAAAAGCCCTAGTCAAAATGTAGTTAGATTTGATTTTTGCTAGCTTAGTTATTTGCGTGACAGTTTGTTTTGTTATTTCGTAGTTGGATTTCTTGTGTTTTTTTAGCCTAGGATTTGCTTCTATCACTTTGTTTGATTTGTTGAGTGTGAAACTTGATAGCCTTGGTCGAGCTTGGTATTTATTTGAACAAGATGAAGCTTGTGTTTGTCAATAGCTACTGAACATTGAGGAGCTAGGTATGTTTTCTTGTCAAGACTTTTGCACATCACAAGGATAATGGGTTCACGAGCACTTCACATTGCACTTGTTGATGCACTGCACTTGGGGGTTGTCTCCTTTTCTTATCAAATACTTTCATGCCATGGATTGGGATTATGCATGTTTTGCACCATCATTGAGAACTAGCACGGCATGAGGTCCACTATAGCTATATGCAGTAAGTTTTAGATGCATGCATACATGAGAGAGAACATGTCATTGAGCACACACATTTCTTGCACGCACCATTTGGGATGTTCATCACAAAGTATTGTTCCTCTTTCTAGATTGGTGACTCATGAGGCACTCAGATTTACCACAGATGATACTTAGTGGTTTATTCCTTCATTTGATTCCATTGGTTATCTTGAGACTATGGGACACTTCCTTATGTTAGTTGCGAGTCCCAAAGACCATGCTTGTGACAGTCAATGATTCAGATGAGTGGGGTCCAATTTGTTGTAAAAGAAATGAGGATCAGTTAATGAGGGCTCTTGGGAGAGAATGGCAAGATGTTACAGGCAATAAGTTATTGGTATCCAACAATCATAGTCTCTTGGTGCAGCGAATTGCAAAACCATAGGTCATGGCTGTGGAAGCCATTTGACTAAAATAAGTGGGGAAAACCTCCATACACATTGCGGCAATATCCAAGAGATTGTGACACCTGATGATCCTCTTTTTGCTCATAAGGACTTAGTGCGCATTGGATGCACATTATTGCCTTGAGCGTAATACTTTGATAACTGATGCTAAACAATCTTTGTGGCCCAAAGGAGGAATGTGGCACAAAGAGTGCCCGATGGTAGATGCATATGCTCCGATAGTGTGTGGGTTTGGGGATTGGGTTGTGGTTGTGATATTAGAAGATTTTGCCACTCCCACAACTTGTTATTGCATACTGCAATGCAAAGGATATTTGTGGCTCTTTGAATGCAAAGGATCTTTGTGGCTCTTTGAATCAAGCGATAAGTCTCAAATCAAATGCACAAACTATTAGCTCAAAAAACAAGCTTACCATCATGAAAATTTCTCATAAACATTACATTACAATTCTTATGGATCTAGTAAACCTTGAAAATTCTTGAAAGAAACATATAATACTTTGGAAACATTATGTAGAAAGTGACCTTATGAAAGAACGTTCAAATCATCAACTAAACCTTGCAAATTCTTGAAAGAAACATATAATACTTTGGAAACATTATGTAGAAAGTGACCTTATGAAAGAACGTTCAAATCATCAACTAAACCTTGCAAATTCTTGAAAGAAACACATATAATATTTTGGAAATATTATGTAGAAAGTGACCTTATGAAAGAACGTTCAAATAATCAACTAGACAAAGCTTGTAATGCTACAAAACTCTCTCTCTCTCTCTCTCTCTCTCTCTCTCTCTCTCTCTCTCTCTCTCTCTCTCTCTAGGCCTATCTACTTTTCTTCTTGGTTTTTTTAACTTTTTTTTGTTAGAGTTTAAGCTCCAAATTGAGTGCATCATAGAAATCACAAGAATCCAAACCATTTGGGTCAAAAATAGACATGTCAAGACAGCTTCCTATTGCATCGATCTAATAATAGGAAATAAGGCATTCCATATAGTGAGGGTTGCGATATCCTCGTGGTTTCCTCAAATATTTATTGAAATGCAATGAATCTTTGACCTTTTTTTCTAGATAAGAAGAGAAATTCTCCTGTAAAGCAAGCAAACACCTGCTTGGAGGGGGAGGTGTCATAAAATCCTTGGTGTCTTCGATGCATTGTTCTTCTGCTCCTTCTCCTTTTTTACTCTCCATCTTTGCATCATCATCTTTGCTATTACGTGCCCTGATTCCTTACCCTCGACTCTCTCTTTCTCCATTGTCTTCATCGATATTTCTGTACTTAAGAAGGGCGATGACATTTGAGCTCTTATCCATGGAGCTTAGGGCTATTCACATTCTTGTGTCAGCGGCTCTCGATCAATTGTGTTTATCGTGTGACGATCTGCTATGATGTTGAAGAACATCCTTCATTTCTTGCAAGTTTAGATAGGATTCTTGCCTTTTGTAATCTAACGTTGTTCTTTTTCATGCTTTTGACATGTTCACGCTAGAGTCACCATATCATTAAAAAACAAGGTGATGGAATCATCTGGGCCTACCTTGGTGCACTTTGCATAGTGTGAATCATTGAAATGTTTCCCATTTTGGTAGGCAATTTTTTTTTCTCAAAACAAATACGTCCATTATCAACAATGCCATTAATATATCCTTCCAATGCAAAGATGCAAATATCTTATCACTTGAAAATGTAATATGAAACTAGACCAAGAACAACACCTCCTGAAATCTCTCATTTACAAAAGAATGTTGTATACATCTTAAATCATGGATCAATAGTAACACACTCGCTGGTCCACGCATGGAGCAATTGTGCAATTGATTTTGTGGAAAATGAATGAGAATGAAAGAATTAATCAATCCACAATGATACTCGATCATGAACAAAAAAGTGGTGTATTAATGAGTGAGAGAGAGTACAATGTGAGAGAGAGTACAAAAGTGAGAGAGAGTACCACAACTCTCTTTCTCCAAAGCTGACATCCACTCTCATGATCGAACATAATGGTAATGAGCTTCTATATGCTTTGTGTGGGCATGGAACATTGGGTTCTGTGCAATGGCCAAAGCAGTTTGGTTTTGTTAGTGTAGATATGTGTCAAAGCCGTGTGGTGTGCATGAAGATCTATAAGTAACTTGCGAAGCCAAATTGTAATGACCCCCCAAGGTCCCACATCCCGCATAGGAATCCCCCCTCCCTTAATAATGAAAAATAATTGAAAATTTTTAAAAATCTCCCCCTATCATCATCGACAAGTGGCGAGGGGGGAAGAAGAAGTTGACATGGCGGGGAAAGCAGATGACGATGAGGGGAAGGAGGATGTCGACGATGACGAGGATGGAGTGGAGGAAGCTGACACATGGGAGAGGATGATGACGATGACAATGAAGGAGTTGAAGTGCGAGATGATGGCAAGATGGCAGAAGAGGATGGCGATCATCATGATGAGATCGAAAGGGGGAGGGGCACACGTGTGCCACCTCACTCCCCCCCACCACCTCTTTTCCCCTAATTATACCTCTTCTCCCCTATTAAACCCCCCCCCCCCAATCACAAGGGGGATAGAAGGCCTCGACCTGCTATTGCACTGACTGTAAGAAAAAGAGGGAGAGAGAGAGTGTGTGAGAGAGAGAGAGAGAGAGAAACACAAAGAAGAGGGAAAGAGAGAGAGAGAGAGAGAGAGAGAGAGAGGAAGAAGAAGAGGGAGAGAGAGAGAGAGGGAGAAAGGGAGAGAGACTCTTTCTCTTCCCCTCCTAAGAGGGTGACGGCACATCTTTTTTCCCCTTTGCCTGCGAATCTATTCCCTGTACCTCTCATGAGATTGTCCTCCTTCCTGCAAGCTGAAGTTTTCCCCACAATTGGCCCTCTTCTCGAGCGAGTGGCTGTTGAAGTCTTGTGTGAGTTGCGTCTAAAAGAGGCAAAAACCAAGGATGGCCCCCAAGAGGAAAGTGTCACATGCAAATGGCAACCCCACAATGAGAAATGAAGCCTCATATGAGGGCATCACTGCCAATCCAATTGCGGTACCAGTCTTAAGTAATGTATTCCCAATTTGATAGATGCTTGCTTAATTTCCTACATGCGATATGTTAGGTTCTAAACTTTACGACGTGAGAAATAGTTCGTTGAAAAAGGTAAAATTCGTCTCGATTATTTGAAGGATTGAGTTTCCCAAATTCTTGTTTCAAAGAGAACTTAATTTCATTTAGATACTTTGGGATAAATTCATAAAAAGCATATAAGGCTTTAAGCATTGCAACTTCCCATCCTCGCAATAGTAGGGGCATTTTCATCGCCTTTAAGGTATTTGCTATAACTTGCACGCTTGATGGATGGCATGGTAAGTGATCTAGCCCAAAGGAAATTCATCCCAGAAACTCGAAGAAGCTCTTGCTAACAACATGAACTAATAGCTCATGTTTGGTAGATTGGAATCTTGATCTTATGCATAGATAGTGCAAATAACAATCATAAGGGCTAAAACTAAGATGCATTTTGGGTTTGTCTAGCAACTAATGCCTTCATCAACACAACTCAGGATTTGGCTTAGGTACAAACAACAATTCCAAGCTTCAAAGGCAAGTGGAGAGATCTAGGGATTAGGAAACCCTAAGTCAAAGGAAAGACCACGCTAACATGAAACACATTGTGGATTTTGGTGGTAGGGGGAAGTTCTAAGTGGTAGGCCAAGTCACCAACTCTCTTCAGGATCCGGTATGGGCCATAGAAGCGGTGGGCCAGCTTGTTACTGCCCTCTTTGAGATTTGAGTAGTGAGACTTAGGAACTTTCAAAAGGATCAATTCCCCTTCTTGGAATTCCAAATGCCTTCATTTTTCATTAGCATAGAGTTTCACGTGTGTTTGGGCTTTTTGAAGGTTCATTTTGCATTGTTGAAGTAAAGCTTGCATGCAATCCAATTCAGCCTAACTTTGAGGGTTGATCTTATCATTAAATAAGACTGTGGGGAGGGGAATCTTATACCCATATAAGGCCTGAAAAGGGGAAACTCCAATGCTAGAGTGCGTGGAGTTATTATAGGCGAACTTAGCCAAGTGAAGCCACGTATCCCAACTATGCTGAACATCATGGAAAAAGTGCCTCAAATATGTCTCAAGCCATTTGTTCACTCTTTCTGTAGCGTGTCCACCTGTAATCTTGAGGACACGTCTTAGTAGTCCATCTGAAAGGATGTCTAGAAAGCTCTACCCAGCACTCCCATGGAATGTCATGGGGTTTGCGATCTAGGACTTTCCACGTCTGCCACGTAGAGAAGTATTCTGGCCGTTCCCACTTAGGACCCACCTGAATCAGGGTTTTTCCTTAATGGTCATTTCCTAAACGGCAACTAGCGTCAAACCCCAAGCAAACTACTTTACGCAGAAATGCTAGGTTCGAAGCTAATTCATGCTGCACTTGGTTCAAGGAGAATGGGAAACGAGAGGGATGCAAGGCTCGACCTCTCTGCTATAAGGCATAGTTCCATTCCGTTCCCCTAAAACAACGTAAACTGGGATTATTGTAACTTAGATTCTAGGTCAACGCTCTTGTTGTTCATGTTCTTTGAATGATCTTCTTGCTGTCCATCATGATTGAGAAAAAGTTCCTGGCCAACCGGGACCACCCATCCGTAGGATGGACCCATGCCCACATCCACCGCACTTTCCTCAAGTTACTTTTGTTATTTAATTACCTACTACATTTAGTTGGACATGTATCAATCAGCTTCCTTAATTAGCCTGTTAGGCACTGGTTCCTTCACGTAATCATAACACTTGACATAGAAAAACAATGTCAAACAAGTTCCTTTTCAATAGCTTATCATATTTATCTTTGGAATACATTTATAACATCCAGTCTGTAGGCTTATCCATAATCCACCCAAAGGCTATCCAGCAATCCACAGGGATTATTAATCCAAGATTCCGCCCGTAGACTAGTATGCGGGCCTCGAGATCCAATCCTGAGTCACGTTGGCCTCTTGTGCAAGGCCCGAAAGGTGAGGGATTTACGGCTAGAGCCCCCTCTGGCACCCAAGCATCCTCCTGCTCCAAGTAGCGCTCAACGGAGAGACCTCTCGCAGTGGGTTCGGTCCACCTTACCAGTGCGGTTAACAAACCCCTTGGTTAGGGTCAGGCAGGCAGTCGGGGGTAACTGAAGCTACCTCTCCCTTCAGGCCTTCAACTTGAAGCATTAGATATCCATTCATCCTTTAATTCTTTGAGAAAACAAAGAAAACAGTGCTCTCTAAACTGTTACAAGCACAATCATTTCCAGTGGTCGTTATTTTGGCCAACTGCTAAGGAGCGAATCCTTCTTTCCGAATGCATCCAGCACTTGATCTGGGATCAATTGCGACTTGGCAAGATCCCCAAGGGTTTGTTTGTTAACCCTATATCCTTGGATTAGGGTCGTACTCTATTGACCCAACTTAATCAATACCTTAAGTTCAATTAGCAGTACAGTTGTTATTCCAATTTACTGATTGGTCCTTTGCTTCTAAGCAAATATCTAATCCGCTTATCTTGGTCACTTTACCCAAGAAAGGTGCTATATCAGGACCATTATTCATCCTCTTGCAAGATAAACTTGCGTCAGAATCTGCCAATCTCATTTCGAGGAATTGGCTTTCCCTTGTGATCAAATCACAAGATCATGCAACTCTGCAACTTGTTGCCAAGTGTCGCACCTAATCCATGGGACTATTCTACCCATCGAATGGCGTCTTCTAATCACAAAATCATGATTAGATAGGAAACAGGGTTAGGGTGTCTTCATAACAATCCCTAACTTTTCTGACTAAGATCAAAGTGTAAATTAAGTTATGACATAATCCCTAGTGATCCTTCTATAACATGCAACCAAGATTCATGCTACTATGCTTTAGGGTTTTATGTTTGAACCATGCAGTCTTTTCTAAAAATCACACAATTGACATGATATTTATACCAATTTACTAGAGTTTAATCTATTTCATGTAGCTCTAGAACCATTTCCATGCCTTGCAAATTCCTACGGATTATTAGCGACCTTCTTCTAATGAATCATTTTGAAGGAAAGATGCCTAATAATGCGACATGTGATTTATTCTTTCCATACATAATTGAAGTGTACAATAATAATTTCAACTTTGTAAAGTTGATCTTTAATTGATCTAAATTTGCTACTTGTAATGCATATAAACAAATTACTAAGAAAGCATAGACGTCTTATGTCCTTTCATTCGTTCCATTGGAAAAATACAAATGACCAATTCCTTGATCGTAAGCTATTTTCTTTTAATTTATCCAAAGTATTTCAATCGAAAAAGTGCATCCTAATTTTCATAAATGAATCACGCACAATTGAATTATTACGACATAAATCAAAATTAGGAAGAAAAACCTGGACTTGTGGTAAAATTTCCGCATGGATACTAGGAGATGATCCTCCTACGATTGCGCCTTGTGCCTTCTTAGGAGCCATCGAGACTTTGACCTTTCCGCCTTGGACACAGATTTATGATCTTGGCCATCTCCTTTGCACACGAGACTCCCTTTGTGCTTTGATTGATTCCACCGTCTTTCAGAATCGAGCTTTAGAAGGCCTTATAGGCTTGTGGGAGTTGTAATAGGAAAGACGGTTTTTGATCGGGAGGTTAAAATGAACTTTGAGGAGAATCAATGAAGAGAAACGGGTTTAAAACTTTGTGGGGATGCTATGAAAATGGACTTGAAAAAACCGATTAATGTGAGCTTTATGGGAGATGTAAGGAAAGGAAAATCCACGGAAATGGAGTTTTAAAAAAACAGCTTTGTGGAATGCAAGGGTCTAAATTCCGGGGTGAGACTCCCTTTGTATAAGAATGTAAGGGGGGAAACAAGGTGTAAAGGGCCGCTTGTGAAGAGGTTAAATGCCGGGGGGAGGGGGGTGGAAAAGGGGTTATAAAAACCCTCTAGAAGAGGGTTTAAGAAAGCCACAGGAAGGGGGGCTTAGATCCCTCCCCTTAGAAGCTTCCAAGAAGCTTCTTGGAAGCTTTTGCAAGCGTGCTTACAACACGTGGAGGAGAAGGAAGATGTTTTCAACGGCGGCTTGCTGGCGGGCAGGGCCGAGATGATGGCTTCGATGGTGCTCCTCGCGGCAGCCGGCAGCTCCACTCCCTCTCTCTCACATGGCAACCTCACAGCTTCGAGCCTCTCCCTTTACTTCCTTGGCCTCGTAGCGTAACGCTTCCTTCTTTGACTCTCAACGGAGGCGTCTCGTCCTATATAATAGCCTTCCTCTTCTCCCTTGGTTACCCATAGCCCTGATTTTTATAGCCATGAGGGCGAGGTATCTCCCTCCCTCCACGCGGCCATTTGCATGGCCTTCACCCCCTCCATGGCATCCAGGAAGGATGCTCAGTCATCCCGCCTCCCCTCCCTCTCCTCTAGCACGACCGTCGGCTGGGGGAAAGAGGGGATAAATTTTTTTTGTCATATTTCCAAAAATTATCCTTTTGGCCTCCTAAGAGGAGGTTCTTATGAAGAATGCGGGTTTCTTTAAACTCTTGGTCTCCTATCTGCCAAGGATACGTCGAGTAAAAGGTCGCACTATCCGTATATTCAATGCTAGTATCGTCCTTGTGTGAGACTCACGAGTACGTATATATATTTTTAGTAGGAAATATTATATTCTCTCCCCCTTTGAGGAATTGAGATGTCCTCATCTCGAGATAAACTAGGGATATTGATGGTTGAGAGTGCTTTCATCTATCCAAGTGGCATCCTTCTCGGGATAATATTTCCATTGAACGAGGCATTCTCTCAAGGTTCTGGATCTCAGTTGTCTCTCCCTAACATCTAAGATCCTGTCAGGCCTTAGTTCAAGGACTCCTTCACTAGGCATTACAACTTATTGGCCATCAACTACATGGTTAGGATTAGGTACATACTTCTTCAATAGGCTGATATGGAATACATTATGAACCTTTAGGTTCTCAAGGAGTTGCAGTCTATAAGCATTAGGTCCTAGGCACTTGAGGATCTTGTATGGTCCACAATACCTTGGACTTAGCTTTTTGATATCTCCTAAGGATAGGAAACTCTTCTTTGGGCATACACAAATGAAGACCATGTCTCCTTCCTCAAAGATTCTATCTTGACGCTTCAAGTCCGCGTATGCCTTTTGTCTATCCTTTGCAGCTTGGATGTCCTATCATATTGACTTTATTTGGTCATCCATCTCTTCCAACATCTTCCTTGAGACTTCAACCCTCAAGGTTGGATCTGAGAAGTTTAGGGGACATCGACATTCATGACCATACAATGCTTGGAAAGGTGTCATCTGGATGCTTTGTTGGTAAGAAGCATTGTAGGAAAATTCAACCAAAGGAAAGTATTGAATCCACCTTTTTGGTTCATGACAGCAGTGTGCCCTAAGCATATCCTTGATAACTTCATTGACTCGCTCCTTTTTACCATCGGTTTGGGAATGGTAAGCTGTGCTAAAATAGAGTTGAGTCCCAATGGCTTCAAAGATAGCTCTCCAGAAATGTGATGTGAAAAGAGAATCTCCTTGATAAACAACCTTGCAATGTTTGAGGCTTTATAGTTTGTCTTTACTGGAATAAGGTGTGCAACCTTAGTAAGCATGTCAATCACAACCATGATGGAGTTGTATCCTCCCTCAACTTAGGGTAGGCCAACAAAAAATTCCATACTGATGAATTCCCATTTCATTTGGGGAATGTCAAGTGGTTGTAACTTTCCTGGCATTTTGACATGTTCGGCTTTGATACATTGACAAGACAAACACTCATTGACATATTTGAGAATGTCACCTTTAAGCCTCTCCCAATAGTAGCTCTTCCTAACTGCATTGAGAGTCTTGGCATAGCCAGGATGTCTTGAGAAAGGGGAGTCATGAGCTTCCCACGATATCTTCTGCTTAAGTGACTGGCTTGCCGGTATACACAACCTCGTTCTATAGTAGACAAGTCCACTATTGATAGAGAATTCATGATACTTAGCCTGTAGCTTTTGATCCTGGTCCTTGATAGAGATCTCCCTTAGCATCTTTTGATAGGCTGGATCATGGCATGCTTCCTCTCTAGCTAGCTCAAGTATTGGGTTGTTCGGCATGGACACCTTTGTAGCTAGAGATCTAGTTGTTGATGGGTTTTGCAAGATTAGAGAATTAAGGAATGCCTTACGACTGAGTGCATCGGTAACTACATTCTCCTTTCTTGGTCGATATTTAATTTCAAAATCATACTCCTCTAGCACTTCAATCCATGGATGTTGCCTCATGTTGAGCTCGCTTTGGGTAAAGATCCACTTGAGACTTTTATGATCAGTCACTAGAGTAAACTTGTTACCCAACAGGTAGTATCTCCAAAGCTTTAGAGAATCGATGACAGCTAACAGTTCTAGATCATAGGTAGTATAACTCTTCTCATGGCTCTTCAGTTTCCTTGAAAAGTATGCTACAGGATGACTTTCCTGCATGAGCACACATCCTAAGGCAAGTGTGCTAGCATCAATTACTACCTCAAACTCCTTACTGAGGTCCGGGAGTTTTAGGATAGGTGCCGATACCAAACTTTGCTTCAATCTCTCAAAACTGGTTTGTTCGGGAGTTGACTATGCAATGGAAGTTTTCTTCTTCAGTAAGACCGTCAGAGGTGCTATTTGCATAGTTTCTGATGAAGACCCTATACCGTCCTGTCAATCCAAGAAAATTGCATATTTCTTTGACAGTTGTTGGTATTGGCCATTCTAGTACATCTCTGACCTTGGCTGGGTCCACTGAGATTCCTTGTGCTGATACGATGAATCCTAGATATTCAATCTGATATTTGAAGAATGCACACTTCTTCATCTTAGCATACAACTTATGTGCCCTCATTATCTCAAGGACAATCCGAAGTTGGGGTTCATGATCTTCTTCCCGTTTAGAATAGACTAAAGTATCATCTAAGAAGACGAGTACGAAGTCATCAAGATATGGCCTAAAGATATCTTGCATTAACCTATTGAAGGTGACAGGCGCATTCATAAGCCCGAATGACATAACCAAAAACTCAAAGTGCCCATATCTTGTGTTGAAGGCAGTCTTTGGGATATCTTCTTCCTTGATTCTTATCTGATAGTAACCAGACCTGAGATCAATCTTGGAGAAGATCTTTCCACCCTGAAGACGATCAAGAAACTCATCTATTCTAGGAATAGGGTACTTGTTCTTGACAGTTGATTGATTCAACCCGCTGTAATCAATACACAGTCAAAGCATTCCATCTTTCTTTTTCTGGAACAATACTGGAGATCCCCATGGTGAACTGCTAGGACGGATGTAGCCCTGATCTAGCAGTTGCTTGAGTTGTTCCTTTAGCTCAATTGCTTCCGGTATAGACATTCTATAGGGTCTCTTCGCAATTGGCGTAGCTCCTAGTACTAGCTTGATCTCATGATCCACTTCTCTTTGAGGCGGGAGCTCTGTTAACTCTTAAGGAAATATGTCCACGTATTCCTTTAGCCAAGAAGGTCCTTCACTAGACTCTTGCTTCTGATCTAACTTGTTGAGCTTAATCAAGTAGACAGGTATTCCTTTTCTGACTCCCTTTATAATCCAAGATGCTTTGGCCAATTGAATTTTCGGCACTCCAGCCTCACCTTGAGTTGTGACTAAATCCCCTTTAGAGTTCTGAAAGGAAATTTGGCCCTTTCCACAATGGATGTGGGCGTCATTAGGTTTAAGCCAATCCATTCCGAGTAGACACTCATGGATACCTAGGCTCATGACTTTGAATTTGATAGAAGTTGCCTTTCCTCCCAGAAAGAATTCCACCTTAGCAGTTTGCCTGGTATAAGTGACCTCACAACCATTTGCTAATTCCACAAGCAAGGTAGGTACTTCTACTGTTGCTATTCCTAATTTTCTTGCACAAACTGGTGAGATAAAGCAATGTGTATTGCCACAATCAATCAAGGTCTTGAAACCTTTACCTTGATAGTCCGATGATGTCTGAATCACTGAGAACTGGTGATTCGGCCCTTTCTTGTGAAGAGCAACATGGACTATCGCCCTTTCAAAATCTGCTTCCATGGTTGGATCTTCTTCTTCTTTGCACATTTCCCTGTTGGCAACACAGGCGGTTCTTCCTCTGCCTCGGGTAGCGGCTCCTTGGCCACGGCCAATTCCTTGGAAAGGTGCTTGCAATGTCCTCCTCCAAGCTTGGGACATTGCCTCTTGAAATGTCATGGCTTGTTGCAGTGGAAACAATAGAAGTTTCGGCCATTGCTTTGGGTAGGGACAAAGCTGTTGGCATTATTAGTCCTTGATTTCTTTCTTTGTCCCCGATTCTGACATTGAACTCTCTTCATTTAAGGTCTATATGCTCCTTTGTTTGGGTCATTATAAGACCAAGTTTTGTTACCTTTTGGCCTAGCCTGCACCTCCTGAATTATAGGCGCAGCTCAAATGAGTGCGTCCTGAAGATCTGATGAGCACATAGATTCAAGACGGGTATTCATTGGTGGATTTAAACCAGCACAAAATTTTGACACTTGTTGTGTCATGTCCATCTGTGGCGCATACTTAAGAAGTGAGATGAATTTAGAGTAGTATGCGTCAAGAGTGAGTCCCAGCTATTTCAACTCGTAGAACTCATTCATTTTCTGCATGCGATACACAGGTGGTAAGTATCTTCCCTTCATGGCTTTCTTCAGCTTCTCCCAGGTAACAGATCCTTCCGCTATCTCTTGATCTGTGCACCATTGCTTCCACCAAAGCCTGGCTTTGTCGGTGAGCTTCAGCTTGGCGAGCATAGCCTGGTTGGCGGGTGCAGTACTGGCTGCTTCAAAGTAATCCTCCATGGATTCAATCCAAATTTCAGCATCTGCTTGGACGGATTTGCCTTTCCCGTTAAATTCAAGCAGCTTAATCTACCTGAGAAGAAACTTCTTGTATTGGATTACAACAATACTTGATGTAGGAGGGGAACTGGGAATCTGTACCTGGGGTTGTGCCTGTATAAAGGTTTCTTAACATTATTACTCGTTAATCGTTATGATTTATATTTCATCTCCATTTCAGCTATCAACCAAAAACCCTAGCTAATTAACTTTTTATCAATTCTCATCGACAAAATAGACATTGATAAAAAGAAGTCTTATTGCATTCATATGGGTCTAGCCCTTTTGGAGTACAACATCTCTTGGTATGGCAAAGTGGTTGTTACATTTAGTTCGAGGAGAATAGTGTTGAATTACATTTATCTATGGGAATTGCATAATAGTATGGTTTCGGGTCATAAATCTTCAGGAATCGGTAAGTCATTGGAAGATCAGGGTATCCTTTCCTTTGGAACCCATTCTTCTCATAGCGCCCCAACACCTTGATCCTGCCGGCGGGGATTACACGGGTCAATTCCTCATATACATATGAGTTCAGCTCAACCCTCCGACCTTGAATATATAAAGTTGAGTTTACGTGAGCCGCTACAAAAATGAGCAGCTTTACGATTTTCAGGTCTTCCAACCACTTGATCCTCTTGAGGTTGGTTTGAAGGTATGCAAACCAGTGGGCAGCTATATAGTAGATTTTTGAGGCACCTGTCCATCTTCGTTCCATGTAAAAAGGAGATGGGTTATAGATATGATCTAAGATATTCATCATCTCAACCCTTTGTCGATAATCCGGGGAATGCATCGCAGTCATAAACATGACTCGGAACACTAAGAACTTATTCCATGCTTCATAATTCTGCAAGACAGCATTGAAAGTAAGGAAATGTTCGAGATGCAACATTTTCTTTACTTCTTTTTATTAAGATTTCTTAAAACAAATCCCTCGTTGGTTCACTCTGATACCAACTATAACGTGTCCGCCTATAATCTTTAGGACATGTCTTAGCAGTCCATCGAAAAGGATGTCTAGAAAGCTTTGCCCGGCACTCCCATGGAATGTCATGGGGTTTGCGATCTAGGACTTTCCACGTTTGCCACGTGGAAAAATTATTCTGGCCGTTCCCACTTAAGACCGATGTGAATCAGGGCTTTTCCTTAATGGCCATTTCCTAAATGGCAACTAGCGTCGAACCCCAAGCGAACTACTTTACGCAAAAACGCCAGGTCCGAAGCGGACTCACGCTGCACTTGGTTCAAGGAGAATGGGAAATGAGAGGGATGCAAGGCTCGACCTCTCTGCCATAAGGTATAGTCCCATTCCATTCCCCTAAAACAACATAAACCGGGATTATTGTAACTTAGATTCTAGGTCAACGCTCTTGCTGTTCATGTTCTTTGAACGATCTTCTTGCTATCCATCATGATTGAGAAAGGTTTCCGGCCAACCAGAACCAGCCATCCGTAGGACGGACCCATGGCCACATCCACCGCACTTTTCTCTGGTTGTTTTAGTTATTTAATTACCTACCACATTTAGTTGGACATGTATCAATCAACTTCCTTAATTAGCCCGCACTAGTTCCTTCGCGTAATCATAACACTTGATATAGAAAAGCAATATCAAACAAGTTCCTTTTCAACAGCTTATCATTTTTATCTTTGGAATATATTTATAACATCTAGCCCGTAGGCTTATCCATAATCCGCCCGAAGGCTATCCAGGAATCCATAGGGATCACTAATCCAAGATTCCGCCCATAGACTAGTATGGAGGCCTCGAGATCCAATCCCGAGTCACATTGGCCTCTTGTGCAGGGTCCGAAAGGTGAGGGATTTATGGCAAGAGCCCCCTCTGGCACCCAAGCATCCTCCTGCTCCAAGTAGCGCTCAACCGAGAGACCTCTCACGGCGGGTTCGGTCCACCTTCTTGGCGCGGTTAACAACCCCCTTGGTTACGGTTAGGCAAGCACTCAGGGGTAACTTAAGTTGCCTCTCCCTTCAGGCCTTCAACCTGAAGCATTAGATATCCATTCATCCTTTAAATCTTTGAGCAAACAAAGCAAACAGTGCTCTCTAAACTATTACAAGCACAATCATTTTCAGTGGTCATTATTTTGGCCAACTGCTAAGGAGCAAATCCTTCTTTCCGAATGTATCCAGCACTTGATCTAGGATCAATTACGACTTGGCAAGATCCCCAAGGGTTTGTTTGTTAACCCTATATCCTTGGGTTAGGGCCGTACCCTATTAACCCGACTTAATCAATACCTTAAGTTCAATTAGCAGTACATATGTTATTCCAATTTAGTGATTTGTCCTTTGATTCCAAGCAAATATCTAATCCCCGTATCTTGGTAACTTTACCCAAGAAAGGTGCTATATCAGGACCATTATTCATCCTCTTGCAAGATAAACTTGCGTAAGAATCTACCAATCTCATTTTGAGGAATTGGCTTTCCCTTGTGATCAAATCACAAGATCATGCGACTCTGCAACTTGTTGCCAAGTACCGCACCTGATCCATGGAACTATTCTACCCATCGAATGGCGTCTTCTAATCACAAAATCATGATTAGATAGGAAATAGTATTAGGGTGTCTTCATAACAATCCGTTCCTGATTGCACTAGGCTGATATTGTTGATCCTAAGGTTCCAAATTCAAATCGAGTTTCATCTTTTTAGCGAGCAATCCTTAGGGTAGAAACCCTAGATCGTCTCTCACAAGTACGTCCTATTGTCCCTACATTCTGTGAATGTGGGCAAGTCTTTAGGTTTAAGAGTTTCAGCTTTGGAAATAAGAGCAATTAGGTCATGTCCTCAACATGCTAAACCCTAGTTAGCTCTTTGGGATATGTTGCATTGAATTAACCATTCCTAAACGAGTCCCTTGCAGTTCTTAGGTGATTAGGTTTAACCCAATTTACTTATCTATTCTTGAAGATATTTACGATACCATTTTCATAACCACATGATGTATTGTCTATGTATGAGTAGTTTTACAATCCCTAACTTTTCCTACTAAGATCAAAGCATAAGTTAAGTTGTAGCATAATTCCTAGTGATCCTTCTATAACATGCAATCAAGATTCATGCTACTAAGCTTTAGGGTTTTATGTTTGAACCATTCAATCTTTTCTAACAATTACGTAGTTGAAATGATATTTATACCAATTTACTAGAGTTTAATCTATTGCATGCAACTCTAGAACCATTTCCATGCCTTGCAAATTCCTACGGATTGTTTAATGAATCATTTCGAAGGAAAGATGCCTAATAATGCAACATGTGATTTATTCTTTCCATATATAATTGAAGTGCACAATAATAATTTCGACTTTGTAAAGATGATCTTTAATTGATCTAAATTTGCTACTTGTAATGCATATAAACAAATTACTAAGAAAGCATAGACGTCTTATGTCCTTTCATTCGTTCCATAGGAAAAATACAAATGACCAATTCCTTGATCGTAAGCTATTTCCTTTTAATTTATCCAAACTATTTCAATCGAAAAAGTGCATCCTAATTTTCGTAAATGAATCATGCACAATTGAATTATTACGACATAAATCAAAATTAGGAAGAAAAACCTGGACTTGTGGTGAAATTTCCACATGGATGCTAGGAGATGATCCTCCTACGGTTGCGCCTTGTGCCTTCTTAGGAGCCATCGAGACTTTGACCTTTCTGCCTTGGACACTGATTTATGATCTTGGCCGTCTCCTTTGCACACGAGACTCCCTTTGTTCTTTTATTGATTCCACCGTCTTTCAGAATCGAGCTTTAGAAGGCCTTATAGGCTTGTGGGAGTTGTAATAGGAAAGATGGTTTTTGATCCAGAGGTTAAAATGAGCTTTGAGGAGAATCAATGAAGAGAAACGGGTTTAAAACTTTCTAGGGATGCTATGAAAATGGACTTGAAAAAACCGGTTATTGTGAGCTCTATGGGAGATGTAAGGAAAGGAAAATCCACGGAAATGGAGTTTTAAAAAAGCGACTTTGTGGAATGCAAGGGTCTAAATTCTGGGGTGAGACTCCCTTTGTATAAGAACGCAAGGGGGGAAAAGGAGGTGTAAAGGGCCACTTTTGAAGGGGTTAAATCCCGGGGGGTGGAAAAGGGGTTATAAAAACCCTCTAGAGGAGGGTTTAAGAAAGCCACAGGAAGGGGGGCTTAGATCCCTCCCCTTAGAAGCTTCCAAGAAGCTTCTTGGAAGCTTCTGCAAGCGTGCTTACAACACGTGGAGGAGAACGAAGATGTTTTCAATGGTGGCTTGCTGGCGGGCAAGCCTGAGATGATGGCTTCAGCGGCGCTCCTCGCGGCAGCTGGCAGCTCCACTCCCTCTCTCTCACATGATGACCTCACGGCTTCCAGCCTCTCCCTTCCTTGGCCTGGCAGCATAACGCTTCCTTATTCCACTCTCAACGGCGGCGTCCCGTCCTATATCACAACCTTTCTCTCCTCCCTTGGTTACCCATAGCCCTGGTTTTTATAGCCGTGAGGGAGTGGTACCTCCCTCCATCCACGTGGCCATTTGCATGGCCTTCACCCCCTCCATGGCATCCAGGAAGGATGCTCAGTCATCCCACCTCCCCTCCCTCTCCTCCAACATGATCCTCAGCTGGGGGAAAGAGGGTATAAATTTTTTTGGTCATATTTCCAAAAATTATCCTTTTGGCCTCCTAAGAGGAGGTTCTTATGAAGAATGCGGGTTTCTTTAAACCCTTGGTCTCATTTTTGCCCGCGTCGAGTAAAAAGTTGCACTATCTGTATATTCAATGCTGGTATTGTCCTTGCGTGAGACTTAAGAGTACGTACATATTTTTTTAGCAAGAAATATTACACTTTCAGTCTGGCCATCAATTTGAGGGTGGTATGCACTAGATGGGGCAAGCGTGGTCCCCATGGATGTAAAAACTGTCTGCCAAAAGTTACTCAAAAACTTTGCATCCCGATCATGTACTATGACCTGTGGCAAGCCATGCAACTTGAATACATTTTTCATAAACTGAGTGGCCACCTGGGAGGCAGTGTATTGGATTTTAGTGGGGATAAAGTGGGCAGCTTTGGTGAGGCGATCAACGACCACATAGATACTGTTCCACCCTTTCTTAGTTGCAGGAAGGCGAGTGATAAAATCCATCGTGATGTGAGTTCATTTACCTTCAAGGATAGGGAGGGGCTACAAGAGGGTAGTGGGCCTAAGTGTACTATCCTTGTTGTGTTGGCATGGAACACATTTGGTCACAAAGTTCTTGACATCCCTCCATAAGCCTTTCCAATGAAAGCTTTCAGCAATCCTATCATATGTTTTGAAAACACCCAAGTGACCAGCAGTGGGGCAAGAATGCATCTCTTCCATGATCTTCTTCATGAAGGGGGAAGTGTGGGGAATGACAATCTTGCCATGGGACCAAAGAAGTTCATGCTTAAGTTGATATTGGGAGTTTTCAATCATGACCCCATGCTGTAATTTCTAAAATGTGTGGCTGAAATGATCATCTAACAAGCCTCTTGAAGCTCTTCAACCCAATCACTGTGCAATTCTGAGATAGAGGACACCCTGCATGCCCACATTCGAGAGAGTGAATCAACCACAATATTATTATTGCCCTGAGTGTGTGAAATATCAAAGTCATAGTTTTGTAAGATTGCCACCCATCACCGTTGCTTAGGAGTCAAAGTAGACTGAGTCAAGAAGTATTGGAGGACTCAGTGGTTGCTTTTTACTTGGAAGCAGCTACCATACAAATAGTGGTGCCATTTCTTGATGGCATGGAGAATGGCCAACATCTCCTAGTCATAAACATTCACTTGCATTTCCTTCTCATCGAGCTTGCGGCTCTCAAATGCAATCAACACTATGCTCTTGCAACAACACTGCACTAATACCCTGACCATTGGCATCACAATGAATGGTAAACAGCTTAGAGAAGTTAGGCAAACAAGGATGGGGGCTGAAGTAAGTGTGTCCTTTAACTGCTTGAAGCTATGATCCATAGTGGCATCCCAAAAGAATGACACCTTTTTCAAGAGATTAGTCAAAGGTGTTGCAATGGGGGCATAGTGCTTAATGAAGTGTCTGTAGAATGAAGAGAGACTAGGGAAGCCATGCAAAGAAGTGGTGGTGGAGGGAGTGGGCTAGTCTCTAACACATTGCACCTTCTTCGAGTTAGCTTGTATACCATTTTTGCTCACAATGTGTCCCAAGTACTCCATAGATGTCTACATGAATATGCATTTTCTCTCCTTAGCAAAGAGTCGATTCTCTCACAATATGTCACACACCCTTCAAACGTGTGTCAAGTGCTCCGTGGATGACTTGCTGTAAATGAGGATGTCGTCAAAGAAAACAAACACAAACTTGAACAGAAAGGGCTGTAGGATTTTATTCATTAGGCTATGAAAGGTGGCAGGGGCATTAGTCAACCCAAAATGCATCACTAGAAAATGATAGAGTCCACGATCAGTCCTGAAGGCCATTTTGACCTCATCTCTTGCCCGCATGTGGATCTGATGGTAGCCAGATCGCAAGTCAATCTTAGTGAAAAAGAATGCCCCTTTCAACTCATCTAGAAAATCATCAATCTGTGGGATGGGATAGCGGTTCTTCACTGTAATTTTGTTCAAATCTCTGTAGTCAATGCGCATGCGAAAGGAGGCATCTTTCTTTTTTACTAAGAGGACGGGGGATGCATAGGGAGAAGAACTCAACTCAATGAAACCCATCTCTAACAACTCCTTGATTTGCTTTGCAACCTTTTCACTATCACACTTGGAGAGTCTATAGGGGGATTTATTCACTAGCTTGGAATGGGACTCTAGATCAAGTGGATGGTCCACTTATCTCTTAGGAGGGAGGGTTGTAAGCATTTGAAATAGGTCATTGTATTCCTCAAGTAAGGCATGCAAGGTTGAATCATGAGATACTACAGATGATTGATCAGAATTATCGTGATTTAAATGCAAAACAAAGATCTGTGAGCATTTCTTAAATTCCCGGTTGAGTTGCTTTGTTGTAATGAGCTAAAAATCAACATGATTTTGAACTCCCTCTAGGTGGATAAGCTATCCATGCATCATAAAATCCATGTAAAGATGAGAGAAGTCCATCGCAAGTTTCCCCAATTGTTTCAGCCAATCACAGCCTAAGACAATGTCAATGGGACCCATATCTAGGGCAATCAGGTCAACCAATGCCACATAATTTTCAGCCAAGCATAAGGGAACTGCAGGACATAAATGTGTGTTGATTTCTTCTTCTCCATTTGCTACTTGGACCTTCAAGGGGTGGTGTAATGCCATAGGGGTGCATTTCAACCGATCAATGGTTGATTTATTGACAAAATTGTGAGTGCTTCCACTATCCACAAGGATAAACACATGCTTCCCATTGATACTACCTTGGATGTGAAGGGTACTAGGGCTACGGGAACCCGTCCAAGCATCCAAGGAGATCGAGTAAAGGGAAGTGGGAGGTGGATGGGATGTCAAATCAAGTATCTATGATGGAGCACTGCCTAGGTCAAAGGGAAACCCATCCTTGGGGTCATAGAAATGCTCATGATCAACATCCTCTCTGTAGGCTCAGCCTGGTCAATGTGGGGAGGTCATTCTCCTCACTGTGCCAATCTTCCATGACATACATGCTATGAACTTTCACCTTAGCTATCTTGTACAGACATTTGGAGGCATGATCAACAATGTAGTTATCTCCACACTTAAAGCATAGGCCCTTTTCCTTTCGTTCCTTCACAACATCTAGGGGAATGAACCGTTGGTTACTGGATCCTCGGTATAGTGATGCAATGGAATGTTTATTTTCAACATATCTATTTTTAGCATTAGAACCCGATGTTGAACCAAAAGTGCCCATTTTTCTTTCAGTATGGAAGGTGGGTTAAGTGGGTACTTTGGGGCTGTTACTAGGCATAGAAGTGCCTCGAAAACCACCTCCATATGGGGCTGATTGTGAAGGAATGCGGGGTTGTCCAACACCTTGCTGAAAATTCTCATTCTTACGGTACTTTCTTGCATATCTCTCAGTCAATTGGATTGCATCAAACAATGTGGTAAGTTTTTGGGTCATGACATTAGCCGACAGACTCGGTTTCAACCCTTAGATGTACTTGTGCAATTTGGCATCATCGCTAATGCTCTCCACATACATAATCAAATTCATGAACTGATTTGTGTATTCATGTACAGGGAGGTTACGTCAGTCAAGAGTGTACCATCATCTTGCCAACCGTTCTTTTTCCACAGGGGACACAAAGAATTGGACCATATGCATTTTAAAATCTTCCCAGTCAATGAATTGTTGATTCTCTTGGGTGACATAGCACCACCATGTGTAGGCAAACCCTTGGGGAGAAGAAAAAAGTATTTTGTGATCGTCGGTGCGGGGGCAGATATTGAAGTAGGATTCCAAATTGGACGTCCATTCCTCCAAGTCAAATGGTGAGTGGGATTGCCCATTATACTTCGTTAGAATGACCTTGTCACGTAGATCATAGGGGCCATGCTACCCATGAAATCCTTGCTCTCCATGCAGCCCGTGGTGGCCATACATGCCTTGCTGTCCATACATCCCTTGTGGTACATTAAGCCCATGTTATCCATTATAACCATGATGTCTATGATTGCCAGGTTGGCCATTTGTACCATATTGTCCTTGATGGGGCTGATTCATGTGGGGTGCATGGGGGCTCCTAGGTAGAGCAGGGAAAATCGGACCCAAGGTGGGAAAAGGCCTCAAATGGATATTGCTTGCATGGTGGACGGGGGAGTTCAATAAGGGCTTATCATGTGTATGAGAGGGTTCCCCGATCTCATAGGCAGAAGGGGAAATTCCCTTAGCGCCAAGTATACCCTGTGGACCATGCAACGATTCTTGATGTGGAGGACATCTAGACTCATGCCTAGAGTCATTGGTCTTCTCTTGGGATGAAGCAATCGCTAGTTGAGCAAAAAGAGCACTAAGTTGCTCCAAGGTCTATTGAGTCTTCTAGTTTGAGATAGTCATGTGCTTGATCGCTTCATCAAATTCAGACATCATTTGGTGGTGGTTGGTGACCATATCATTGTGTCGTTCCATATGATGGAGCTCATGTTGGCAGAGGGTGTGATTGAGAAGAGTATACGGGTCCATTTCAAGCATTTCCTCCTGTATGTCACCATGGTAATCTTGCACCGAGCTTGGTTCCTCATTCATGGAGGTCTAGGAGTCTCTAATCTCCCTCTAGAGTTCCTCTTGGGCATTGCTTTTGCTTTTCTGGCCAGTCGTCTGGATGCAATCCACAAGACCTGCTAATAATGAACATGCGAAGCCAAGCTAGCACCAATCGAGTGAGTATTGAGTGAGAAGCTATGGACTTGGTGGATGATTCCTTGTATACGTATAAGAAAGAGGAGGACTTCGTCAAGTACTTTAAGGACCAGTGATGGCATCAATAGGTAAGGATTTATAGTTTAGCTAATACTTTTAGCTCTCTTATTTGACTAACTTTTATCGTATTCTTTGCATTAATGATATACAATCCCCATCACTTTTATTTGATGATATGTCTAGATTAATGATAATGACATGCTTAATCTAAATTCAAATTAATAAAGAGCTTGGCACTTTTTTTTCCTCCTTTCTTTTATCCCTCTCGTGTTTTTCCCTCCTTTCTTGTGGTAGCTTAGTTCTCTCTCTCTCTCTCTCTCTCTCTCTCTCTCTCTCATATGGATACAAAAATTCGACCTTCAAAAAGGCATCTAAGCTCCCAAATCACATCCATATTAGTGTTTAACCCATTCCAAAAATATGTTATACAATTTGTTGATGAGAGATGGGACACTAGGACAGAATGAAAAATTATATGTAACATAGATCAAGACTAAAACTTGTAAATATATAATTGCTACTCAAATTTTCATCCTTAGCTTTCATTGTAGTAGATGGCATTATGTTGGTGGTAGTTTGGTTGCTTTAGACCAAAATCTTGATAATTTTAGCAAAGATCCTATAGTGGATCTTGATGTTTGGTACACTAAGGACATTATTGCAATCCTAAAGGTTAGACCATCATGTATGCTACATCAAGTGAGGATGGATTTATAGAATGAAGATATTGAACTACCATAATCATTTGTTTTTTAACTTAATAACAAACAAGTAAGTTTTTATATCATATTATATCTACTTAGGTGTATATGTGATTTCACTTTCTAGATAATAAATATTTGTAACATATTTTTTAAATAGATATCAACAAGGAGAGAGAAGAATATACAATGCAAGGATATTGAAGAAAATATATCTTTACTATCAATATAAAATACATGTACAAATTTTGTGGCAAATTTTTTAGCCATCTCCATCACTTATACACAAGGGCTTACAATCAATGAGGCAAAGCTACTTTTTTTGAGAACTTTTCTTAGGAGAAGGGACATTCTTTCTAGGAGTCCTTTTGCCTATCTTTGATGCTTTGGTTGTCTTGGGTATGAAAGGCATAGCTTCACCTGTTGTGGTTACATGCACCTCCTATCCTTCAATGTCCAAGCCCCCACTATTATCCATTATTATCGATTGTATACAATTGACCATTATGTACTTCATTGGCTTTGCTCTTATATACCAAACATGCTCACTTGTATAGCAATCCCTTGTAAACTATCATACATTTGCAAGAAAAGATTTTTAGTTCATTGCTATTTTTTACAATGGACTATATTATTATCATCAATAGACTATTTTAAAATAAACCTCTATCTTAAAGTTTAGTATTTTTCACATTAACTTTATAAGTTTATCATCATTGAGATAAATAAACTGAACCAATCTTCTGGCATTTACAATTACTCTCTAGCTACCCACAAGAGTAACTATCAACTTGATGAGGACACTACAATCAACAATATAAAGTAAAACTATGAAAATTGTTTATGGTATTTTTTAAAATAAATTTTCTTAGAATGTTCCAACCATATTAAGTCAAGACCTTACTGCAACTTGTCTATATTGCATTGTCGCAAGTAAGTCAACAAGCATAGGAGGCCTTTTCTCTAGTACTTCAATTAATCTTTTTACAGCTTTGTACCAAAAGCAATAAAATTTAGAGTTATTACAAAAGAAAGATCAAAATATTTAGAGGACCTACAACAAGAAGATCAAAATATCAAGGAGACACTAGATTATATAACTTACAACTTGGCATTTCCATAGCTTTGTTTTATAGAATTGATGAGGAAACATTGCCTCTCCACAATTCCAATTAGGCTTCAATGAGAACTCAAAACAAAAATATTTCAATAATCTAGCAAAACAAGATCTCATAAAATCTAACAAAATATCAAATTACTTACTTTCATTGTATGGAATTAGAAGAAGCTCCAAAGTTTCAAAGTCAATTGAATTAAACCAATGGTCAAATGCACTTGCATCAAGCTCACTTCTCATATAGTATGAGATAGATGGATCAAGAACCTCAATCTTTTGTTGTATATCAAAGGGGAGCTCATGCATTATACACCTAGTAAAGGAATGGAGATAGTAAGCATCACCATGAAAGTCTATTACTAGAAAAATATAGTGAGTAAAAACAAATTTTGGTATACTATATCTCATCCCAACAAGAAGAATAGAGTCATTTACTTCTCTCACTTTCTTCTTGAGAATTTGAACACAATCAAATTCCAAAAATACCATATCAGATCTTTCGTTAATATCACCAAGTAAAAAGCAACAAAAATTGAAGCCCTTAGGGTCAGCCCTTTCAAGAAGGGTAGATAACTCATCTTCAAAAGATGGAAGTTGTTTTGCTTCCTTTTTTTCTTTCTTCTTTCTTTTATGCTCCCTCCATTTATTTTTCTGCTCGTATGTGGCCTTTTCCTCTTTTGTCATGTTATCTTGTGTTCTTTCCATGGGTGACATCTTCAACCTTAAGACTTGGATCATTTTTCTTCTTTCTATATAGAGGCACATTTAAAATATTGAAAGTCCTTACATAAAAAAGGGGGACTAGCTCAATGACCTTTGAAAACCTCAATCTCTTGAGAATTATCATGTCTTTATCCATAACTGTAAGCATATGTGCATGAGCAGCATAGATATAAGAATCTTGAAAAAACTCAATCAAAAAATCTTCTATAGCCTCCTGAATATAGTTAAGAGCTGCCCTAGTCCATCTAAAACTATCAAGACTATGCTTGCCACAAATTTCTCTAACAAGCCTCTGAAAAGATAATTTTGGAATTGCATTATTGAATGCCTTCATTGCACTTCTAATCTTCTTAAGGAACCTAACATGCTCTGAGAACCTTCTTCTTGGCTTTGATTTCCTTATAAGTTTGGAAGACTTGGAGGACTGATGGATCTTTGAAGCAAGACCTCTAGGATCAACTTTTTACTTTCTTGCAGTGGCCTTAGTTCTAGCCATCTGAAACATCCAAAAAAACAAATAATACAACCAAATTAGGACAGATCTCAAAATCTCTCATATAATGTTATCTACAATCACTAAGTAACAAACAAACACTAATCACATAGTCTAAATCCAATTTCAATAAAACAATGCAAGCACAAGACATATGAAACACGAGGAGGCCTTCTGGACAAGATAATCTAACACCCTCTCACATTTCATATGTCATAAGAGAAACAATGCAGGCCTAAGATGTATGAAATGTGAGGAGGACTCACATGGACAAGAGAAACTAACACCATCTCATGTTTCATACATATTCAATCAAACACAATTAATGTCATGAAGTTTTACAAGTCTCACAATAGAATAGTTCTCATTTTGCAAATCTCACATCTTATTCTCAATGATTTCAATCCTTGAAAGAGATCTATTTGAATGTTCACATCAATAATATATCAATCTTATCCAGCTACTTCTTATCAACATAAGTGGGAAAAAAATTATCCTTCTGTGTGATCAAACTCTACTGATCCATGATTCTATTTGAAGAAACTTGCACTCCAAGCGACGTATGAAACACAAAATAACTCTTGTCCATGGGAGAAGCCATGCCTAATCTCATTTCATATGTTGGGATTTTTTTCGGGATCATTTGGTAGGAATTGTCAAGTGATTCAGAGCTAACTCACATTTGTAAAAAAACTTACATTTTTGAGGGTTCGGCGTGTATGTTGGGCGATGAAGCCTTCTTTAGTTGCCTTGCGCTGAAGAATAATTTTGCACTATGATCAAGTTAGCGTTATGTTGGTGTGATCGAGCATAGAAAGAGCTTTTTCTTCAAAAAAAAAACTTTGGCCATTCAGAAATTGGGTTTATAAGGATGTTGGTTTACATGTGTGGCTACTATAATGCTTAGTTAATCTCACATGTGTGACAAGTAGATCGTTTTTGCTTGGAAAGTTGTGCCACATGTCACTTACTTTTTAGGCATGATAGCACTTTTATGGCTCCTTTTTTTAAAGGTTAAAGGTGATTCTTAGCATTTTCTTTTTCATTTTAAGTGCATCTCCTTCAAATTAGTGCAATGTACTTCTTGAACAAACATGTGGTGACTGTTGGCATATATATATGATAACTCATGGTCGGGTTTATGTTAGTATTTCTTTCACGTATCTTGTCTTATCTTTGACAAGATATTTATATTGTAAGCATCGCAAGCCAAACTAGGTGTATTCTTACAAAAAACCACTTATTATTAGGGACTATAAATATCAAGTATCACACTTTTCTTGAAGATGTTAGTTGGTTTAAGAGGAGAAAGATACATCAGGAACTTAGAAATTCTATAAGGGTTTTTCTTTGTTTTTCTTTCAATATTGGTCTTTTACACATGTTAGATGATGGGGTTTTGATGCTCTTGATATATTGTTTTGTTCAAATTTTTTGGACGTATAAAACGTGAATCAAAGTGATGTGTGAAACGTGACTTTATGAACTGTGAAGCGGTTTGGATCATTGTTTTCACATTTCATGAGTCGTAAATGTAAAACAAAATTTGATCAATGAGACCTAGAATTTTATGCTTTCTTAGAGATAGCAATGCTGCTGGAACAACTTTGCAAAGAAGGTTTAGCCTTATTGATGAGGATTTCAAGAATTGAAAAGCAGACTGCCCTTTTCATCCGAATTAGCATCAATGTCTTCATGTAAATAAGGATGTAGGATTTCTTGTATATCTTCAATATATGGATAGTTGTTCTTCAAAAATACAATACAAGAGAAAAGATAGAGGATATTGCATGCAAAGACAAAGAAGTTGAAGAGAAGGGGGAAATGTTTTAGGAGGATATTGAGAACTAGTCAGTGCAAGGATTTGATGTTGCTTTGTTTAAAAGTGAGAACATTACAAAAGTGGAAGAAAAGGAGATAGAGTTCAGTGCAAAGATTGAAATAGGTCCTCTTGAATGTGTCCCAACATTTCCTACTTATCTCATCAACAAAAAGAGATATGTATTGGTAAATGATATTCAACACCTTTTTGATCTTAGAGAAGATTATTGCTTGGCAATCCTTGTAGCATGGGGTCAAAATGATAAGAATTTTATAGGTTATGAAAAGGAATTGCTAGCAACTCTTGATGTTGAGAGAGAGAATTTTCGAGATAGCTCTGTAGCCTTGCATTCTTGAATTAATCAGATTGTGCAATATGAAAGGGGGGATACCTAATAGAGGAAGAGTACTTACAAATTTAGTAGAGACTTGGTATTGTTAACATGGGGTATGAAGAGAAACTAAAGTCTCCATTAGAGGAGAAACCAAAAAGTTCAATAAATCTATATGATGATAGTATTCTTGAAGAAGATGAAAACCCTAAGGTATGAAAGATAATTCTAAGATATGCATTGTGATTTATATGGGAGTACGTTATGCATTATAGACAAATATTATACTGGCATCTTATACTATTATGCTTTATTATACAGATAGAAATTGAAGATGCAGACAACTTTCCTGGAATAGCCAAGGGCTCAAGGCCATTGAAGCTTGGTAAAAGTCAAGGCCTTGGTCATTTTATTGGAAGCTTAAATAATCAAACACTTACAATTTATCACAGCAAGTTGTCAAGCTCTCCAAACTTACCAATAATGGCTTTGAAATATATCTCCAAGCTGATTGGATCCCAAGATTTCAATAGAGGTTGAGACAAGATAATTTTGGTGGAGAAGGAAGAAGTTGTAAGAGTTTTTGGCTTCATGCCTCGATATAGTGGATCTAGGGCAGGATACTTTGGAGTTATTGGCTCTTGTTTGCTCTCCCATGCAGAATATGCTAATTCCAAGCTATATGAAACAAGAGTTCTTGAAATGTAGAGGTCTCATCGAGTGGCATGAAACAAAAGATTCCTTTAGAGGACCTAGTGAATTTCCCGAAACTAAAGACTCTTCTGCAATAGAGTTAGAGTAAAAGATGTTAAGGGTTGCTTGAAACCCATGTTTTTCCATCTCTTTTTCTAGTTTGTAACCATTGTGAATATCTTTTCTTTGCACAAGAGTTTAAAAATCCCTCTTTTCTTCTTTGGGTAACACTGGATATAGTCCTTGCCATAGATGATGTATTGAATGATGCAGTTGTGTCTTTGAGCTTAAATTTGTTTGTAGAATCATTGAAAGACATCTAATAAACTGTTTGCTTTGTATCTTCCACCTCCATGTCTTGTGTGTCTAAAGTATTTTGTTCTTGATTGATAATGTGATTTTTCCATACCTTGGGTTGACCAAATAGATAGAGATACATATTTCTTGATAAAATGTGAAGCATGGTTTTATAAAATATGCTACATAGTTAACAAATAAATAATAATAATTAGAAAACCCTATATGAGTTAGACAATAAAGAGACATACATATGCAAACTTCTTACCATATAGTGAGTGAAGTGTTGATTACCCCAAGCTTCTGTCATTGCCTTTTTAAAAATTTTCAATTGGTTTTTGAAGTCTTTGAGATCATCATCATTTCACTTTGTTTAATCACAATAAAAGAATACTTTGTCTAGTGTCTCCCAAACACTAGCTTTTCTATTCTGATCTACTCCATTATCAACATAATCCTTAATTGCATTATGTAGGTACTTCAACTAATTGTATCTAATAGTTGACCCACCATTCCTAGAGTTTATCTTACCAAGTCTCCCATGAAAGTCTAGGAACCTTCTAGCCTTCACTCCCCCAATAGATGGATTTTTGGGGACACAATTACCTTCCTTAGACTTTTGAAGATGTGGTTCAATAACAGCATTACCACCATGAAAACCAATTGCAAATAAGACTTTTTTCAATCTTTACTATAGCATCTATTCTAGTTAATAATGGCTTCATCTTCCATGCAAATCTTATATAAAGATGAACAAGCTTTTCAATTATCCTACAAAGTGCATGAAGTGTACATATATGGGCATTCACTAGAGGAATATCTAGGACACTCGCTTAAACTATGGATCCTTGTTGTGCCTAGAGGGAGCTCTATTCCAATTACTTGAGTTTAACTCTATGCCTAGGGACATGCGATATAGGCAAGGAGATCTAGAGTTGGCTCCCTTTCATACATTGTACATACATTTAAGTGTCTTTAGGTTACCAACTTTGTGCCATTCAATCTTATAGTTCCCAAATCCTTCAACAAATAGCTCTTCTCATGCTTGTTGTCTCTTAATAACATCAGGTATTATTGGTGTATGATAAAAAACCCAATACAATATATCAAAAAATTTTGTATCTACTTCGAATGCTCCTAGCCACCTCTATACCTTGCTACTTGGATTCTTTTCCTACAACCACCCCCTCGTCGTCTGAGACTCTCAATAATTCTAAGATCCTTTTGTCAATTTCGAAAGCCTTAAATAGTTTTCTTTGGTTGATAAGATTTGATGTGTTTCTCCAATGAATGAATCCTCTATTGATAGCCCTCTAGCTTTTGCAGTAACTTGTTGTTATGTTTTGATAAAAGATGGTTCTCCAATTTGAGGACATCCTTTTCTGCAACCAAGTTAAGTGTATAACCTAGAAACCCATTATAAACATCAGTAATGAGTCTCAACAATGAAGAGCTATTATAGAAAGGCAGAGTGCTATTTTTGCTAGGATCTTTGGGATATAGCCTGCCATCTAACCAAAGATCAAGATTCTTCTTTCCTTCAAACTTGAGTATATGTTTTGTAGACTCTGTAATAGTAATGGGTTTCGTTCTCTTCCTTATTGGTTCATACTTACTATCCAACTCAATATGAAGATGATAGAGATGTCTTTTACTAGAGGTACAGAGATCATTGGATGACTGATCCATAGTAAGGATGTGATTAGAAGATTGGATTGAAAAACTATGTGAATTAGAAACATGAAGGAAAACAATGAAGAAAGTAGTAAGGATGGAAAAGAAAGAAGAGAGTGAGAATGGAGGGAAGTAATCAAACATTGAACAAAATTCAAATTGAATATTAGTTTATACTTTAATGAGGATGAGTAAGATCTTCTTTATGACAATCTTTGTCACCTTTATGGCGGCCTAGATTTCTAGGCTAGATGTGACCATGAGAATATTGCGACAATGGCTTACTTGGTGTATGTTAGCACACATGATTAGATAGCTAACATTTTCACAAAGGCATTGGGTATAGAGAAGCTTTGAAAATTTTGAAGCTTACTTGGAGTTGTGGAGATATAGTTGAGCTTGAGAGGGAGTGTTGAGATGACAAGATCAATATGTAAGGACATTGATGATGGATTGACTAGTTAGATGGTTTTTCATATCTACACTTAGCGCTGGTGGTCATTATGATTCTCACATGGCCATTGACTTATCACTTATTATATTTGGTTTATTGCACCTACCTACAATTAGTATAGTGATAGCACCAGTTGATTAGTATAGTCAGTTATGCATTGTTTGACTTAGTAGGCCACTTTCCTTTATGTTGTATCTTATCTATACTTTGTGTACATTGTATTGTGTATGAAAGAAGAAGAAGAAACCAGCAAGAAAATGTTTTGGTCTCCATCTCTCTTCTTGTGCTCTGGAGTAAGCTTCCTCTTGTATGTATGGTGTGTGTTTGGTGCAACAGCCCAAGCAAGTTCCCCCCACCATACAATTATGACACCATCCACATCCACATCCACATGTTGCAATCATCACCTTCCTATTGAGTACAAAAGCTGATGACCGCTTATCCACCTCGTCATTGACCAGCCGTATCATCTACCAATCACCTCCCCACTAAACTACCATGTTAGATTTATTAAATCTACTACCTATCTCTTTTTAGTTTACAAGATCCCATCATTTTTAAAAAAAATTAAAATGCTTTAGAAATCCATTCTATTATTCCTTAAATTCACAATAGCCTAAGCCCATGTTCACATTCAATCCTTCTCTCAAGCACAATTTTTGGACTTTATCCAAACCTCACACAATTTGTGTCTGAATTCCAAAAAAAATTCGGGGTTTCATCCATTTTTTCCAAAATCATTATTGAATTGAAGAAATTTAGCAGTGTCATCATCAATTTTGGGGCTTTTATCAAATTTGTCAATTTTTATCCAAATTTTGCCACCAAATTTGAGGCTTTTCAAAAATTTGGCATTCTTAATTGACATTGAGTCTCAATTCATCATTTCATGCAACATTCAATACCATTTAAGTAAAAATTTTACAAAGTTTGACAAAATTCTCTTCAATTTTCCAATACAATTTGAGGCTTTTTGTCATTTGAGCTTAATTTCACCCAAACTTCTTTAAATTTTGAGAATTTTCTAAAATTCATCAAATTTCATCAATATTGAGGACTAATTCACATTATGGCATGGTGTTCAACAGCATTAAATAGGTAAATATTTTATCCAATTTCTTAATTTCTCTTTAACTATTAGGTCAAATAATTTGGGGATTTTGCCCAATTCCACCCACAAAGGCGCCCAAAATTTGGGACTTTTGCCTCAATTCATTTTATTGGCCCTCAACATACTACAATATTATATTATTTGACTACTAGTGTAGTCTTTCCCCTGACACTGAAGACAAACTTTATTATTTGGCTACTAGTGTAGTCTTTTCCCTAAAACTGAAGACAAACTTTATTATTTTAGCATATTATTGGACAAATTTTCAGTATATTTTGCTATTTTTGGCATTATTGGAGAAGTTTCAACCATTAATATCTTTGATTACTTCGTCAAGGTATTGCTACAACCTTATGGTTTGTAAATATGGGTAACCAAGTTACCTACAGTGTTGTGCCTCTTTTGTTGTAGGAAGAACAAAGCTGGCTCCAATCGAGAGGCTACCATGGTGAGACTAAATAGGCCTTTTCCACCCATCATTGTGGAAAACCCAAAGCGAAGGTAAAAAAACAAGGCTTTTGGTAAAAAATTAGCAAACTTTCATGCTAGACATCCTTCTACATCCGCCCCTTTTCCATCAAATATATTTATTCATATTGGTCCATCCTCTTCCAATCATTCCACGGGTACAATCAACAAACCTAAGAGGTGTAATTATTGCTGAAAGACAAGGCATGACATCACTTAATATCATAAGCGCATTTCATTTTTTCATTGAGTGTAAGTATAATCCTTCTATTCATGATGCTTGTTTATCTATTGCTGATGCAACTTCTACTTGGTATTTCAACAATGGTGCATCTAAGTCCATCACCTCTTGCCAAGAATTATTTTCATTTCTCTCTAATGTACGTGAGGGGGTTATAGTTATGTGTGGTAACAATGCCTCTTATGCAATTAAATGCATTGACCATGTGCAGGTTCTCTCTGTCTCTGTCTTCGGTAAGCTTTTGACATTCCATGTTGTTCTCTATGTGCCCAAAATCAAGAAGAATCTTATTTCCATTTCAACCATTGCAATTTTAGGGTTCCACATCATTTTTATGGCCCCGGATGTGTAGTATATGATGATCAAGTTTCTTCTTCCATTGTCTGACGAGCACCCTCACTAAGGGTCTCTATTTTCTTGATATTGATGGTGCCTTATTAACAAAGAAATATTTTCACGATACACATTTATGGCAATAAAGGAATTAACTCTTGAGAATTGATGAAGCTCCAATTAGAGGAAATGGTCAAAGATCTTCCAAAATTACACTTGACATCAAATCACATTTGTAAAGGTTTTTTACTTACTAAGATGTATCAATTCTCCTTTCCCTAGGATTTTCATGTTCATTTTGCATCTATTTTGCATCTCCTTCATAGTGATGTTTGTGGTCCTATGCAGACACAATCCATTGGAGGATTTCTATATTTTGTCACATTCATAGATGACAAATCTCAATTCACTTGGGTAGATGGGCTAAAATCTAAGTTTGAAGTGTTCTCTTGCTTTAGGACTTTTATTACCATAGTGGAAAAGCAAAGAAACTTTTGCATTTTAACCATTCAAATAGACTTGGGGAGTGAATATCTTTCTAAAGAATTTTAAGAGTATAATGCATCTTGAGGTTTTCATCATCAATGTACCATCCCTTACTCCCCACAACAAAATGGAGTAGTAGAATGGAAGAATATGTCACTCATGGAAATGGAAAGATGCATGTTGAAGAGTTAGAATTTGCCTAATTATTTTTGGTTCAATGCTATTCTTTGTCCCGCTTATGTTTTGAATAGGTGTTCCATGAGAACTTTACACACCATCACTCCTTATGAGACATGGACTGGCTCCAAGCCTTCTCTCTCTCATATGAGGATTTTTGCATCACTGGCATATGCTGATGTGCCTTCTCAGAAAAGGCATAAGCTAGATGATGAGGCTATTCCCTACATATTTATTGGATATAGTGCTAAAAGTAAAGGGTACCATCTTTATCGACCCTCTAAAGGCAATTGGTAGAGATGTTATCTTTGTTTAAAATGCTTATAAAAAATAGCCTACTATTGATGCTTCAGACATGTTTGACAGCCTAGTACCGCTTTTCCATTATGGTACCATGGATGGTCCTTTTTCTTAGACTTCATTTTTTGATGACCTACATTCATATTACACTAGTCTATTCAGTGTCATGTCCAACCACAATAGCATCATGATACCTCGTTCAAAGAGTAGCCTCCTATTCTTG
The DNA here is from genome assembly GCF_053477565.2 of Lygodium microphyllum. NCBI lineage: Eukaryota > Viridiplantae > Streptophyta > Polypodiopsida > Schizaeales > Lygodiaceae > Lygodium > Lygodium microphyllum. The sequence continues at coordinate 158,805,144 of NC_141145.1, read as the reverse complement.
ATTAGTTTTAGCATACAAGGGCTAAAATTTAGTAGCCTAAAAGAGTCCCTTGTTGTTGGCTAGACACTCTTCGGGATAGCAAGAAACCTCTTCCATTGGCTATCTGCACATGAGCCTCTACTCGTAAGGATCAATGTAATCTTCTTACATGTGCATTAGTGGCTACAACATGCAATGAAGAACCTCTATGTTATAAAGATGCATTTTCAAATGATCGTTGGGTGGATGCAACGAAGGTGAAGGTTGATTCCATCCATCAAAATGAGACTTGGTAGGTATGTGACTTGCCTCATGGCAAGCATGCAATAGGTAACAGATGGGTTTATAAAATTTAAAAAAAGTAGATGGTTCTCATTCTATAGGTACAAAGCCCAACTTATTGCCAAAGATTGATGCCATCCATTAGAATGAGACTTGGGATTTGTGTGACTTGCTTCATGGAAAGCGTGAAATAGGTAACAAATGGGTTTATAAAATTAAAAGATAAGTAGATGGTTCTCATTTTACAGGTTGTAACGTGTCCCCCTATCCACTTGTAGGATACGTCTTAGCAGCCCATCGGGAAGAGAGTCTAGAAAGTGCCACCCGGCACTCCCAAGGAATGTCACAGGGTTTGCGATCTAGGTCTTCCTGAGTCTACCACGAAGCCGAAGCATTCCGGCCGTTCCCACTTAGGACCGACCTGAATCAGGGTTTTCCTAATAGTCAAGTTCCTAGAAGGTACCTAGCGTCGAGCCCCAGACCAACTACTTTGCGCAGAAACATCAGGGTCAAAGCGGATTTATACTGCACTTGGTTCAAGGAGAATGGAAAACAAGAGGGATGCGAAGCTCGACCTCTTTGGCCATAAGGCATAGTCATATTCTGTTCCCCTAAAACAGCATAAAACGAGACTCTAGCTCTATAGATTCTTGGTCACTGTTACCTCGCTGTCAATTTCCTCCTCCCCTATTCAAACCATGGGGGCGGCCAGAGAAAAAAAGAGAGAAAGACGAAGCACTGCCACCTATTACTAGTGAGACTGCGAGTGAGGAGGAAAAGGCCCTGTGCAGAGAATGAAGCCCTGAGAGGAAAGAGAGGGCTGCCATGATGACAAATACCATTCTCGATGCGTGAGGGAGAGAAGAGAGGTCCCGCTACCATGAAGCAACGCCGCCAAACTACCATGAGGAACATGTTGTTGAAATTCTGCTTCAATTGTATCTTTTTGGCACTTGTGGTTGTGCCATAGTACTTGACCAAGATGTCCCATGCATTCTCAGGAGAGTTGCAGTTCATTATCTGCATTACCATGGCATCTGATATACATAGAGACAGCCAATGCAACACCCTACAAGCTCTTTCTGTCCAAGCTCGGTGTAATCGTCTCTAATCAGTCGTAGGTCGATCTGGGAGCTCAAGTTCACCTTCTGCTCCAGTCACCAACTCCCAGTGGCCTTTCCCTATTCAGAAGTTCTCCACGCAGAACTTCCATATGACATAATTGTTACTATCAATCTTTTCCCCCACTATTTGGGTTATGTTGTCAGTTCTTTCTGCATTAGCCATATTGTGCCAGACAGTATCTAGTCACTGCCTGACTTCCTGCAAGCCAACAAGTCACTCTGACCAACTTTAGTCCTTGACTGTTTATGACAGTTTTCTGTAGATATTCTCTACAAAAAACCAGGGAATTTCAGCCCTTTACAACCTCAAAAACATCCACAAACATGTGGTATAACCCATAGGTACATCAATCATTACATAGACTTTGCAGGTACTTTAACTCTGTGTCATGCAAGCTTACTACAGTGAAGAGAATATGCAATCTGAAACCTGCAATTTTTTAGTAACCAGCAATGATTTTATTGTCAAAAACCACTTTAAAACATGTCATACATGCTCCAAAATTTGCCAGACATTTGCTAGTATATGTAGGCAACAAGACATAGTCATACGGGCACAAAACTGTGCATATCCAGCAAAAGTGACATAAATTTGCTCACAAATTGTATGCATCCAATAAACTATCAAACCAAGATGTATTTCAGCCTAAGAGATCCTCAAGCCACTTCATACATATGCCACTGTGTGTACAAATCAATACATGACCAAACAAGCATCCGCAGATACTCTATTTGTAAGAGGCAATGTCATATAATGCATTCACTGTTTATGACCAGCCAATACCCTGTGAATGCATTTGTTTCCAGATTCAAATTTCAGTTTTTAAGAGCCTTCAATGCTCATCTCAATGCTCATAGCATTCAACAATCATATCCCGTACCATACAACTCTCTGTAGGTAACAAAAGGCATGTACTTCTTCAAGGCAAGGAGTATATGATGATGACAGTTTTATGATAGTTTTTAGCCTGTCATAAAATTTCATATTTGAATATTTTATCAGTAAAATTCAACCCAAATGCATCAAACTCAGTATATATGCTTCTTGAATGAACCCTCCCTTCAGTAAAGCTCAAAATGCTCATCAAATGGCTTCAAATCTTCAGGAGGACTCTAGTGTATGCTGCCCTGTTCAATGACAGTTTCCAGCCAAGTAAATACTCCCAAATCTAAGTATTTTTGTAAACAAGCTTTAGTTTTGAAGCATAATATCCAATACATATGTTTACATAGCATGTATGTGCTCCAATAGGTCCTTTTGAGCATGCCAAGGAGCTCAAAGCTCATGCCAATGTGTTGCATATGCTATGTATACTCTGTATACAATAGTTCAAGCTTTTGTTCTAGGTTTGTAATTAGTTTGCAGAACTCCTAGATGAGATCATGCTCATGTACCAACATGCTAGGGTGATAAAGTGCCTTCCAAAGAGTGCAACCAAGTTGTAGATGACTTAAGTACTAATCATTGCCTTCACAAGAAGCCATGGGGATTCATTATGTTAGCTGGCGCAATCACGCAGACTACCCAGGAGTTTACAACAACAGCATTTGACCTTCATACTGATTAATGCCCTCTCCAATGTGATCAATGGCACCTCCAAATGCTCCAGACAAGAGCCAGACAATCCTCAACCAATACTTGAGCCAGATGGAGACCTGATAAACCAATGCATACCTTCAAAAAGACAATGGTAGACAACCCTTCTTCTCTTTTCAAACTTGGTAGGTCAGTCTTCATATCTTCTTCCTGCACGCACTCCACAGAGCCGAGTCATGGGTGCTCTGATACCATATTGGAAGAGAGAGGGAGAGAGCCAATGTAATGGAGCAGCAACCTAACCTTTAGGTCATTCATCAACTTCCATTATTTCATAGACTACTAACATAACATTAGTGTATACAATAGTACTAAGGTCCATAGGACCATTCACACTGGGTCTAAGACCACCGACTTATTTAATGTCCCACACTTGCTAATACAGCTGGACACAGCTAATGTTGGTCATACATATTGACAGGAGAGATTTGGGAGCTTGATATTCTAACAATGTGGATTTTTCATCAACTAGTATGATGGAATTTGATCAAGCTCAACATTCTTCATCATCAAGTATTGAAAAAGATACTTTCATCTACTCTTTTCTAATCTCTCCATTTTCATTTGATGAAGCATAACCAATTGCCGAAGGAGAGGTTACATTGAGTATAAATTTATTGCTTGATTTTAATTTTCACCATTGATTGAGTGAATTTTGATTCCAATCATTTAAGATTAAAATTCAATCATTAAGAAATTGAAAATTCAGCCTATCAGTTTGTTTGCTTTCATCAATAGTCCCATGATTGATTCATGAATTCAAGTACATTAGCATCTAAAATTTTAAGCAATTCTCTAGCTATGCATGGCTAATATCCAAATTTTGATATTTTTCTGATCTTATATATTTTTCTGATCTTATATTTTGATATTGAAATTATAAAAGGTAAGTTTAATAATTTAGTGAGTCATTGATTACTAAAGGCAAGCCTTTCTCAGCCCTCATTGATTTTCATTGAGCTTTCAAATTCTTACATATCATTGAATGCCTGAAGCTTTTATTTCAACCATGCATATCATTCTTAATTTCTAGAACACTAGCACTTCCATGTGTATATACCAATCGAGAAAAAGGTCAAAGTTGGACAAGATAGAAATACAAAATGTCAACCCTATTTTGAGACAAAGAAAAAGAAGTCCAAGAAAACTCAAAATGTAGACACAACGGAAGAAGCAAAACTGGAAATGGCCAAAAGCAAAAGGGTGACCTCAAAAGCTAAGTTAAAGGCAAAGGTGCATTTTTAAAATAAAGGCACCCCTAAAACTCTTGTAAAACAGAGGTAGGCTACATCCGGTGCAAATTGTAAAAGGTAAAAGGGCATAGGTAAAGAGAAAGGACAACTAGAAGGGAATGGGAAAATATGACCTTGCCACAATGGTCGGTCATGTAAAAAAGGGGATGGGTGCCCAAAGGGATAAGGGCTTTGTGTATAAGCTCAAAAGTGAATGAGAAGCTCATTCTTTGGTGTGTGGCCAAAGTGGACTCTTCTTCTTCCCCACTTCTCTCTTTCTTTCTTACTTATGTGTACTTGAGAGAGTGTGTGTGAGCATGTGAGGGAGTGAGTGTGTGAGGGTGAGGAATCTTGGAGAAGAAGCTCTCCATCATCTCCTCTCTTCTTCTTCTCTTCTCTTGTCTTGAGCGTGGCTATGGAGGATGGAGCTTGGAGGTGGAGGATTGAGGATGCTTGAGTTCACATCACAAATCACGGAGCTATCGGCTTGCTTGAAGGAGGAGGCTACTCATTTGGACATCGAGGTAAGCTCACTACACACCGGTAGGATCAAAGGTATGTCAGCTAGGTGAGAGATAGCCATTTTTGCTCACTTGGAATTCTTGAAGAAATAACCAGTCCGTGAGTCTTGGTGGTTGAGCATGAGCTCCCTCTACATTTTGGTTCCATTGCTTGGACCAATGGGTTCAAGCTTGAGCAGTTGCGTGACTCAAATTGAGCAACGAAGTGTGGATTTCATCCCTGAACCAGAGCTTGAGATAGGTAGGAGTTTTTGGGATTTTAATCTTCACAACAAGTAAGTATTTCAATTTTTTGATAATTAGGCAAGTAGGAGGAATCATTTTAGTGTTTGGATTTTGATTTTTGTTGCATTTAGAGTAGGATAGGATTGAGAAATCAAAGATAAAATCTTTTGGGTTATTTCTATAAAATAGGGCCAAACAGGGCACAAAACAAGGAAAAAGAGTACTTTGATGTGTTAATGTCACAAGGGGAGTGATTGGAGAGGTCAGCCTTAGTTGGAAAAAAGCTAAGAGATCAAGGGAGAAGCTCATTTGCAATAGTAGTATTGAGAGAGAGAGAGAGAGAGAGAGAGAGAGAGAGAGAGCTTGGAGAGACCCATTCCTTGCGACTGACTGATCGGCCTCTACGAGCATTTTTTGAGCACATCAGGTATATACAGACCTTAACCTTTTTCCATTGATCTATTCTGGAAGTGCTTGCCACATAGTATACTATAGTTTGCACAAACAAATCAAAAGTCATTTTCATTGTTATTAAGCACCATCGCACTTAGCCTATTTGAGTCACAAAATCAGATGGCCACTTCAGAAAACCCTAGAATTGGCCCTTGGCCTAGCCCTCAACCTGCTTGCATTCAGCCCACTCAGCCTTGCCCAGTCAAAGTACCATATTTGGCCTATTTGAATTAGATGTTTGGACACTTGGTCCACCTTTCCATGTGGCATTTAGCCTAGGCATTCGAACACATCATTTGGCCATTCAGCCCCGATCAATTCCACCCAGTTGTCACTCGGCCCACTCAAACGGGCAGAATCTGACACTCATACCCTACAATTTGGACCAACTTGGCTGAATTAATATTCTACCTGAATTGACACTTTTTGACCCTAACTAACCATGACCATAGCTTGATGAACCCCTAAGAGCAATACATACGAACATAACACCTTTCTAGTGCAAGAAACAAGAGAACTAGTGAATTGCAAATCTAGCAATGAAACTGGCCGACTTGCTAGCTGCCCACTCTGCTAAGAGTGCCAAATTGAGTTGTAGACCCTCAATTAGCACTTGACTAAGTAGAAGGACATATCACAGACCCTAGAGACTAGTGAAAGTAGCCAGTGATGACCAAGCTTAAAGCCATGTTAGGCCAAGAATGTAGACGGGACTACTGAAGCTGCATTTACCATTTTGCATTGCACCCCACATCGTTTTTCAACACTTGAAGTGTACTTGAAGAAAAGATAAAAGCCTAATTTTGCATAGTGCATGGAAAAGAGTACACACACACACATACACACATAGAGTGATGGTAAATTGAGGATTCTTTGTAAATAACAAGGAGGTCACTCAGACTAAAGAAACTGAATGAATCCATGAGTATAGGAGAAGACCCAAAGACTTAGATGGGTAATTGTTGAGAACCGCAAGTTGTGGGACCAAGAGGAAGACACATAACATAGGAGTCAAGACTGACATCATTGGGGAAGTGAATCTACTCGACTTAATCAACCTCATCGACAACCTGGTGGAACAAGAGACTGTAGACATGGTAGAGGCTAGCTCTAATCGTAGACGCAACAAAGAGCTCGATCTGGGGGATTTCGTAATGAAAATAAAAAAATGATAACCAAGTATGGTTTAGAAACCCAAATGGACCACCATGGTAGGCCATTCGAGGATATCTTAGTGGATCTCAAAGAGGAGAGGAAACTAGCATACAAAGCTTTGCAAGGCATAGTGGCATGTGATCACGAACAACAAGCTAGAAGCTTGCAACAGAATTTAGAAATGTGAGAGATCCACGCGAGTGTTAGCCTTAGCAAAAAAAAATCAAATAGGACCTGAAACGGGCCGGCACTGGCTCATGCACTAGCCGGACCTCTATCATGCGCTCCACAACCCCACGGCCTCGCGGCCAGGAGCGTGGATGACACATACATCATCTTCCTAAACATCTTGCGTTTGTATCATGTCTCATAGTCCAACTCTAACCCAATTAACACTCCTCAGAGGGAGTCCCTACACATTGCCAAATAGCATGAAGTACAAACATAGGAGGTCCTCCCACGGGCTGACTGTTGTTACCTCACTGCGACTCTCCTCCACCTTGGGGATTGGCCCCTCGATGCATCGCTAAACATATATAACACAATATCGCACATAGTTCTCTCAAGGTACCAATTGATCGTATCCACCAATGTACCATTTTCCTCACTTTCTTTCCCTTAGGACCCAACGCCTGGCCTACAGCTTAGGACAACCTTACTCACTCAATGTTGGTCACGATCTAGAGAATACAGGTGCTATGCATCCAGGAGGTATTGTCTGATACCCTTTATCATTTTATGCTTCATGCAAATTGTGAATGCCCACATGCTCAAACAATTAAGACAATCAGCATTTGTACACATGTGGAAAACATTTCTTTCAATGATTTTGACTATCGCTCGTATGCGGCGTTGCACGAACCCACCACCAAGAAACCCTCGTGCTACTAGGTTCTTAATTTTTAATTATCGACCAATCTAAATGGTATGCATAGAAACCAGCAAGCTTTTCATCATTTCATTCTGTATTTAAACACCTTTTATACACTCTATCCCCTCACCCGTTTAGGTTGTGCATGGTGCATAGGTTTAGGGTAATATTTTTCCATGTTTTTTGTATAAAAAGCAATAAAAACTCACTAAAACATAAAGGTAGGGCTGAATTGAGGCTAAACCTCGTATTTCAGACCCCCCATACATACACGAACATGGTTCTTATTTTTTAGTATTTTTCGCACACTCAAATCCTATTTTTCCCTCATTTTTATCCATTTTCCCTATTTTTCTTTGTATTTTTACAATATTAATTAAATAAAAATTCAAGATGAGTTGTGGGCTGTGGCCCTTAGGTTCATTTGTAGCAAAAACAAAAATTTAGTTGGTGTGTCTTATTACATTTTCCATTTATATATAAAAAACACTCAATTTTCCCCTATTTCGCATGTTTTACGGGTTTTACACCATTAATTTTAATCACAACACTTATGATTTTCTGAGCATAAACTGATCAAACTCATAGCAAGCAACATCATAATGCATAATCATCCCATGGGAACAAATATTCATGAAGCAAATTGCATAAAACATCAATTTCCTTTGTAAAAATGAGATTACCGTTCTTTGCGGGTTGCGGGTTTTTATTTGCCATGTCCCGTGACTGATTTCTAGCAGCCATTAATGTCCATGACAATCCACAATCAACAATCTTCATTCCTCTTGAACCACGGAGCAATCCGGTCTTCATTGGACAAGCATCCATCATCCATTCTTCTTCTTCTTCTTCACCGCATGAATTTGCCCTTAGAGGAGAGAGAGGGAGGAGAGAGAAAGACTGAAATCAGAGATTTCCATTGAGGCCACCATTTGACAAGCGAAGACATGCGATAAGACCAGCCAAGAGAGGGAAGATCAGCCCCATGATCGATTGTATGGGTTGCTTTCAGCCTGCATACTCCATCTCCATCATGAGAGGGCGCAAAAAACAGCCGCCATGTTGCTCCACGTTTTTTCTTCATCCCTCATTCTCTCTCCACGTTTTTTGCTTCATAAGGTGCATAAAATTTTAGAGGGGGGGTCCAAACTCAAAAGGCATGCCCAATTTTGGCCTCCCAATTGTCCACATTTTCATATCTTGATCATTTTGTGGTCATTTCCCCGTCACGACTCTGAATTGAGCTCTGAAAAATCTTGGGCGTCCGGCTCGACATCCCACATTGGCCGGTAACTCTTGTCGACCCGCACGACAATGTGAAAAATTATGAAAAATAAACAAGTGTCGCTCGGGTGCCTTTAAAGCACTTTGCCGCTTAAAATCGTCCTAGATCGAGCCGCTGCCTTTGACGTTGAATATTTTTCCCTTGATATTCGTAATTTTTAGCTATTTTTAAGCACTTCTGGACATCAAAATTCCGCTCTCATTGGCGACCACGGGATAGGGTGACTCAGCCCGTCGAATCCCACAATAGATCTGCACAAAGCAATCAAAGGAAGTATCAAGCTGATACAAAATAAATACATATTAAACACAACACAATGCTCACCCTACCCCCTGATAGAACCAAGACATGACATCCACAAGGAGTAGGCCTAGCATAATCTGATAAAAGGTCCGAAGCTAGTCACTAACCAACTGCACCAACACGGCGAAACTAAAAAGAACTGTCAAAGAGGTTGCCCTAAGTGGTGGTCTGAACTACCTACCTAACTAAGGACAACATAACTGTTAGATATGATCAATGCCCCCACCCTCATTAGGTGCTACCAATGATCCATGGTGCTCAAAGTTGTAAGGCCCCCATTATGAGGAGAAGCCAAATGTGAGCCCGGACATTGGTTGAGTCCTGACTTGTATATCAGATGAGGTCTATGTGACCGGATGGCAAAAAGGTGACTGTTGTGGGTCTAATCTTTGGGTTAGACGGAGTGGTTAAGCTGGTAGCAACTCGAGGCACATTGCATTGAGTTGCGTGGTAAGGGAGTTAAAAGGGGCCCCTATTGTGGACAGAGCCATCTTTGTATCAGTTGTTTGGAGTTAAAGAATTTTACTGATTCTCCTCTTATCTGTTGTGTACTCTCTATCTCTTTCTCAGATTCTGTTCGCTGCGGGGGTCCGGGGGCAGCGCCCCCGGCCCGATGGTAAAGGGAATATTCCCTGGAATATTCCCTGGCCGACTAGTGGAGGCTCATATGGTAGGTCGGTCAGCAGGCCGACCTAACGACCTTCGCGGGCTATAAAAGCTAAACCCCTTCGCGGCCATCATTCACTCATCTTTCACCCAGTCAGAGTTGTTGTTCCAGCTAGCCTTAAGCTCTTCGCCTATCTTCTGTCTAGATCGCCATCTAAGCTTCACTCAGTGGAAGCGCACGGGTGGACAGAGCCATCTTTGTATCAGTTGTTTGGAGTTAAAGAATTTTACTGATTCTCCTCTTATCTGTTGTGTACTCTCTATCTCTTTCTCAGATTCTGTTCGCTGCACCGTGTAATATTTTACAATAACTAGGAGCTCCTACTAGGCGAGGACTCCTATAGCCTGATCAAGAAGTATTTTCTTTCAGCACATTTCTTCTTCCAGTTTTTTTAATAAAAATTTTAGTGACATACTCGGGCATGTAAAAAGGAGGGAGTTGAGCGTAGTGACCCAAGGATAACAGGGCATCGGCCTCAGGTCTTGTCTCGGTACCCAGGAACCTACCAAGCCCTCGCAAGGTGACACTTAATCCTTTTTTTGATGCTCACTTTTATTTTCGCTCCAACCTTCATTAATTTCTTCTTTTCCAGCAAGATGCCACCCCTAGGAAGACAAGGCATCGGCCCCGGGTCTGACTCATCCCCAGAAACCTACCATGCCTTCGCTAGGCAATGATTAACTGCTCATAAGTTTTTTTCTTTTTCTTTTCTTTTCTATTTTTATAGGGGTTAGAACCCCTTTTTACACGCCTCCATCTATATTTATTGTCTTTTGGGATATTCCAGGTTTCTTTTCCTTTATCCTCATTTTTCCTTCTGGCAGGCTTCTCTAAGGCCTGACAACTAACAAGAACTCCTGGAACGGCTGCCTAGCAGGCTAGCAGAACAGGGTTACTAGGACTTCCATCTAAAATAGGTATTTTGACGCTTGACAATGTCTTTACAGGAGGCAACAACTACTCTGACCTCCCTCAAACATACTTAACCTAAACCTGGGACTTCATGCCCTGGACGCCGGTCCCCAACAAGAAAAGAAAATCCCCTACAAGTACACAAACACAAATAGCATGAAAACCACAGTACTCATAAAGGAGAGATATCACCTGGATAGGGCCACGAGAAGCTTCCACGCAACAAAAGGCTCCTTCCAAGCTCTTCTTCAAACCTGTCTAGCACAAAACTCAAACAAGAAACCATTAACCACACCCGTAGTAAACAGACAAATGGCCCTCTTGGCCTAACAAAATCTAGATGTAATATCCAAAGCAGCTAGCCTTCCTAGCTTAAAACTAGATAGGTCATTGTAGTCCACCTAATATTGATATCCTTAGTATATACATCACACCCTATCAGACTACCCAAGGTGCCAAGGATAGCATATCATAGGTCAACTAACCCCATGCTACTCATGCAAGTTAGCTAAAAGCTTGATCTTGTATTTTTTTATCTTAGGGTTTTTTTTTTTAAGAGATACAAGTCCAATCCTTTCCACAAATAACTCATCAATAAGGCCGATCCCTTCTTGGGCACTATGAGCTGAATGAACAGCCTCCATGGGCTCGCATGTCCCACATTTATTGTCATCCGAATAAACTAGTCGTGCAAGCGGCTGAGTGGCTCCTTTGGGAGAAAGAATCATAGCTTTGTACTTAGTCGAATCTCCCCTATTTGGGTTTTCACATAAATCAGTACTGCGACCCAAACTAGGTAGAGCTTCAAGCCTAGGCACATCACATGGGTATATCCCAAGGCAGTGTATATTATCACCAGTCTTATCCTCTTGGGGGTTCAACAGAATATATCCAGATGGGATCCTTGGCCTTGCATCCGACATTCCTGCCACACTTTTGGAGATTTTGGGTCTCCAAACCCAACTCACATTTCCCTTAATATTCTTGCACTCCCTCAATTTGCTGCACTGGTCTAACGAACTCAATGCAAACTTATCCCTATGGCCAAATGGCCTCACATCCTTATGAACTTTGTGAAGCACAGGTGAACTTTTAGCATTTTTCATCCTCTTTACAAAAGATGTCTTTACTTGTTTATGTCCATACTGCAAATTTTCTTCCATAAGAACCATGCTTTCAGTGGAGGGAACAACATCCACTCAGAAGCATGATTCCAACACCAAAGCTCTCTCAAGAGCCTTACTAGCAATAAAATTAGAACCACACACAAAATTCTTATCAACACTCATAGGCCCATTGGTGTGATCCATATTTCCATCACAACTATCTCTTGTGGAAGTGTTGCAAGCCCTATTGGGACTTACATGGCTTGGCACCTGTTCACTGAGAGGCATGTCATTACTACTCATAGGATGGCCATTTTCTGCTTTGAGATTTTGGCCACCAAGGTTCCCCTCATAGGCTACCTTGGTATCAACAAGTGAGTTGTCTCCTTACAGAAATGATTGGAAGCTAGGATGCACTTGTACTGAGCGGGGAAAACTCCAAAAGTTTTTCCAACATCTTTGAATATGCCCCTCATAATCAATGGTATGCATTTTTGCTTCCCTTAACGACTTAGGATTCCGCAGTCCCACTTGGATTTGCGTATTAATCTCTAGGCCATTCAAAAAGAGCTTACATAGCACATCATCTGGTAGTGCACTGGCTCTTCTTGGCCAAAGCCTAAGAGTCCTATCAAAGGCTCTAGCATACTCTTTAACAGAAAGATAAGACTCCTGTCTAAACTGCATAAGCTGCCCTAAGACCTGAATCATAGGGAGCTGCTTTTCATACTCATCTAGAAATCTATCACAAGTCTCCTCAAATGATTTGATCGACCCTCTTGGGAGGCTCTAGTACCATTTCCTTGCCTCTCCCTTTAGGGTACTTGGGAATACGAGCATCCAATGTATATCGTCGAACCCACTTGCAATGCAAGTTAAGTCATATTCTCTTAAATGAATCATCGGATCCTCATCTGGCAACCCATAAAACACTGGGAGATCCCTATAAAGAGGAGGACATTTAGTCCTCCCTTTTGGGATCAAAAATGGGTCATTAAAATCTTTGTATTCCTATTGACCTAATACCAATGTGTTAGGGTCTTTAATCTCTTCCATTTCCACCTTTCTTGGTGTGGAAGAGTCACTAATTCCATGAACTTCCCTTTCCGCCAACTCACAAAGTGGTTTAGGGAGTCCAACACTATGCAATAGGAAATCTATCCCATCATCTACTAGTGGTGTTCTAGTAAGCCTATTCTCATCTACCACCACTTTGCTAGAACTTAGGATAGGTCCTAATGAAATATTCCTTACTAACAATGGTTTTCCACACACATGGACATCATCCAATGCTTTAGGGATCTTGGCAATCACACTACGGTACCCAACTGTGTCAGGCACTAGCATCAGATGTATCTTTAGATCATAATCATCATGTCCTCCTATGTGCATATTAACCATCGTTGTCACAGTCTTTTCTATGACATTATCATCATGAATGATCATAGATGACTGTGTCATCTTAGCACTACTTTCACTTTCCCTTTTCTCTAATCTCCCTGGGCTGTCAATCTTAGAGGTAGCTCCATGGGTATTTTTCCATATTGACCCAAACTCAAGCATTGTATCACTTTTAGGGCAAAGGGTAAAATATTCAATCACCCAATGTGTCAAAGATCCCACTAGACTGTTCAAGATAGACAAAGTATCCTTTGGGTGTTGGGGATTTCTTGGATTGACCGTCATACTGATGACCAAGGTTTTTATCAGACTAACTTGATATCCACCGCTTCAAGGTGGCTATTGACCAATAGAATAAAGCTAACAGGTCCCTTATGAGACCAAGATTCAGAGACCGCCACTTATCAGCAGCACCCGACAGACGCACCACTGATGGGACCTGAAACGGGCCGGCACTAGCTCATGCACTAGCCAGACCTCTATCATGCGCTCAACAACCCCATGACCTCACGGCTAGGAGCAGGGATGACACATACATCATCTTCCTAAACATCTTGCATTTGTATCACGTCTCGTAGTCCAACTCTAACCCAATTGACACTCCTCAGAGGGAGTCCCTACACATTTCCAAATAGCACGAAGTACAAACATAGGAGGCCCTCCCACGGCTGAGTGCCGCTATCTCACTGCGACTCTCCTACACCTTGGGGATTGGCCCCTCGATGCATCGCTAAACATATATAACACAATATCGCACATAGTTCTCTCAAGGTACCAATTGATCGTATCCACGAATGCATCATTTTCCTCACTTTCTTTCCCTTAGGACCCAACACCTGGCCTACAGCTTAGGACAACCTTACTCACTCAATGTTGGTCACGATCTAGAGAATACAGGTGCTATGCATCCAGGAGGTATTGTCTGATACCCTTTATCATTTTATGCTTCATGCAAATTGTGAATGCCCACGTGCTCAAACAATTAAGACAATCAACATTTGTGCACATGTGGAAAACATTTCTTTCAATGATTTTGACTATCGCTCGTATGCGGCGTTGCACGAACCCAGCACCGAGAAACCCTCGTGCTACTAGGTTCTTAATTTTTAATTATCGACCAACCTAAATGGTATGCATAGAAACTAGCAAGCTTTTCATCATTTCATTTAGTATTTAAACACCTTTTATACACTCTATCCCCTCACCCGTTTAGGTTGTGCATGGTGCATAGGTTTAGGGTAATATTTTTCCATGTTTTTTGTATAAAAAGCAATAAAAAATCACTAAGATATAAAGGTAGGGCTGAACTGAGGCTAAACCTCATACTTCAGACCCCCCATACATAAACGAACATGGTTCTTATTTTTTAGTATTTTTCGCACACTCTAAACCTATTTTTCCCTCATTTTTACCCATTTTCCCCATTTTTCTTTGTATTTTTTGCAAGATTAAATAACTAAAAATTCAAGATGAGTTGTGGGTTGTGGCCCTTAGGTTCATTTGCAACAAAAATACAAATTTAGTTGGTATGTCTTTTTACATTTCCCATTTATATATCAAAAACACCCAAATTCCTCCTATTTCGCGTGTTTTACGGATTTTACACCATTCATTTCAGTCACAACACTTATGATTTTCTGATTTTCTGAGCATGAAATGATCAAACTCATAGCAATCAACATCATGATGCATAATCATCCCATGGGAACAAATATTCATGAAGCAAATTGCATAAAACATCAATTTCCTTTGTAAAAATGAGATTACCGTTCTTTGCGGGTTGTGGGTTTTTATTTGCCATGTCGCAGTACTGATTTCCAGTAGCCATTAATGTCCATGATAGTCCAAAATCAGAAATCTTCATTCCTTTTGAACCATGGAGCAATCCGGTCTTCATTGGACAAGCATCCGTCATCCATTCTTCTTCTTCTTCTTCACCACATGAATCTGCCCTTAGAGGAGAGAGGGAGGAGAGAGAAAGACTGAAATCAGAGATTTCCATTGAGGCCACCATTTGACAAGCGAAGACATGCGATAAGACCAGCCAAGAGAGGGAAGATCAGCCCATGATCGATTGTAGGGGTTGCTTTCAGCCTGCATATTCCATCTCCATCATGAGAGGGCGCAAAAAACGGCTGCCATGTTGCTCCACGTTTTTTCTTCATCTCTCATTCTCTCTCCACGTTTTTTGCTTCATAAGGTGCATAAAATTTTAGAGGGGGGGTCCAAACTCAAAAGGCATGCCCAATTTTGGCCTCCCAAGTGTCCACATTTTCATATCTTGACCATTTTGTGGCCATTTCCCTGTCCGGACTCTGAAATTGAGCTCTGAAAAAACTTGGGCGTCCGGCTCGACATCCCGCATTGGCCGGTAACTCTTGTCGACCTGCACGACAATCTGAAAAATTATGAAAAATCAACAAGTGTCGCTCGGGTGCCTTTAAAGCACTTTGCTGCTTAAAATCGTCCTAGATCGAGCCGTCGCCTTCGACGTTCAATATTTTTCCCTTGATATTCGTAATTTTCAGCTATTTTTAAGCACTTCTTGGCATCAAAATTCCGCTCTCACTAATGTAGAGAGAGAGAGAGCACTAGAAGAAGACCTTATGCTAAGTGAGCTTCTCATGAAGCGATTATTAGATAATATGTCAGTAGAGCAAAGTGCAGTAGCACTAGAAAATTCATTGCTCACAGGGTTAGGAGTCAAACAAGGCTCCAAGTGCAAGTAAAAAATTCTTGTTGTTGCCAAGCACTTAGAGAAGAACAACAATCCCTAGAGCTTTGTAGAGCAGTTCGAGTAGGTCTATGAGGCCAACTGCCTCACTGATCTCACCCACCACTTGCAAGCCTTTGGCTTATGCTTAGGCGATAAGGTAAGGACTTGGTACACTAGCTTAGATACCGCAGAATGTAGCAATTTCAACCATCTCAAGAACCTCTTTATTAAGAGATTCTTGGAGGTTGGGTACTCAAACAATCTGATCATATGACTCACGAATGTGAAGTAGAGAGACAAGGAAGATATTTGGCATTATGTAGCCCATGTGAGGAGCCTCTATAAGAGAATCTTGACAAACAAACAACCCATGGAAAGAGTAGTATCCACAGTATTTATCAATAGAATACGAAGTGAGAAACTCTACAAGGCCTTGATAGGCAACTCAAGCTTAGAGCGAGATGCACTAAACCAGGGTCTTTGAAGAGGCCATAAGAGTGGATGACTAGCTAAAGGAGAGGAGATCCAAGAGTTGAAGCCATGACAAGACTAGCTCTAGAATCTTGGAAAGGGCAACCACATCTAGTGAACAGTCGGGTCTCAAGTAGCCAAGATAAGGGAAAGAGTACTGACCAAAACTAGGAGCTAGCAGAGATGAAGATGGAGCTAGCAAGACTACAAGAGATGATGAGGAGACCTACGCACCCACATGCCTAGTGTGTGTATTGTGGTGGAAACCACCTGCCAACTGAGTGTCATCACACCTAATGATGCTAAACCATCCATTCCTAGGATGGAGATTAATCCCATAGGTATACCCATGCCACATAGACCTAACGTTACTCATCCACCAAGCGACACTCCAATCCACTACTAGGAGGAGCCAAAAGATGATGAGACTTATGTGAACCCTTACATCTTGTACGATGAAGAGGGCAATCCAATCCTCATGGATTATTGACCCAGTACTAGTGATGGCTTTAGGAAGAGAGAGAGGTAGAGGCTTGGGGGGTAGACCCAAGAGTCGATCTCTTGTTGAGTCACTTAGGACAAATCTCTTCATGCTGCCCTGAAAGGGAACAAGTCAATCAAGACAAGGATGATCTTAGATGCACAAAGTGTGGAATCACACATCTTTTTTCCGATTGCCCTAGATGGAAGCCATCCACCAGCTCGGCATTGATGCCATCAATCCCATTGGGGTTGTTTGGTGTCAAAACACTCGACAGTGAGGCAATGCCCATCCCATTTCATGTCATGAACCATGAGTGCAAACAAAGTAGGCCGGCATATCACTGCCAAAGCCTAGCAACTTAGATGTAGCCTCAATCAGAAAGAAGAGCCATAGGAAAAGAAAAAAGAAATTTGATGCAAAGGTCGCAACACTTCCTATTGGAAAAGAAAAAAGAAAACTGATGCAAAGGACACAATGCTTAAAACAGAGAGTCGCAAAACACTTCCTATTGGAAAGAACATCATAAACATAGAGGTAAAGACATCTGCTCCAAAGATTGCTGAGAAGGGTAGTGCTAAGGTAGGGGAGTACCCCAACCTGAAGCGCCAACTAGAAGCCATAGAGAATGTGAAGAAGTGGGTGAAAGAAGTCTAGGAACACTTAAAGGACAATGAGCCCATCTTGGAGGATGAGATCGATGATCTCTCAAGTGTAAGCACACCAGTTTTGCCTGCATGACTGAAATTGAGAGATGCAACTGCACCACAAATAGTGCCATGTGCTGCTTAGATGGATTTTAAACACTACGGGCTAGCAAATCAACCAAGGTGATTGGCCAAGAAATGCATAATCAAGAGAGAAGCAAGCAATTAGCAATCTCCTCACAATGCTAATAACCACTTTGGTGACTCTAAACTTAGGATACCTACTTAGGTAGCATCTGACGCTATGGCAAGAACTGAAGTAGTGGGTGGAAGGATTAATAGAGTAAGCTGCTATTGACTTGCATGAGCATGATACTATGATATAGATACAGAGTTTGACACTGCACTTAGTGCCCAATTCCTTACACATTAATGCTTTCTGGGAAGGCACTGAAATATTGGCAGTCTTACCAATCCTAGCTCTAGGCAATACCATGACAAAGGGAATCGTACACATGGGGGTAGGAATCAGTGTGTTTAGCCACGTAGTGCTCGAGGCTTTGGGTAAACCCCTATCGAGAATGCTAGATTTAATGGCACACTGGCTAATTGAATGAAAGTAAAGCCATTCGGAGTACTAAAGAAGCGGTCATTGAAGATCACGAGAGTCCAATTCTCCATAGACTTCATAGTCATGAAAGGAGTGGACTACAACATCCTGCTAGGCCACCCCTGGATGCTCAATGCATGAGTCATAGAAGACTAGGGCCATGGTTTGATCTTCATAGGCAATCAAACAGAAGTGATAAGGGTAGGGATGGATACTTGGAAGACTACGCCAATCGACTTAAATGCCATCTCACCTATGCTGAAGAATGATGTGCAAGTTAGACAATTGTATGGGCTACTCACCAAGTATATCCCTTGTCTTGAGGATGAGTGGGATTGGATGCATGTGCTAGCCATGATCAATATCTGTCATTCTCAGATAATGAGGAGTACAAGAAAGCCGCTAAGACAATTGGTAAGCCCAGTGGCACTCCCTTAGTACCAGTTTGTATGATGGCTAGGAGCTCGCATAGACAACCCAACCCAGTTATATTCCACATACCAAACAACAAGTGAGAACTCCTCGAGATCTTAGAGCATGTAACAAATAAGCTGGCTAGAAACCCAGCAACTAATCTCAAGCTGCTCAAGGATCTCTTGGATAAACCTAAGTGGCGGTGGACTAAGGTACACGATGTGAACTTAATGTACAATTGGATCTTAGTCATCGATGAAAAGGAAATGTGGTATCAGGACTTAGGAGTTGACGAGTAGTCGAATGAGGATAGTTCTAACAAGAATACGAGGACTGCTACTCCTTTAGTGACGAGAGCAAAGGAGAGATCAATATGATAGAATACAAAATTGAGGGACATATAATTGAGCAAATACGAGTAGACTCCAAACCTCAAAAGAAGAACACTTTTAGAAACAAGAGAGGAGTCATGCACATGGATTGTGATCGCACGTGGTTGGAGCATATTGGAGCAATTGACTATGAGCAAGAAGGCCTAGTCCAATCGAGTATCACACCATTATTCACAACAGATTTACCCTCTCAGCTACGATCACCAGGAGAGAACCCCTCTTCTAGCAAAGGTGGAGAGTTTGATTTTGAGTCAAAAGTAAGCTTAGATAGTGATCTTGAAATACCTCAACCACTGAAGACCAGATGCACCAAAGGAGACTTACCAATCCACCTAATGCGCCGAAGGTTGAAGGGAGAACGAAAGAAACAACCTAAGGAAATCGCAAGGCTGAGGAGTAAAGAAAGCCAGAAGACCTACTGAAACAATTCACAAAGTTTAAGAAAGGCGATAGGGTAGTGATCTTGCTAGGAGCCAAATGACAAGGGCAAGTGAGTGAACCAAAACAAGGGCCAGCCAAAGTCAAGGAGGTTAATCTAGCTAAGGAAGGGGAGATGCCTCGACCTATCTTTATAGCTAATGACTTGACCGAGTAGGAGGAAGTGAGTCTCATTCCTCTCTTTTGAGAGTATATAGACATATTTGCTTGGTCCTCGATGAGCTAAAAGGGGTAGAATTGAGTGTAGTGACTCACAATATACCCATGATGCTTGATACAATGCCAGTTAAGCATCGACCATATGCTATGAATCCCAAGCAAGAAAAAGAAGAAATTGATAAATTTTTGAGAGTAGGATTCATTTATGAGATTGAGCACACGGACTAGGTCTCACCCATAATGATTGTATTGAAGAAAAACGAAAAGATCAAGGTGTGCATCAACTACAAGAAAGTCAACGCTACTACTAAGGGAGACAATTACCCATTGCCATACACTAAGCATCTGCTCGAGTGCGTAGCTGGTAACGAGGCCTACAAATTTTTGGATAGATTCTCAGGGTACAATCATGTGCAAGTGCATCCTAACACTAGGCACAATACTACATTCACCACTAAGTGGGGGCCGAGTCTTTGCCTATATAGTCACGCCCTTTGGGTTGACAAATGCAACAACCACATTCCAAAGGCTCATGTGTTCCATATTCAAAGACATACTTAGGAAATAGTTAGAATTATTTGTTGATGATGTATGTGTTCACTCTAATTGGAATGAACACTTAGACAAACTCCGAGCGGTCTTTGAATGATGTTGATTATATCGTCTCTCGTTGAACCCCTTGAAGTGGCAGTTCTGGATTAAACATGGATGCATCCTAGGCACATGGTGTCAAATAATGGCATTGCCACGGACTTTTCAAAATTCAAGGTTATTGTCAATCTACCATCACCATTTGATTACAAGGGAGTTCATTGCTTCCTAGGCCATACGGGGTATTATCTAAGATTTGTATTGAACTATGTATTGATTGCTAGACCTCTATACAAGTTGCTGATAATATTTGAATGGATCATGGAAGGCCAAAGTTGTGCCAGCCTGGTGAGCACAATCTAGACTATCCAATGAGCTTTGCTAGTAGACAACTCACAAATACAAAAATGATCTACTCGACGATAGAGAGAGAGATTTTAGCCATGATGTTTGTTGTAAAGAAATTTCACCATTATCTTTTGGCTGCGCCTTTTACCTTCTTTGTTAACCATCAAGCCTTGCTTTATCTTGTTAATAAACCTTGCGCTACAAGACGCATTGCTCGACGCTACTTCTACTTTTAGAATTTGACTTCTTTATGGTTGTAGGGAAAGGAAAACAACATTACATGGCTGATCATATGTCTTGCATACCCACTGGAGAAGCCACTGGGGACAGGGCATCACAGACCAATTACGAGATGTGCATCTGTTTAACCTATCTAGTGAGAGAGATTTGTTTAGAGCTAACTTGATGCCATGCTCAACAGATGATATTTTCCAAGTGCTTGAGTATGGACTGTCTAAAAGACCCATAAAAAAAGCCTGACTTAGCTGACTCATCCTTACAATACAACCCTATTTGATAGTAGGCCAACTCTATAGGCTAGGGCAAGACACGTTGCTATGAAGATGTGTGTGTGAGCATGAAAGGCATGATGTGCTTGTAGAGGCACATGACACGATTGCAACAAGACATTTCAATGGATAAAGGACATCTTGCAAGGTGCTGGAGTCTCAACTGTGGTGGCCTATTCTTTTTCAAGACACACAACACGATTTGTCAAGCATTGTGACGAGTACCAATGGACCAAGGTACATATCCACAAGGACAAAATGGAGTTAATTCCAATAATTACAAGACAACCATTTGAGAAGTGGGGGTTTGACTTCATTGGGCCTATTGGTCTCGTAGCACAATACTTAGAGGTCAAGTATATCATTATTGCCACCCATTATCTCACAAAATGGATGGAATCATGAGCCATGAGGAAAAATGATGCTAGGACCACAACTAAGTTCCTATGGAAGCAAGTGATCTCACAATTTGGCTACCCCATTATTGCTAGGACCACAACTAAGTTCCTATGGAAGCAAGTGATCTCACAATTTGGCTACCCCATTGAACTGGTTAGTGATCAAGGCAGGCACTTCATCAATGAAGTGATCATTCACCTCCTATCCACCTTCCTAATTATCCATTGAAAATCCTCACCCTACTACCCTCATAAGAATGGCTAGGAGGCTGAGTCTACTAATAAAATCTTAGTGAACGTCGTGACCAAAGTAGTCTTTGCCTCACACAATGACTAGGATAACAAACTAATGGCAATCTTATGGACCTATTGGACAACTTATAAAACAACTATAGGACAGACTCCCTTCAGGTTGACCTATGCAATTGAAGCAATTCTACCGGTAGAGTTCTTTGTTCCAAGCTTTAGAATAGCTCTTCAAGAGAGATGGGACAGAAGGGAGGCATGGACAGAGTGCCTAGTTGAGCTAGAACACTTATCGGAGACTTGACTTCTAGCTACCCATGCATTGATTTGAAAAAAGGTAGACGAAAGAGCTAGTTTGACAAGCATGTCAAGCAGTGAGATTTTGAATAGGAAGACTTAGTACTATTGTACTTGGTCAAAGGAGGAGGGGAAGGGAAAAGGGAGGCGGCAGAAACCGATAATGTAAAACTCAAAACCATAGAGGGTGAGGACATAGGCTTTTTCAATGGCAATCGCATAAAGAAGTACTACTCGCTCATGCACCCAGTACATGAGCCTCCAACACTAGAGTCCCCTATCAATGTACAAGTGGCCACTATTATGAAAATTGAAGATGAAGATGAGGAAGTGGTAGCTCCAACTTACCTATGCATGTTTGTCACTAGCCAGCAAACACATACATTTGATGCATTGATTGATGAGGGAGTTGACTTTAATATCTTGATTCATGATCATTGGATTCAAATTGGCAAACCGCATTTGCAACCCATAAACGCCAAACTCACCCATTTGGGGGTTGATCATATGCACTTTTGGGAAAGTGCAAGTTTGCAATCTCTATCAAGTCTAAAAGCACACCAATGATCTTTTATATGCTGCCAAATGCGAAGGATGCCGGTATAGAATTGATGTTACCTAGTTCTACTAGTGCCCCTAAGACCTCACATGCGATGGTTGGATGCCACATTTATCACACTTGTTAAAAGCTATGATTGACTAGACCTAGGTCTTTTGGACGAGCCTTTAGCAATGGGGTACGTATGCTGCCTTACTCATGGGAAGAATCCAAATTCATATTTTTTAAAGCTCCCCAGCTAGCTAAGGAACTAATTGCCATTGAGATTTTGTGAGACCAAGCATGCAAACAATACCTCGTTACGTCTTATGACAAGAACACGGTCCTTGCTCCTGACCAAGAAATTGAGGAGTTGAAGCAGCTTGCTAACAATGACTCCTCTTTCTTGAGGAAATGGTATGCTCTCTGACTTCAATGGGAGCTAGAGGGCTACCAAATCATGGCCAACATTGAGCAACGACATGCAATCAAAACCTCAAAGTATGACTCCACTTATGTAGCTCCAACCTCCTATAGGGTGTTGACCACAATTCGTAACTAACCCCTAGAAGAGCACATCATGACCCATCCGTATTTAGATCAAATTCTGACTAAGGAAGAGCTACACATTGCTAGCAGAATAGACTTTGATGACTTCCTAATGGATTTTCTCAGCTACATCACTCAAGTAGGCATCCACCCTTTCAACATGGACCACTATGCTAATTTGGAGTACAATCCAAACTTCTATGCTTGGCTCATGAAAAGTAAAGCACCACGAGCATGAGCTGAATGCCCTTGACCTCTCAACCCTAAATCCTAGGAAGGATTCTTCTCAATTCCAAAGGGGTATTGAGATATCGAGCTCCACTCGTGATATGCTAGGGTGATCGTTGTGCATTTATGTCACCGACTTGTCAGTTGCAGATGCGGTTGGTTGGAGCCTCGAGAGGAACACCAAGGAAAAGGGAATTCTCTTGCAAGAAAATCTATCTTGTAACATCAACAAGCTTGTTTTTCATATTTCATATGATCACAATGAAGAAAAGAACACCAGGCACAACAAATCTTCATGCAGCATCATGTAAATCTCCCACGGATTTAATAGAATCAACCAATTTCTTCAACATCTTCACAAAATCCATCAATAGAACAAAGAAAGCAAAGAAGTACACCATCTTTGAATGGAAATACATCACATAGTATTCATCTTCAATATCTTCATAGTCTTCTCTCTCAATCTCTCATATACAATCACTCTGTTTGAGTAGAATTGGCTATCTTTGACTCTCTCTCTCTCACTCTATCAATCATACATCATATCCTCACTACAATCTCTCAAAAATTACTCTCAATAATCACTCTTAGGTCGTGGATACCCCTCCCAAGAGGTATGTCTGATATGAAGAGTCACCAGAGCCACTACAGTGTCCTTTCATAGCTCACTACTGTCACTTCACTCTAGTCTTCTCTTGAGTCTTCAGCAGCTACTTCTTCCACTTCTTTCAACTCTTTTGCACTTGTATTCACCTCTTTCCAAGGCTAGAAAACTTTCCCCAAAGTCACACATATATTCCACAGAACACTTACAGAAGCATACAGAACAGTTACAGTACAGAACAGAACAGAAGCAGAAGCTCTACAGAAGACCTACAGAAGGTTACAGAAGGTCATCAAAACTTCATAACTCACTCTCAAATAATTCCAAACTCTCACAAACCATTCAATAAACTTTCACAAGATCTCATTCTTCATCAATCAATACTTCATCCCTCCTTACAGAAGACAATCAGAACAAAACAGACCAAAACAGAAGGTATACAGAACCATTCAGAACCTATCAGAACATCACAGAACCATCAACAAACATCATGAACTTCCAAAATACAATCAATATCATCTAAAACACTCTCAAACCACTTCCAAATCAATCAATCATCTCATAAAATCAACCATTCAGCTCTCAAAAACAACAAAAATCAGCCAAAAAACAAGTCATTTCAACACTCAACATATCCCCACACTTAATAAGGAAGCGTCCTCGCGACCCAGGAAAAAGGGAATACAAGTTTAGGGAAAAGCTCAACTTTGATCTTCAATATCTTTTCAAAAAGAATCCATCCAACACGACCCCATCTTATAACCTGTTTCTGATATAAAAATACAAAGAAAGGAAAACTCTTTTGAAATTAACACCTCTTATCAAACTAAAAATCACCACAAATGTGTAAAGGATATAAGAGTTTGCTTCTTCTTCATCAGCATCAGCTTCAACTCTCCAACCACGACCCCAGCACCACAAATCTCCAAAACATAGCTCGTACACGAAATCCAATAGGAAACCACCACGTTCGTTTGACATAAAGGAACACACAACACAAACACTAATACACAACATAACCATCTGAATGACTCCGTCAAAAAGAGAGTTGTTCATTAAAAGCTTCCACCATACATTGGAAAGGTATCAATGAAGATGATCCCTCTTAAAAGATTGATGTTGTCGGAATCGATCCATAGATAAGAATTCATCTACAAAGTTTTTAGGAGGATTTTGAAAAAATTGGAGACAGCACATCCTTTCCAACAGGACCAAGTATCTGCTAGGCAAACAGAGGGCATGAAAATACAATATCTCCAGCTGATGGGAATCAATGCTAACATTGACATTCATGCACAACTTTGGAATAGGCTTTGAATCAGTATGAGAGTGCCTATGCATATACGCCAGGTACCAAGCAAAGTGAGCAGTTAATCTCACTGAGGGATCTGCAGACTGTGAATATTGTTGGGCAAAATGAACATAGTTTTGATAAGCTTGACTGGAAGCTGTCCATTCCCCTGGAATTACTGGCCAATTAATCTGCGGTCCTGTAAGGCAATCATCCGAACTCCATCCCCTTCTTCTGGAAATCTGATTATCAAAACCGTCACAGTCACTAACCAACTGAGGTGGTTGAGATATGGAAGTGTTAGGAGAGGGTAATGGAATAAGGGAAAGTGGATGTAGGGAAGGATAGGAAAAATCATAAAAGGAAGAAAAGGTTAAAGAAGGAGTGGCAGAAATTTGTAAGGAATCACTAAGGAACGGTGTTAACTGATAAATAGGAAATGTGGAGGGTACATTAATGAGGGGTGAAGGACAGGGTGGAGAAGGGGAAAATACCCTATCCTCAATAAAGGAACAGTAAGTGAAAATAGGAATTTGAGGGAAATTGGAAGGTTGGAAAAGAAGTGGTAAAATTACTGTGGAATTAGATTGACAAAAGGAAATATATATAGCATAGCGGTGAGCCAATTGTTGGTAATAGAGGAGGGTAGGAACAGAAGGTCCTAAAAGAGATCGTCTATGATAGGCATCAAAGAAGGTAGCATCAAATGGATTATGTTTGGAAATATAGGTTAAGAGATCCATCCTCAGTTGGTTAGTACTCTGGGCAAAGGTAGGAGCAGTGTTTTGTCTTTGATTTAGGACCACCGAATCAATCATGGGATGCCACGAATTATCCTGACAATTAGCTACTTTGGAGGAATAACTTTGAAACATATCAGCTATGTGTAACTCCAAATGATTGACATATAGAACAGCCTGTAAGACCACATCCCCCACATACCATGCCATATCTACCTCATCTGGAATTAACAAATCTCCTCGGAGATACATGTATGACATCAACATGGTGTCTGGCGTGACAGAATCTTCAAAGACCATTCTGACTACCTCTGTCAACAACTCAGCAGACCAAGCCCCACTCCAGCCATCCTCTGGAAAAGGTAAATCCATCGTGGAAAGCTTCATGTAGAAAACCAACTTTTGCAAGTGGTAGTGGACAAAGAAAGAATGGTCAGGTAAGACATATCCCTGAAACTGTTCAAAGGTAGACCATAACATGTCCATTCTGGACTGCAATCTTTCCACTTTGTCTTGGAATAGAGGGCACAAAGTAGCCTGTCTCTGTAGGGCAGCCAAGTCCTACTGGGAAAGAGAAGGAATTAATGAAACAGGAGGGCTTGGAGGAACAGAGCGGGACTTTGCAAGCTGATCTTGCAACTGCTGGATTTGGGAGGCTTGGTTGGCCACTGTGTCATTAGCCATCTGTAAAGCTGAAAGCTTGTCATCTAAGAGAACTTGGAATCCTTTCGCTTCGTTGGACATCCTCTCCTTCTCTGCTGAAAGGCTAGTAACCTGTGACTGAGCCTCGAATAACTGGGTCTTCAATGAAGCAATCTCATCACTTTGAGTGGCAAGCAGTTGGGTTTGCTGTTCCATTTGCTTAAATAGATCTGCTAGGGTATCCTTAGCAGAAGCTAACTCAGATGTTGCCTTATGCAACTGATCTTTAGACTGCATGAGCTCTTCATAGAAAGATGCGTACAGCTGTTGAACACAGGCTGTCACTGACAACTCAATGGAACTTTGAATATCCTTGAAGAGGAAAGGAATGGCATCTCCTGAGACTAGACTGTTCAGGGAGGGAACTGAGATCGCCAAGGATCCTTCTCGATGTGCTCGGAACAGGTTAGTGCAAGTGAGATACCCAGGGAGTTCACTGCCAGAAGTAGCAGGGATAGGCACTGAGGGAAGTACAGAAGGGCTTTATCCGCTACCCTCTTCAAGCGTTTACGTTGTATGACCAGGGGAGGCGGAGAATCATCATCCTCAATGTCAATAGGTGCTGACTCTTCTGAAGGTTGAGGAGGAGGTACTGGATTTAATGGAGGAGGTGGAGGCACAATCTTCTGTAAACCTGAATAGGTCAAGAAGGCAGACAAATATGATCCATAGGTAACATTGGTAACATTACCCCTCGTGACTTTAACAAAATGCTGATCCATTTTAGTAAGGAGGTATGTACTCCAATCAATAGCAACTCCTTTCAGCACCATCCTGGAAGCTGTGAAAAGCTCTTTGGACAAATAGTGGGATGGCGTTTTGGCAGGCATGAACCTCTCCTGAAGGAACTGACACATCGTCTTCCATACGGGATCAGTAATCATAGAAAACGAAACTCCGGAAGAGTTTATCACCTTCCTAACATCAAGGACTTCCCTTGTCTGCTTTTACAACAGCTTGAGAATCTCTTCATTAGAGAAGAGCTGACGAGTGGTCACAAAAGGTTTGCCTTTGAAGGGTAAAGACAGAGCCTTCCCTAAGTCGCGAGACGTCAATGTCATAGACATTCCTTGGACTACGCCGGTCTTCTTGTTGTAAGAGGCCAGTAACTCATCACATACGGACGGATCCTCTGGAAGTAATGGAAAAGGAGTGGCCACAAAAGCAGCAAGTCCCGCCTTCGTGAGGGGCTCAAAAGTAAGTAGGGATGAGTAATCCCTACTAACTAGTGGGACGTACTGGATAGGGGGAGGAGCATGAGAAGGTGCCATTCAGATGGTTACACACACACCACAAACACAGACAATCAAGGAGAATGCCTGCAAACCAACAGACAAAAACCAAGGATAAGAGAATTACCAATCAAAACGTGACACGACCTACTAACCCCAAGCAAAGCACATCCTAGAAAAAATTTGACATGACCTTGAGACAAATGCGACCGAAAGCTTCATGCGATGCATCAGACAAACACCCTGAACCCCGTATCAGGCAATAAAAGAAAAAACTGCATACCGTACCCTTAACCGTAACTAAGACAGGAAACCAAAACCATACCATATCCGACACATATCAATACTATATTTGTGATAGAACCAAGACTGGACCATGGAAAATAACACGAATGACTGCGCATACCCATCCCTCGAAACGGTTCATTAAAAAGGGAATTAAGTGCAGTGAGGGGGGGATTAATTTAATGAAGGGTTGATTTTAATCAATTATTAAAAATGGGTGATTTTTTATTAGGTGATAAACCTTAGCAAGAAAACGGCGGTTCCTTATTATAAATTAAAGTACCAATTATTAGGTTAAAACGGTGTAGTTATTCGATTCCCGGACTTCGATTCCCGACTGGGTCTCTAAATGCAATTCATTGATTACAAATTAAGGTGATGTGGAGCGCTTTTTTGCCAGCGCGTGCTCATGTGACGGCTGGTTGATTTTAATTTAAAATTTAAAGTGCCTCTTTAGCGCACGTAGCGCGTGCTAAGTGAACGGCTGGTTGATTTTAATTAAAAAATATGTGTGTTTAGCGCGAATGCGCGTGCCAGAGTGGTAGTTAGGTTTGATTTAGGTTAAATATTGGTTTGTTGGTTTGTGTGTTTTTTTTTTTTGGTTGTTTGTTTTTAAATATTAACCGTGGGTTTTGGGGTAGCTTGTGTGTATGTTTGATGTTGTTTTTTATTTTTAAACAAATAAAAAGGAAAATACCTGGTAGTGGGTGTATGAAAATGCAAAGAATGCGCTTCTCCGCTATCCAAAAATATCTGGATTTTTTTCTCTAGACGGTTAGTTGGTGTGTTGAAGGAAAAAGGTTTGACTGATTATTGTATTGTATTTTTAAGGAATTTAGGGGGGAAATTAAATATTATGATAGCTAAGAAAAAGATACAAAAAATAAATAAAAATGTGAAGGGAAGTGTTAGGATTTTTTCAGAAATTAATTTGAAATTTTTTTAACATTTTAAATGAATTTTTAGCATATGTTTGGGTATTTTGAAAGATTTTGGAATTTAAAAATAGGCAAAAATAATTTTCTTGAAATTTATAGGTTGAGAAAAAGAGGGCCATGGATTGCAAAAAGAAAAGGAAAGGTTGCTAGATTTTTTGTAATTTTTTAAAGAATTGAAAGTGGTTGGTAAGGATGTGTCTTGTATGTGTCAATGTTTTTGTGGGTTTGGTTTGTGTTGATTGTTGTAAATTAATGAATTGTTTGTAAATATGGGTTCCATGTATAAAAAATATTGTAAAGTGAAAAAGGAATGGAAAAAGGTCAAGGGGGGGTGAGAGGAATTTTGTAGAATTTTTTTAGAATTGTTTGGGGTATTTTTGACTAATTTAAAATGAGTTTGTGTTTGTTGTTGTGTTGTTTTTTTTTTTCTTTCTCTTGTTGCTTTTTAGGTAATTTTGAATAAATTTGGAAAATATGGAAGTGTTTGGAATTGTGTAATAGGAAATTTCAGACTATAAATATATATATATATATATATATATATATATATATATATATATAATGGTTAATGGGGGGGGGGGGGGGGGGGGTTAATGGGGGGTGGTGGGAATGCAGGGCCACGTGGCTGGCAGGCGGCTAGAAGGCGACGAGGAGCGAGGTACGCAGGGCGGCGGCCACGGAACCAGGAGGCGCGGGCGGCGGCGGGCGCGGTGGAAGGCCAGGAGGCGCGAGGTATGCAGGGCGGCGGCCGAAGGCCAGGAGGCGCGGGCGGCGGCGTAGGGAAGCAAACGGGGGGAAAGGGAGGAAGGCGAAGGAGTGGGGGGGAGAGGCGCTGGGGGAAGGAAGACGAAGGAGTGGGGGGGCTGGGTAGGAGAAGAAGGCATGGGAGAGGGAAGCGCCAGGGGGGTTGGGTAGGAGAAGAAGGCGTGGGGGGCTGGGTAGGAGAAGAAGGCAGGGGCTGGGGGTAGGCAGAGATGGCAGAGGGAAGGGAGAACACAGGAGGAGAGAGAGAAAGAAAGGGAGAGAGAAAGAGAGAGGGAAGGGCGGTTGGGGAAGGGGTGGGCAGTTGGGGGGGGAAGGGGTGGGGGGGGCCCATGGGGGGGGCCAGGGGGTGGTCAGGTGGGGGGAAGGGATGGGAGGCCCATGGGGGGGGCCATGGGATGGGCAGGTGGGGGTAAGGGATGGGAGGCCCATGGGGGGGGCCATGGGATGGGCAGGTGGGGGTAAGGGATGGGAGGCCCATGGGGGGGCCATGGGATGGGGACAAAGGCGCGTACCCCCGTCCCGCGCTCGTGCGCGGGGCGGGGTAAAAAAATTTGCCGTGACGGGATTGAAATGATGTGGGGAAGACGGTACGGGTTACGCGGACACGACCGGGGCGCGTGGAGACGAGGTAAAATCGAAAAAGGGCGCGTTCACGCGCAAAACGGGCGCGAGAAAAAACGGAAAAATAAAGAAAAATTAATAACTCCCAATCCGGACGTCAAAACGAAATAGCGTAAAAACGAAAAGTGGGCAGGACGACAGGGGAAAAACATGGAAAACATATAACGAAAGTTCCGGGAGGGGTAAAGGACGGTTACGTGAAAAAAAAACACCAAAAACGAACCAAAAATCGTAATTAAAAATTAATATCAAAAAATCCGTGCATCGGAATGAGGTACAGAAAAAAGGAAAACTATGCAGAAAGATGTGCCCAACAATCCTATCACGTCAAAACATAATCTCGACTTAGAGAAGATGCGTTCACATGGGAAAAACCCAAAAAATAAACCCAAAAATGGGATCGGAAATTAATATCGAACAAACCATTCACCGGAATGACATGCAATAAGAAGGAAAAATGTCCACAGAAAGGAGTGGCACACAGTAATCACGTTAAACCGCAGTTCCGGTGGAAATAGGAGGGGTTCACATGCAAAAAACTCCAAAAATACGCCCGAAAACTCATTTAAAAATTAATAAGTAAAAATCCGGAAGTCGAAAGAGGGTGGAGGAAAAAGGAAAAAGGTAGGGGAAGGCACAAGGGACACGGCTGTCAAATCAAATTGGAATTCCGATGCAAATAGGGCAGGTTCACATGGAAAAATGTCAAAAGACGCATGAAAAAGTCGTAAAAAACCCGGAAAATTAATAACGGACAAACCATGTATCGGAATGATGCGGAATAAAAAGGAAAAATGTCAGGGGAAAAGCGCTAGTCAAGGCTATGACGTCAGAGCATGATTCGGAAGCAAGAAAAGTGCGTTCACATGGGAAATTGTCTAAATTGCGTAAAATGCTTCAAAAATTAATAACTCAAAAACCGTGCACGGGAACAAAGGTAGGTAAAAAGGAAAAATGGTCAATTCAATGGAAGGAACAGGGCTATAAGGTTGGATGGGGACTTTGGTGAACGTAGGGTGCATTCTCATGAAAAAACCTCAAAATCAGGGAATGAAGAAAAACTGGAAGGAAACAGCCCCAAGGGTGGGTGGAACATAACCGGATGGGTGGGAAGGAATCCCAGTAGGGTAAAAGCAAGGCAAGGCATTCATGCATGAATAGGTTAAGGCATATGCAGAGGGGTATGCAACATAGACGCGCAGGGACGCGTCCCCACACTTAAGACCTTAACGGATAGGGTTAACCAAACAACAGGGACCTAGGACCATGCCACAGACCATCCACTAACTTCCCTACACTTAAAACATGAACATCACTAAGAAACAGAAGTTGTGGGGTTAGAAAAACTTGGCCCATTTTGTCAAGAAGCAAGGTTGAGTGTCGATGGCACGTCTAGTGTGGTTGTCGGCGCTGGAGGGACCAAGGCATCTTTACAGCGCACGTTCGTCATGGAAGGGACCACGCCGTAGCACCCAGGGAGGTAGCTGATGGAAGGAATCGCAGGAAATTCATCGATGATGATGAGGGATACTACACTCAACTCACAATCACTCAATTGGAATGAAAGAACAGTCACTCGCCCCATGACTAATATCACTCAAGGAAAAAGGATTGAAACCCATATCTCATACCCGATTGAGGAATCGACAAGGGGAAAATAGTGCAAAAAGAGTATGCCAGGGTGCACAGTTGATGGTGCATTAGTGCGTCTAACCCGTCTGCCATAAGTGCAAGGAGAAAGGCAAGGGAGCCTTACAGTACAGTGTACAGAACAGGGTGACGTGTCTTGTGTTGATGGTAAAAACCCATCCCGTGGGTGCATAGGGAAAGTAGAACATACCTGACTCCAAGTGTCGTAACGTCCCTCAATCTCACCTCTCGGTAATTGATTGAAGAAACTCCAGTCACACTCAACCCACCCTCTGTCTCACGCTCTGTGGATAGATACAGGAGGGCAGCCTTTTCCTGAAACCCATTGATGTAATCCTCACAGTCGCTTGTGCAAAGGGTGTATGCCTTGTGCGCATTTGATGGTGCAACTGTGCATCCCGCCCTGTGCCGGCATACGGTGCGAGAAGGAAGGCAAGGGAGCCTTATGGTGCAGTGCACAGAAACAAATCGTGCTTTGTGCTTTGAGAGGCCCATCCCGTGCGTGCAACACTTCATTCACACTTCTCACCTCTCATTTGATTTGAAGGGAAAAGACTGGTCTCTCGGCCCACCCTCTGTCTCACTCTCTATTGATAGATATAGAGGGCAACCGTACTCACTTCCCCATCCGGTTAGGATGAAAGCTCACATCACTCAAGGGGTTGTCGATGAAGATCGCGTCATCAGTTGTTGAAGAGGCGTACCCAGGGAGGTAGCCATCAAATCGATTATTGTATTGGATAGGAACATGTCGTCTGCTAGAGGACAGTTAGTCACTTTGCAAAGAGACCCAGGACACAGCGTACCAAGGGAGGCAGCTTCGGAATTGAATCCTAGGGATATCAATTAATGAATCCACTTTCTGGACTGCTGGGTGTTACCACCTTTTCCACAGCCAGCTCCTCGCCCAAGGGTGTTTATCACCTTTTCTTGGAACGAGGCCCGCTATGACAGGGAATTGCTTCCTTTTCTCTCATAACAGATTTGTTTTTTTTTTTCTTTCTTTCTTCTTTGGTTTTTTTCTTTTCTTTTTCTTATTTTTCCCTATTCCCGAGGGTGTTTCCACCTTTTCTCGAAGAATAGGTCGGCATGACAGGGACCTTAGTCCTTTTCTCACATAACCGATATGTTTTGTTTTGTTTTTTTTTTCTTTTCTTTTCTTCAAATTGAACAAGGGAATGGTGGAAAGACCATGTGTCAGAACCCACCTTGCCACTGTCGCTGGTGGAAAATAGAGGATAAGAAATCAAGACTAGAAGGGGGTTTTGAGGGGACAGAGGGTTGCATCCACTTCAGCAGGAGTGATTGAAGAACGGCTAACAAAAGTAACATCATAAGAAGTACAGTGCCGCGCCAATGAGGGGAAGGATCAAGTGTCAGTAATTGTCAAGATCCCCAAGGAGGGAAGTACTTCTTCAGGCGATATCCATTGATCAGAAAGGGATCATCAGAGGCATCAACGGTCTGCACTTGGACAGAGCCATTAGGGTTGACTGCAAGTACCTTATAGGGGCCCATCCACCGCTGTTGGAGCTTGCCAGGAAACTTGCCAAAGCGTGAATCATAGGCTAGGACCAAATCACCTTCTTTGAACTCCTTGTGCTTGATGAAGCTGTCATGGTAAGCCTTGCGTCGAGCTTGTGTGGCTTCCATGCACTGTAGAGCCATCCTGCGAATTTCGTCCAAACATTCCAAGTGTAGGAGACGGCGTTGCAGTGAATCATCATCCCCCAAACGCTCTTTGATAGCCACTCTCAAAGAGGGTAGTTCCAATTCAACAAGAAAAACAGCTTCTATTCCATACACCAGCTGGAAAGGTGTCTATCCTATTGCTGCTTTATGGGAGGTTTTGTACGCCCAGAGGGCCTCTGTAAGTCGATCGTCCCAATCACGACGATGTGCAGCAATTGTTCTTGTCAGAATCGAGCAGAGGATACGATTTGTGACTTCGACTTGGCCGTTGGCTCTGGGGTAATAAGGAGTGGACTTGCGATGGCGGATCTTATACAACTCTGTCAACTCTTCCATGACTTTGTTGAGGAAATGAGTGCCTCTGTCACTTACCAGCTCTAAGGGACTACCAAAACGGGTGATGATATTCTCGTACATGAACAGGGCCACGCTGTTACCATCGTCCCGCTTTAGGGCTTTAGCTTCACACCACTTTGTGACATAATCCGTACATACGAGGATGTATCGGTTCTGTTTCCTTCTGGTAGGAGGGTCGATTGGACCTACGAAGTCAATGCCCCACTTCTCAAACGGCTTCAACGGAAGGATAGGTTGCAATGGCATGGCACTTGTCTTCGTGGGTTTCCCCATTCTTTGACAAGCATCACATCTTTTACAATAATCATAGGCATCCTTATGAATGGTAGGCCACCAATATCCTGCTAGCAGAGCCTTCTTGGCTGTAGCTTCTCCTGCAAAGTGACCTCCACATGGCTCGTCATGGCAAGTCTTCAGAACAATCCCAATCTCATCTCCTGCAACACATCTTCTAAGCACTTCATCTTTGCCCTTCTTGTACAGTGCACCGCCGAGCAGGGTGTATGGGGCTGATTCTAACATGAGCTTCTTCCTTTCCCGATTAGAAATACCATGAGGGTACTGTTGGGTTGCTAGCAGGTTGGCAATGTCTGCATACCAAGGAGTGACAGTTTCTACCAAAAATAGGGAAGCATCAGGGAGGTCTGGATCATCCTGCTCCTCGTCTGCAGTTTGTGGGATACACGACAGATGATCAGCCAGAACATGGGAACGACCAGGCTTGGTAATCACCTCAAAGTCAAACTCTTGGAATAAAAGGAGCCATCTCATCATTCGTCCTTTCACATCTGCTTTGTTCATCAAGAAGGACAGGGCCTCATGATCCACATAAAATTTAAAGTGGGTGGATAGGAGGTAATGGCGAAACTTTTCTAGGGCAAACACCATTGCCAAGCACTCCAGCTCTGTCACTGTATAGTTTCGTTCCCTATCAGTGACTTTTTGGCTTGCATAATAGATCGGTTGATCCAACTTTGAGGAGCCCTTTTGGCAGAGGACAACACCTAAGCCTTCAATTGATGCATCAGTGTGTACATGGAACTCTTTCGTCCAATCAGGAGGTTGCAGAATGGGTGCCTCTATCAGGCACTGCTTTAGAGTGTGGAAGGCTTTGTCACATTCTTCCATCCAAGTAAACTCTGCATCTTTTCTCAGAAGCTTGTGCAAGGAAGTTGCCTTTGTTGCAAAATGAGCTATGAACCTTCTGTAGTAACCCACATGGCCTAGGAATCCCCTCAACTGTTTGAGATTGGTGGGTGCTGTCAGAGCTGCGATCTTTTCGATCTTTGCAGGGTCTGTTGATATCCCTTGTGCTGAGACAATGTGGCCCAACAGAACTCCAGAAGAGACCCCAAAGATGCATTTGAAGGGGTTGAGGAAAATCCCATACTCTCGGCATCGATCAAAGCATTGTTCCAAATGTCCCCAGTGTTCACTGATCAAGCTATAGACACAGAAGTCATCCAAATATACCTCAATGAAGTCGTGCAGATGATTTTGAAATGCGGCCATCATGACTTGTTGGAAAGTAGCAGGGGCATTGCAGAGCCCAAATGGCATCACTCGATAAGCGTAGGTCCCCCATTCTGTGGTGAAGGTCATTTTGGATTGGTCTTCTTCTGCGATTTGGACTTGGTTATATCCGCTGAATCCATCCAGAAGAGAATAAAGTTCATGTCCTGCCACTGTGTCCAACAGTTGGTCTGTGAAAGGGATTGGAAAGTGATCCTTCTTTGTCTTGGAATTAAGTTTTCGGAAATCCACACATATTCGCAATTTGCCATTCTTCTTGGGTACAACCACGATGGGTGAAACCCATTCACTGTTTGCCACTGGATAGATGAACTCGGCTTCTAGAAGCTTCAGCAGCTCCGCTTTCACCAATGTGGAATAATTCGGGTTCATTCGCCTCTGTCGTTGTCGTACTGGCTTGGCATCAGGCTCCAAGTCAATATGATGTTGACATATTGTGGGATCAATCCCCTTTAGGTCTTTGTAAGACCATGCAAACACGTCCAAATTTTCTTTCAACAAGTTGTACAAGGTTGACAACTCCTCTTCTGGGAGACTGCTACCCACCTTCAAGTGGCGTTCAATGCCTTCAGCATCCACAAAAGTTAACTGCCCTTCACCTTCTACTTCACGAATAAAGGTCCCGCGGACTGCTTCTGGGTAGAGATCCGACTCCTTCAAGGGAGTGGTGTCCTCGTCTGATGTCCCACTGGAACCAACTTCTTCTTTTGGTAGAGACTTAGGTTGCTCCTTAAGACGTTGAAATGGGATCAGAGCCATTTCGGGTTTGGTGTCAGAACGAATTACCTCTTGGCTTGAAGACTCATCTTCTGATGATACATCCAGGAACATCACATAACAGGGACCCTCTGATGCCTGTTGGGTTTGTGGGACTGGTGTTTGTTGGCACGGTGCATCATCATCATCTTTCTTCGGCAAGGACGGGTTAGGATGGCATGAGCCACACTTAAAAGACGGCTTGTTCTTCTTAATCCATTTCTTATAAAGGTTTTGCATATGAGAAGATCCATTTACCAGACCAAATGGTACCATCACCATTCTGTCCCATAGCATGAGGTTGTCGGCTTCTGATGCTTCTAGAACTTCTTCTTCAAATGTATCCTCTTCAGGTGGGATAGACTCTTCCGTTTCTCTTTCATAACCCTCTTCGTCTATATCATATCCATCCTCTTCTGTCTCTGCTTCTGCTTCTGCTTCTGTCTCTGTAGGAGCTCTGTAACAGAAGAACAGATTCTCTGGTTCCTCTCCTACCTCTGTCTCTGCTTCTGCTTCTGCTTCTGCTGTGGCCATGTAACAGGGAGAGCAGTACATCCATGCTTCTATCTCACTGTCAGAAGTGATTTCAGAAGTCATGCCTGATTCAGGCAAGAAGTATTCACCCATTGATAACGGCTTTGCATCTTTTGGAAGTCGGCTTACAGTATCCACTGTTAAAGAATGTGCCACTTTTTTCTTGGGAAGGATCTGTTTGACAGCATCTTCATCTGCTGATGTTCCATCTGTAGCCTCATTAGGGGAGTCAGAAGATAATTCCAAGGAGGTGGATCCATGTCCTTTTTGAGAACCATACAGTTTCAGCACCACTTTGTTGGGTCCTCGACCCAAGGTCAAGGTTCCTTTGAACCAATCCGTCCTTGCTTGAGCTTCAAAAAGCCATGGTCTGCCCAGTAGCAAAGGATAGGATGTACCATAAGAGTTTGGCTTCACCACCAGATAGGTTAGCCAATAATCTTTTCTAGCCACTGTAGTCTTCACATATGGGAGAATGCCCAAAGGCTTGATTCTGCTCTGATCCGCCAGTCTGATGAGCCATTGTAGGCCTAGATCCTTCATTGTAACATCCGTCATAATGTTTACTGATGAACCACCATCAATCAGTGCATTTGCAATGAAGCAGCCTTCTATCCACACGCCAGTCTCTAGAGTACCTAGA
The DNA here is from genome assembly GCF_053477565.2 of Lygodium microphyllum. Taxonomy (NCBI): domain Eukaryota; kingdom Viridiplantae; phylum Streptophyta; class Polypodiopsida; order Schizaeales; family Lygodiaceae; genus Lygodium; species Lygodium microphyllum. Next base: position 158,767,656 of record NC_141145.1, on the reverse strand, counting down.
TCTAGGAAGGTGTTAGCTACATCCACTTCTTTTACAGGCTCTGGAGCCTTGTTGGACTTTGTTGCTGTTGAGGGAGCAATCCTTAAACCACGTCTTCTTGTTAGTATACTTTTGAACCTTTTCCGGCAACTGGGAGACAACATCAATAATTGTCGGAATGTAAGGTTTGGTTTAAAGGTATCTAGATCTCTGACCAGATCGTATTCCTTAATAGGATCCACTGGCTTCTCTAACTGATTAGGGAATGGGGCAACACCCATTTTCATTTTCCCTCTTTCTTCCAACAGAGGAATTACAGGAACTTCTTCTGCCACTTGTGGCACTTCCTCCTCTTCTATCTCCTGGACCTCTGGTCCTGCCTCTGTAACTGTCTCTGTAACTCTCTGTGGCACTGTAGGGCTCTGTACGGCACTGTTAGGCTCTGTTCTGTTCTATTCTCTGGTGGAAGACTGAACTTCACTGTTCTAGCAGGAGGGTTATTTTCTTTCTGGATAGGTGGTTCCTTCTGCTTTGCACGCGTGATGGCAGCAACTTCCAATTCCACTAAATTGGAGGTAGGCTCTTGGGCCTTGGACGGACTATCAGTAGCACTGTTTTTCATTGGGGCTGGGCTTGGACAGTCTTTTACAGTGTGGCCTTCTCCTTTGCATCGACTGCATAAGGGCTTGTAATCCACTGACCTTCGAGGATTTGGACAATTTGGTGAAATGTGTCCCTTTTCTCCACATCTGTAACATTCCACTTCTGATCTCTGACCACCGCCAGACTGTCTTCCTCTGTAACTTTGAGAAGGAAATCTTTTGGGTCCGAAATTAGGACCAAACTCTCTAGGCTTGGGTCCAATATCTTGTGTTGTCATTTTGGATTCCAACAAGTTGAATCTTGCGTCTTCTTCCTTCCTTCTCCTATCATGCATCTCCTTCAGAGAGCAAATGTCCTCTGTATGATTCTTCCGCAAACAGTAGGAACAGAAGGCTCCAGGGATGGTTGGTTTTCGTGTACATTCAGTGGCTAAATGGCCTGCTTGATGACACTTACCACACCAAGTGTTTGACCGCATCACATCTCTTCCTGCTCCTGCAACGTTGGATATGCTAGCGGTATTCACTTTCAGTGTCTGTAGTTGTTCTGTAATCACTTCCATCAACTCCTTTTTTATGTTTGCAACTGAATTGGATAAATAATCCTTCAAGCTTTCTCCTCCTGACGTACTGGCAGGAGGGTTTTGAGGAGTTTCTGTAATCACTGCATAAACTGGTTGGGTTGGTAAAGAGGGGTCTCTGTTCTGGTTCTGATTCAGTGCTCCTGTTTGAACTGTTGGCTGTTGGTTCGAGTTGGTAGGGTTCCACTCTTGCTGTTGATTTGGCATTGAGGAAATTGGTTGAGACCATGGTTGTTGTGGTGGAACCACCATTTGAGGCATGGATTGTGGCCACTGGGGATTTGGTGCACTGTACTGTGATACCGGGGGCATCTGTTGGTAAGGGTAGGGAACAGTCCCTGGAACTGCATTTGGTGGGTACATCATTCCTGGCACCAGAGGAGGTAGGACTCCTCTTCCTGTATTCATCGCCAATCGAGCTTCCACTTCATCGTACAGTCTTGCACCTTCTGTTGCAGCTTGTAGTGTGGCTGGTCTTTGTAGCTCCACAAACTTACGGACTTCTGGTTGTAATCCTCTGAGAAACACCCCCTTCTGAATGCCATCATCTAGATTATGGTTAGTCCATCTCTTCAGGATGGATTCCATTCGTGAGACATAAGCTTCTACTCTTTCTCCAGAGGATTGACTTAGGTTCATAAATTCCTCTCTCATCCGCTCTTCAAAACCTTCACGCCTGAATTTAGTGAGGAAGGCCAACTTCAGGTCGTCCCATGTGCCAAAAGTTCCTGCTGCTTGTCTCTCATACCACTGAAACGCCGCGCCCTTGAAAGTGGCGGGGAATATTGCTAACCAATGCTCAGGGGTTCTGGCATTGTTAGCCACACATGCTACCATAAACTCTGCTACATGAAGATCGGGGTCTTCATTGTACTCTCCCTTAAAAACTGGCAATGGGACTACATTCGCTGGTCTGTCATCAATATTTCCAGGATGAATCTGGCTTGGAAGTGGACCTCCAGTAGGAGGAGGAAGGGCTTGATGTGCCATTGGGACTTCTGTAAAGAGTTCCACAAGGGCGTCAAAGGCGGCTTCTGCTGCTAGCTCGTTCTCAGCCTTGATTTTTGCTTTCTCTCTTCTCACGTACCTTTGGACTCGTTCTAACGCTTGCCTTTTTATTGCGTCATTCATCAGGGGGTTGGCTCCACTATGTTGTTAGTGCTCCACAGAGGGTTAACAGAAGGCTTCAGTCTCTGGAGGACTCTCTTGCCAACATTTCTTCTACTTCTTTCTTTTCCACGTCCCTGAATTCTGCTTTCATGCCACTGCACAGAGGAAGGTATTCGGTTCTGAAGGTGTCAAAATGCATACGTCTGAGCATTGTGGTGGTGGCATCATCATAGTAATGCCAGCTTCTGATGGTTTCAACAGTGTATGTTGTGAAAAACACTCTGTCTACCAACTTCCAGTGGGTTGCTAATTGAACAAACAGAAGATTACCAGTACACCAAGCATCCCATGTATCTTGCTGTTGAGCATCCACGAACAAATTCCAACTCTTTTCCTTCTTATCTTTGTGAACCTCTACAGACCAAGACTCCTGAAGCTTCTTCACAATCTCCCACTTGATGTTGTCTGGAAACTTCTCAATGAATGCCAAATCTTCCATGGATGGTCATTCTCTCTGTTTCTGCTCTTCAGTTTGTTCCCAAACAGTTTGCCACCAAGATGCAAGTTTCTGCTGCTTCAATAGGAAGAGGAAACTGTCCACCACATAGAGCATGCATCATGATGGTGATGTGTTTCCGCCATTGTGGGATGAACTTCTTGTGGAAAGTGGCTTTGATTATGAGGAATTCCAACTCTTCAATGGAAGAAGGAACTTTGCAAACATCCATTGAATTCTTCTCTTCTTGGCAATACCATTTCCTTCATTTTCAACCTCTTTTGGTGCTTGTTAATGGCAAGTTTCCCCGGCTGCGCACCAAAAACATGGAGCCCCGAGAGGAACACCAAGGAAAAGGGAATTCTCTTACAAGAAAATCTATCTTTTAACATCAACAAGCTTGTTTTTCATATTTCATATGATCACAATGAAGAAAAGAACACCAAGCACAACAAATCTTCATGCAGCATCATGTAAATCTCCCACGGATTTAATAGAATCAACCATATTCTTCAACATCTTCACAAAATCCATCAATAGAACAAAGAAAGCAAAGAAGTACACCATCTTTGAATGGAAATACATCACATAGTATTCATCTTCAAACTCTTCATAGTCTTCTCTCTCAATCTCTCATATACAATCACTCTGTTTGAGTAGAATTGGCTATCTCTGACTCTCTCTCTCTCACTCTATCAATCATACATCATATCCTCACTACAATCTCTCAAAAATTACTCTCAATAATCACTCTTAGGTCGTGGATACCCCTCCCAAGATGTATGTCTGATATAAAGAGTCACCAGAGCTACTACAGTGTCCTTTCATAGCTCACTACTGTCACTTCACTCTAGTCTTCTCTTGAGTCTTCAGCAGCTACTTCTTCCACTTCTTTCAGCTCTTTTGCACTTGTATTCACCTCTTTCCAAGGCTAGAAAACTTTCCCCAAAGTCACACATATATTCCACAGAACACTTACAGAAGCATACAGAACAGTCTACAGAACAGTTACAGTACAAAACAAAACAGAAGCAGAAGCTCTACAGAAGACCTACAGAAGGTTACAGAAGGTCATCAAAACTTCATAACTCACTCTCAAATCATTCCAAACTCTCACAAACCATTCAATAAACTTTCACAAGATCTCATTCTTCATCAATCAATACTTCATCCCTCCTTACAGAAGACAATCAGAACAAAACAGACCAAAACAGAACAAAACAGAAGGTATACAGAACCATTCAGAACCTATAAGAACATCACAGAACCATCAACAAACATCATGAACTTCCAAAATACAATCAATATCATCTAAAACACTCTCAAACCACTTCCAAATCAATCAATCATCTCATAAAATCAACCATTCAGCTCTAAAAAACAACAAAAATCAGCCAGAAAACAAGTCATTTCAACACTCAACATTGGTACACCGCCTATAAATAATAGCTAGATGACAGCTATCCTTATCTACTCTAGTTCGTGGCTCAGTTAGTATGCCACCTTAGTTAGTTGAGTTTGGTTTGAGACCCATATATAGGGTTCTTCTATTTCTATGTACTAGAGTTCTTTTTGGCTTACACAACTAAGAAGAGGAAAACTGTTTTCAGCCTCCACCTTTGTGTATATTCCCCCATTGTGCAAGCAAGAAAGCTACAAGTGAGACTCCTTCCTTCTCTCCCACAATCTTGATATGGTATCAGAGTCTTGTTTGTGGTAAGGAGCTCAAGAAAGCAAGCCAAGCTTGCGGTGTTCTGGTAAGAGGAGCAGTGTTGCTTTCATTTTCTGTTTTGGGAGCAGATCTTTGTAGGTAGCACAGCCGAAAATTGCAAGAGTGCATTGTCTCAGGTTGAGATGCCCTTCGCGGTGACCCTGTTTTTTTCATTTGAGGCTATTTCGGGGCCTGTTTTGGAGGCGGAAGTTTTCTGCACGCACTCAGGAAAAGGCCTTATTTTATGCTGTGGGACCACTGTTCTACAGGTCGGTGAAAAGTTACTGTAGAAATTGCATCATATACCTGTGTGCAGAGACATTGGGAGTTACAAAATCATCCCTGTTGCCTGTTGATGCAAAATCGTCACTAGGAAGTAACTGTGTGGTCAAATACCACTTTCGTCAGTTTTGCAGATTAGCCCTTGTGAGGCTGAAGTTGTGTTCTTTGCAGTGACAGAATTTTTTGCAGTGTTCTGTAATGGCGTCTGATTCTCTTTCACAGATTGTCACTGAAAATCTTAACAATAACAATTTCCAAGCATGGAAGTTTAGAATGACGAATTTCCTTATGGGAAAAGGATATTGGGAATTTGTTGCAGGAAATGAAGAAGAACCAGTTCTTCCTGATGTTCCTAATCAACAGCAAATGCAGGCATTTAAAGCATGGCATGAGAGAGCCAGGAAAGTTATGTACTGGTTGTCTATCACTATTTCAGACTCTATGATTGTGCATATCCAGGATGCAAGTACGCCAAAGGAGGCATGGGATACTTTGTCAAAAATGTATAGCACAAATATGCAAGCCAAGAAAATGCAGCTCAAGCAAGAGTTGCATAATGTGCAAAGAGAAAATATGAGCATCAATGACTACCACATGAAGGTGAAGAAGATTGCAGATGCACTTGCTTCCATTGGGTCGCCAGTGGAAGATGATGATTTAGTTTCTGTGAGCTTGAATGGTCTAGGAAAGGATTATGCACAGTTTTGAACATCCATTTCCGTCCGTGAAAGATTTCTTGATTTTGAGGAGTTGATTGCTCTTCTAATTTCTGAGGAGCAGAGAAATGGTGGTGCATCTTCTTCAGGAGGAACTTCAAAAGAAGTTGTCTTCTACTCAAATGCTGGAAGAGGTAGAGGTAGAGGTAGAGGAGGCCGATCTGGAGGCCGTGGTAGAAATCAAAATATGCAGCAAACTCAAGAAAACCAGTCCTATGGAGGACGACGTGGTAACTCTAGAGGCAAGGGGAGCCAAAGAGGTCGTGGTGGATGACAAAGAGGGCAAAATGCAAACAACAATGTTGAATGCTACTACTGTGGTAAAATGGGTCATATGGCTAAAGAATGCTATAAAAAGCAGAATGACATCATGAATGGAAAACTTCAACAAGGGAATTATGCATCTTCTAGTAGACAGGGAGATGACAGAAATGAGCATTTGTTTATGGTGCAGCACATGACCAATTCTGTTACAAATGCAAAAGAAAGTAACCATGTGTGGTATGTTAACTCAGGTGCATCAAACCACATGACAGGTCATGCAGAATGGATGGAGGATGCAAGGAAAATGGAAAAACCAGGATTTATGGAGACTGTGATGATACTGCACATCCTATTGTGCAGATTGAAAAAATTCCTTTGTCTATGCAGGATGGGAAAAAGAAATACATTTCCGATGTATTTCATATCCCAAATATCACCAAGAATCTGGTTTCTGTTGGTCAAATGGTTGAGCAGGGATTGCAGGTCAGATTTAATCCTCATGGATGCTTTGTTGAGGATATGAAAAATAAAGGTCGCTTGATAGCAAAAGGAAAGAAGAAGGGCAGAATGTTTACGTTGGATGCAGACATGTCTGAATTGAGTGCAGCAATGTTTGCACATGGGACCGGTGTAGTTGCAGATATTGATATCTGGCATAAACGCATTGGTCATGTTAATGTACAATGACTAAAATCAATGCATGCCCAAAATATTGTTGCAGGATTACCTAAATTCAAGGTTGCAGAAATGCATAAGGTATGTGAAGCCTGTCAATTTGAAAAACAGGCAAGGAAACCATTTCCTAGACATGTTCAAGAGAGTGAGAAGCCATTAGAATTAATCCACTCTGATGTGTGGACTACTAAAGCTGCATCTCTTGGAGGCTGTCATTATTTTGTCACTTTTATTGATGACTATAGCAGAAAAGTTTGGGTGTATTTTATGAAAAAGAAAAGTGAAGTTTTTGGGCATTTCAAAACTCTTAAAGCTATGGTTGAAAAAGAAACATGCTTGCAAATAAAATGCCTAAGGTCAGATGGAGGGGGAGAGTACCTCTCAAATGAGTTTGCAAGGTTCTTGCAAGAGCATGGCATAAAGAAGCAATATTCATGTAGTCATACCCCACAACAAAATGGAATTGTAGAAAGGAAAAACACGCATATTGGAGAGGCATCTCATGCCATGCTCAACGAAAAAGACCTACCAGATTTTTATTGGGCTAAGGCAGTTGCTACAGCAGTCCACATAATGAACATGACTCCCACTGCAACAATACATGGGATGACTCCAGAGGAGAGGTATACTGGTAGGAAACCAGATATTTCTCATTTGAAGATTTTTGGTTGCATTGCCTATGTTCATGTGCCAGATGAGTTGAGATCCAAGTTGGATCCAAAAGCTGAGAAGTGCATCTTTATTGGTTACTCTCTGCAACAAAAAGGGTATAGATGTTATAACCCTTCTACTCGTAAGTTTACAGTGAGCAGAGATGTTGTTTTTTATGAGATGAGTAGCTGGTATAAACCAGTAAATGTGATTGATGATGTAGATGCACAAAACGGTAATGCTGCACAGAATTCACAGCAACAGTCACAAAATATTAGTGGACTTGGAGCGTCCTCTAGCAGTGGCTCACATTCTTCGCCATGGACAGGCAGATTGAGATCAGGAGAATCTTCTCAAAGCAATGCAGATAGTGGTATTCAGGTATCACGAAAAGGAAAAGAGAAGGTAGATCAGCCTATGTTTGATGTGAATGCAATGCACTCTTATGTGGATGGTGAATCCAGTGGCTCAGAACAGAGCATTGATGATGAGTTGGGTATTCCTTCTATTGTTACACCTGGAGTAAGGAAGACCAGGGATGTTTTGAGAGCACCTGGGAGTGAACCTACTTTGCGCAGGTCTACCAGAGCTAGGTATCATGTGGATAGGCTGAAATATGATGGATTTACAGCCTTTCACTATGCATATATGGTCAAAGTGATACAGGTACCAGAACCCACTTCTTTTGAGCAAGCCATAAGAAAAGAAAAATGGGAGAAAGCCATGGATGAAGAAATGGATGCCTTGGAAGCAAATGCTACATGGGAGTTGTTATCCTTGCCTAAAGGTAAACATGCAATTGGCTGTAAGTGGGTTTATAAGGTGAAGCACAATGCAGATGGTTCTGTGAACAGATACAAGGCAAGATTAGTAGTCAAGGGGTATGCACAAACATATGGCATTGATTATGAAGAAACATTTAGTCCGGTTGCAAGGATGGCAACCGTAAGAGCAGTCATTGCTATGGCTGCATCAAAGGAATGGTCTTTACATCAGATGGATGTAAAGAATGCCTTCTTGCATGGTGATTTGCAAGAAGAGGTATATATGGAGCAGCCACCAGGTTATGTGCATGCTGTTCATCCTGAGTTTGTTTGCAGGTTGAAGAAAGCATTGTATGGCTTGAAGCAAGCACCTAGAGTATGGTCTGACAAGATAGGACAGTATCTTGTCACTATTGGCTTTCAGATTTCCAAGGCAGATTTCTCACTTTATGTGAGAAAAACAGAGAAAGGTATTATGCTACTTGTCATTTATGTTGACGATTTGATTATGACAGGTGACAGTGATGAAGATATCCTTCATGTGAAAATGCTATTGAAGCAAAATTTTGAGATGAAGGATTTGGGAGAGCTACATTATTTCTTGGACATTGAGGTGATTAGATCACCAAGTGGGATATAGCTCTTGCAAAGGCAGTATGGATTGGACATGCTGTCCAAATATGGGATGACAGGTTGTAAGCCTATTTCAGTTCCTTTGGAGCAGAATGTGAAGTTGAGCACAGATGTAGGTGAGCTTCTTGAAGACCCTACTATGTACAGATGCATAGTAGGAAGTTTGATTTATATGACTATTACCAGGCCAGATTTGAGCTATGCTGTTGGATTGGTAAGTCAGTTTATGCAGGCTCCAAGGAAACCACATTTGGATGCAGCTAAATGCATACTCAGATATGTGACGTCCACATTGCAGTATGGACTATTTTATGAGACTAGGGTTTAGATATAGTTACATGGATACACTGATGCTGATTGGGCTGGTAGTATTTCTGATAGACGATCTACCAGTGGATATGTGTTCTCCTTTGGGAGTGCTGCAGTCACTTGGAGCAGCAAGAAACAGCCTACAGTTGCCTTGTCGAGCACAGAGGCTGAGTACAAGGGTGCAGTAATGGCTGCATGTGAGGTAGCTTGGTTGCATAAGCTACTTTATGATATGCATCAGCCTACAGATGGGCCAGTTGTAATTTATTGTGACAACATGAGTAGTATACACTTGGTAAATAACCCAGTCTATCATGCTAGAACAAAGCACATTGAGATGCATTATCACTATGTGCGGGAGAGGGTTTTACTAGGTCTTATTGATCTAGTTTATGTCAGCACAGAGGATCAGGTAGCTGATATATTCATGAAGGCATTGGGCGCAGAGAAGCTGCACAAGTTCAGAGACCTGCTTGGTGTGCAAGAATTGGGATTGAGCTCGAGGGGGAGTGTTGAGATATCGAGCTCCACTCGTGATATGCCAGGGTGACCATTGTGCATTTATGTCACCGACTTATCAGTTGCAGATGCGGTTGGTACACCGCCTATAAATAATAGCTAAATGACAGCTATCCTTATCTACTCTAGTTCGTGGCTTAGTTAGTATGCCACCTTAGTTAGTTGAGTTTGGTTTGAGACCCATATATAGGGTTCTTCTATTTCTATGTACTAGAGTTCTTTTTGGCTTACACAACTAAGAAGAGGAAAACTGTTTTCAGCCTCCACCTTTGTGTATATTCCCCCATTGTGCAAGCAAGAAAGCTACAAGTGAGACTCCTTCCTTCTCTCCCACAATCTTGACAAGGGGAGGGAGTAAGGTGAATCAAACATGTAAGATGAATGAAACATGCAAGGAAAAAATCCTCAATCAATATCCAAACGCAAAAAAGAATGGATGAAAATCAACTTGTGATCAAGGAAAAGTGTCATAATTTTTTTGGAATGAATGGACTACTTGAAGGAAAATTCTCATTTTTCCTGCTTACCTTTTTGCAAGAAATTTTCTAAGGACACTAATGGTGAACTATGGTATCATGGCAGGAACTGAAAATTGAAACACAGTAGGATCGGGCCCATCAGTGATGCCAGGAGGCATATTCCATGGTGGATTCTGTGAGGTTTTACGGTGGATTCCATAAGATTTTATTACCGGGGCTCATACACAAAGTGGATTCTTTGTGCGAGAAGTTGATGGGGAAGCCTATCCTTTTTAGGCATTTTGTTAATTTTATGTGTACATGTGTGATTCCATAGCGGGTGATTTCACAAAATACATATTTAAATTAATAAACGTTTATGAGTTTAGAGTGCGCAATCGTGATAAATTAAGGTTAGGATTGATTTCTAACCAATTTATTTATGTAGCTAAAGACTGCTAGGTATTCACTTTTGTCGCTTTAATTGTATTATTTTACTAACAATTGTGAATGCTTCAGTTGATCTATAGAGATAGCAACAGTTGCAGTGGAAAGCATTGGAGGATAGCGTGTATTCAAATTTATTATCAATATTTTGATGGGCACGTATCTTAGGCATGGCACCCATATTTTGTTACACTTATTTATCAAAGCGCTTGATATTTATTTATTATTTTTGTATGCGCATGGGCGCACGACTTAGATATTTGTATTGGACATTGTATTTGGGTACGCCTGACTTCTTGGGTGCCCATTAGCTTTAATTCTATTTGGCACAAAAGCAAACTCAAAAGCTAAAGCGTGCTATTTTGTAGTTTGGGCTATTATTTGAGCTTGAAGATGAATAATATATGAAATACATGCTTTGTGGAGCGCTCACACAAGGCATGGGGGGAGATTGCATCCAATTGGTCTCTTGTTCATGTCGTGCAAGCTTTCAACATTGATTTGTGTGCAAAAAGTAGAGTTTTTTTATTCTTGTGTGCATACGGCGACCAATCTATGCACGAGTGGTATTAGAGCGAAGCTGAGATCGAGAGTTTCCAATCGCTTACCATCTTGTGCAAAAACAAAGCTCCAGGAACGATCGAGCTCTACAGTCAATTTCATCGTAAACGCTCAATACTAGCATGTTCATGGCGGTCAAGAACCCCCTTTTGCACTCTCTGATTGCAAAGGACCAGCCTGTGGAGGCGGAGGACAACGTGGACATCTCCTTTATCAAGTCGTGAGTTAACAGTAAACTCCATAGCTCAAAGTTTTAAACGTCTAGCTTAAAGCTTATTAAGCTTAATAGTAAGCTTTTAAAAAAAGCTTCAACCAACGAATCTAACGTGTAACATTCTGAGTTAGCATGCGTGAATCCTCTTATGTAGTCATAAGGATAATTATAGGGATACTATTTTTTTCGAATTAGATAATGGCAAAAATCTTTTTTTGATTTTCCCTTATCCCCCCCTAGCCGACTGTCGTGCTAGAGGGGGAGGGCAATAGAAGGGATGACTAAAGCTTCTCGATGGAGCTCGCAGGAGATAAGTAGCCATGGCCGCTGCCATGCAGGGGAGGGAGGATCCCCCTCCCCTCACCTATAAAAATCAAAGGTGTGCTTGATGAGGGGGCACGCTGGGTAAAAACTCGTGAGGGAGAGAGAGATTGAAGACGTCAGTCTGTGCTGCCGTGGACCATGAATCGCCCCGCTGAGCGTGAGGAGAAAAAAACCTGAGAATGGCTGTCTCCGCTCCTATACAGCGTGAGGTGGCTGCCGTGAGCAGGAAGTAGAGGTGCTAATCGCTGATGTCTGTGTCATCTGGCCACCTTCAGTCAAAGCTGCTACCACGTAACGAAGCTCCTTGGAAGCTTCTCTTAGAAGCTTCTAAGCGGGCTTTCATAAGCCCCCTTCCCAAGCGACTTATTTATCACCCCCTTTCTCCTTGGATTTTAGTGTCTTTCCCCCCCTTGGGCCTCCAAAAGCCCCCCCTCATATGGGCTCTATAAGCCCCCTTTTCCCCCAAAAGAAAGCCTTACATAAAAATTGCCTTCACAAGCCCCTTAAGCCCTTCCTCCCACCCCTTCAAAAAAATTCCTCCTAAGGGATCCCTTAGGGCCCTCCCCCCCCCCCCACACCACAAGATTTGCCATTAAAGGGCTTTCAAGTGGCCCTTAAGCCTTTTCTTTTCCCCCCGAATTTTGCTATAAGGGACCCTCATATGGACCCTTAAGTTTTTGTTCTACCCTAGCAATAATTCCCTCCTAAGGGCTCCCTACGGACCCTCTTATAACCTTTTGTTTTACCCCCGTACAAAAAAAAGAGGGTGTTAAGGGTCTTTTGACACCTTCTTCCCCCATACAAAAGCCCTCATAAGGATTTCTACACCTTTTATTCCCCTTTCTTGTGAGTCTTTAAAAGGCCATTGAGCCTTTCCCATGGCTTTAATGGGCCTTATTCGCGGAGGATTTTGAAACACCCCCTTCCCGGTTTTGAACCCTTTCTGTGGTTTTTTCCCTCCTCCACAAGTATCCCTTCAAAAGAGCTTCTATAAAAGGAAGAATAGAAGACTCATAAAGGATGGTGGTATTTCAAAAAGAGAGTTCGCAAAACTGCATCCACGATGGAAAGGCTGCATTCGCGATGCCTCCTAAGAAAACCCAAGGTGTAGGTGTCGCAGGAGGATCGTCTCCTAGCATCCACGTGGACATCTCACCACAAGTGCAGGTTTTTCTTCCAAATTTTATTTTATGTCGTTATAATTCAATTGGGCATAGATAATTTTTGGAAATGGGAAGCATTTTTCGTCTTAATGCTTAAAAAAAAAAAACTCGCGACAGAGGAATTCAGTCATTAGTACTTCTAATAAAATGAACAAAATAAAGTGACCAGAAGATCTTCAAAGAATATGAACAACAAAAGCATTGACTTAGAGTTATAATTAATTCCGATTTACATTGTTTTAGGGGAACGAAATGGGACTATGCCTTATGGCAGAGAGGTTGAGCTTGGCATCCCTCTCGTTTCCCATTCTCCTTGAACCAAGGGTAGCGTGAATCTGCTTCGGACGTGGCGTTTCTGCGTAAAGTAGTTTGCTTGGGTTTGATGCTAGTTGCCGTTAGGAAATGACCAATAAGAAAAACCCTAATTCAGGTCGGTCCTAAGTGGGAACGGTCAGAATACTTCTGCTACGTGGCAAACATGGAAAGCCCTAGATCGTGAACCCCGTAACATTCCATGGGAGTGCCGAGCAGAGCTTTCTAGACATCCTTTTTGATGGACTACCAAGACGTGTCCTGAAGATATGAGTGGGCATGCTACAGTTGGTATTAGAGCCAACCAACGAAGGAATTGTTTTTATGAAATCTTAATAAGATGAAGTAAAGCAAATGTTGTTGTTCCAAACATTTCCTTACTTTCAATGCTGTCTTGCAGAATTACGAAGCATGGAACAAGTTCTTAGTGTTCCGAGTCATGTTTATGACAGCGATGCATTCCCCTGATTATCGACAAAGGGTTAAGATGATGAACATCCTAGAGCAAATCTATAATCCATCGCCTTTGTACATGGAACAAAGATGGATGGGTGCCTCAGGAATCTACTATATAGCCACCCACCGGTTTGCTTACCTACAAACCAACCTAAAGAGGATCAAGTGGTTGGAAGATCTGAAAGTCGTGAAGCTGTTCATTTTTGTGGGGGCTCATGTAAACTCAACTTTACATATTCAAGGTCGAAGGGTTGAGATGAACTCATATGTATATGAGGAAGTAACCCGTGTAATCCCCGCCGACAGGATTAAAGTGTTGGGGCGCCATGAGAAGAATGGGTTCCAAAGGAAAGGATACCCTGAACTTCCAATGACTTACCGATTCCTGAAGATCCACGAACCAAAACCATACTATTATTCAGTTCCTGTGGATAAATATAATACAACATTATTCTCCCCAAACTAAATGTAAATAGTTAGCCTATCATCCCAGGACATGTTGTATTCCGAAAGGGCTATGCCCATATAAATACAAATAAGACTTCTTTCTATCAATGTTTGATTGTGCATGAGAATTGATAAAAATTAAGTGGTTAGATTGCTTGGGTGATAGCGGAATTGAAGATGTAATCAATAACGATTATCGTGTAATAACGTTAAGAAACCTTTATCCAGGCACAACCCCAGGTACAGGTTCCTAGTCGCCTCCTACATCAAATACTATTGTAATCCAGGAGAAGAAGTTTCTTCTCAAGTAGATTAAGCCGCCCAAATTTGACGAGAGAGGCAGGTCCGTCCAAGCAGATGCTGAAATTTGGATTGAATCCATGGAGGATTACTTCGAAGCAGCCAGTACTGCACCCGCCAATCAAGCTATGCTCGCCAAGCTGAAGCTCACCAGAGAAGCCAGACTTTGGTGGAAGCAATGGTGTAGGGATCAAGGGATCAGGGAAGGATCCGTTACCTAGGAGAAATTGAAGAAAGCCGTGCAGGGAAGATACTTACCACCTGCATATTGCACATAGAAAATGTATGAGTTCTACGAGCTAAATAGCTGGGGCTCAGTATTGACGCATACTACTCTAAATTCGTCTCACTTTTAAAGTGTGCACCGCAGATGGATATGACATAGCAGGTGTCCAAATTTTGTGCTGGTTTAAACCCACCAATGAATACCCATCTTGAATCTATGCGCCCATTAGATCTTCAGGACGCACTCATTCAAGCTGTGCCTATAATTCAGGAGGTATAGTCTAGACCAAGGGGTAACAAAACTTGGTCTTATAATGACCCAAATAGAGGAGCATTCAGACCTCAGATGAAGAGAGTTCAAGGTCAGAATCAGGGACAAAGAAAGAAAGCAAGGACTAATAACGTCAACAACTTTGTTCCTACTCAAAGCAATGGCCGAAACCTCTGTTGTTTCCATTGCAACAAGCCCGGTCATTTCAAGAGGCAATGTCCCAAGCTTGGAGAAGGACATCATCAAGAATCTTTCCAAGGAATGGGTCGTGGTCAAGGAGCTGCTACTCGAGGCAGAGGAAGAATTGCCTGTGTTGCCAATAGGCAAATGTGCGAAGAAGAAGAAGATCCGACACCGTCAAACTATCAAGGTAAAGGTTTCAAAACCTTGATTGATTGTGGTAGTACACATTCCTTTATTTCACCAGCTTGTGCAAAAAGATTAGGAATAGTCACAGTAGAAGCAACTACCTTGCTTCTGGAATTGGCAAATGGTTGTGAGGTTACTTGTACCAGGCAAACTACTAAGGTAGAATTCTTTTTGGGAGGAAAGACGACTTCGATCAAATTCAAAGTCGTGAATTCAAGTATCCATGAGTGTCTACTCGGAATGGATTGGCTTAAGCCTAACGACGCCCACATTCATTGTGGGAAGGGCCAAGTTTCCTTTCGAAACTCTGAAAGGAAATTAGTCACAAGTCAAGGAAAGGCTGGAAACCCAAAAGTTCAATTGGCCAAGGCATCTCGGATTATAAAGGGAGTCAAAAAGGGACTACCTGTCTACTTGATTAAGCTCAACAAGTTAGATCAAAAGCAGGAGTCTAGTGAAGGACCTTCTTGGCTAAAGGAATACGCCGATGTATTTCTTGAAGAGTTGACAGAACTCCCACCTCAAAGAGAAGTGGATCATGAGATCAAGTTAGTACCAGGAGCTGCGCCAATTGCAAAGAGACCTTATAGGATGTCTATACCAGAAGTAATTGAGCTGAAGGAACAACTCGAGCAACAGTTAGATCAAGGCTACATCCATCCTAGTAGTTCACCATGGGGAGCTCCATTACTATTCTAGAAAAAGAAAGATGGAACACTTTGACTATGTATTGATTACAGAGGGTTGAATCAATCGACTGTAAAAAAACAAGTACCCTATTCCTAGAATAGATGAGCTTCTTGATCGTCTTCAGGGGGCAAAGATCTTCTCCAAGATTGATCTCAGGATTGGTTACTATCAGATAAGGATCAAGGAAGAAGATATCCCAAAGACGGCCTTCAATACAAGATATGGACACTTTGAGTTCTTAGTTATGTACTTCGGGCTTACGAATGCACCGGCCACCTTCAACAGGATAATGCGGGATATCTTTAGGCCATATCTTGATGATTTCGTGCTTGTCTTCTTCGATGACACTTTAGTCTATTCTAAACAGGAAGAAGATCATGAACCCCAACTTCGAATTGTCCTTGAGACGATGAGGTCACATAAGCTGTATGCTAAGATAAAGAAGTGTGCATTCTTCAAGCGTCAGATTGAATATCTGGGATTCATCGTATCAGCGGAAGGAATCTCAATGGATCTAGCCAAGGTCAGAGATGTGCTCGAATGGCCAATACCAACAACTGTCAAGAAATATGTAGCTTTCTTGGATTGACAGGATGGTATAGGGCCTTCATCAAAAACTATGCTTTGATTGCAGCACCTCTGACGGACTTACTGAAGAAGCAAACATCCATTGCATGGTCAACTCCCGAACAAACTAGCTTCAATAGATTGAAGCAAAGTTTGGTATCAGCACCTATCCTAAAGCTTCCAGACTTGAGTAAGGAGTTTGAGGTAGTAATTGATGCTAGCGCACTTGCCTTAGGATGTGTGCTCATGCAGGAAGGTCATCCTGTAGCATACTCTTCAAGGAAATTGAAGAGTCATGAGAAGAATTACGCTACACATGATCTAGAATTTCTAGCTAACATCCATGCTCTAAAGCTTTGGAGACACTACCTATTGGGTAACAAGTTTACACTAGTAACTAACCATAAGAGTCTCAAGTGGATCTTTACCCAAAATGAGCTCAACATGAGGCAACGCCGGTGGATTGAATTGCTGGAGGAGTATGACTTTGAAATCAAGTACCGACCAGGAAAAGAGAATATAGTTGCCGATGCACTCAGTTGTTGCAAGGCATTCCTTAATTCCCTAATCTTGCAGAATCCATCAATAGCTAGATCTCTAGCTACAAAAGTGTCTATGCCAAACAATCCAATACTTGAGTTAGCTAGAGAGGATGCATGCCATGATCCAGCCTACCAAACTATGCTAAGGGAGATCTCTATCAAGGATCAGAACCAAAAACTGCAGGCTAAGTATCATGAATTCTCTATCAATAGTGGACGTCTACTATAGAACGAGGCTGTGTATACTGGCAAGTCAGTCACTTAAGCAGAAGATATTGTGGGAAGCTCATGATTCCCCGTTCTTAGGACATCCTGGCTATGCCAAGACTCTCAATGCAGTTAGAAAGAGATACCATTGGGAGAGGCTTAAAGGTGACATTCTCAAATCTGTCACCGAGTGTTTGTCTTGTCAATGTATCAAAGCCGAACATGTCAAGATGCCAGGGAAGCTGCAACCACTTGACATTCCCCAAATGAAATGGGAATTCATCAGTATGGACTTTGTTGTTGGCCTACCCCAAGTTCAGGGAGGATACAACTCCATCATGGTTGTGGTTGACATGCTAACTAAGGTTGCACACCTTATTCCAGTTAAGACAAAATATAAAGCCTCCGACATTGCAAGATTATTTATCAAGGAGATATTCAAGCTACATGGGCTACCAAGAAGAATCGTTAGTGATCGTGATTCTCTCTTCACATCACACTTCTGGAGAGCCATCTTTGAAGCCATTGGGACTCAACTTTGTTTTAGCACAGCTTACCATCCCCAAACAGATGGCCAAACAGAGCGAGTCAATCAAGTCATCGAGGACATGCTTAGGGCATACTGTTGTCATGAGCCAAAAAGGTGGATTCAATACTTGCCTTTGGTTGAATTTTCCTACAATGCTTCTTACCAACAAAGCATTTAGATGACCCCTTTTCAAGCATCGTATGGTCATGACCGCCGAAGTCCTCTAAACTTCTCAGATTCAACCTTGAGGGTTGAAGCTTCAAGGCAGATGTTGGAAGAGATGGATGACCAAATAAAGTCAATAAGACAGGACATCCAAGCTGCCAAGGATAGACAGAAGGCATACGCAGATTTGAAGCATCAAGATAGAATCTTCAAGGAAGGAGATATGGTCTTCATTCACGTACGCCCTAAGAAGAGTTCCCTATCCTTAGGTGATTGCAAGAAGCTAAGTCCAAGGTATTGTGGACCGTACAAGATCCTCAAGTGCCTAGGACATAATGCTTATACACTGCAACTCCCTGAGAACCTAAAGGTGCATAATTTATTCCATATCAGCCTATTGAAGAAGTATGTACCTAATCCTAACCATGTACTTGATGACCAATAAGTTGTAATGCCTAGTCAAGGAGTCCTTGAACTAAGGCCTGACAGGATCTTAGATGTTAGGGAGAGACAACTGAGATCACAACTTTGAGAAAATGCCTCGTCCAGTGGAAAGATTATCCCGAAGAGGATGCCACTTGGATAGATGAAGGCACTCTCAACCAACAATATCCCCAGTTTATCTCAAGATGAGGACATCTTGATTCCTCCAAGGGGGAGAGAATGTAACATTTTGAGTTAGCACGCGTGAACCCACTTATGTAGTCATAAGGATAATTATAGGGATACTTTTTTTTTTGAATTAGATAATGGAAAAAATCTTTTTTTGATTTTCCCTTATCCCCCCCCAACCGACTGTTGTGCTGGAGGGGGAGAGGAATAGAAGGGATGACTAAAGCTCCTCGGTGGAGCTCGTAGGAGATAAGCAGCCATGGCTGCTACCACGCAGGGGAGGGATGATCCCCCTCCTCTCACCTTGTAATATTTCCGCACACTGCGGGCCGTAAATATTGACTTCCCGCACGCCGTGTAAATCCTGTGCAAGGTGATCCCCTACATCGTATTATTGGTAGCATTATCCATACAGTGCATGCTCAAAAATGAGGCCGCCACATTGTAAATACAAGGCCGAGATTGGAGACCGTAGAAGTCGCAAGGGAACACCCTTTTTGAAGGGGCAATTTGGATAAATCAAGGCAATTTTTTTTAATTATTATCCCTTCCCCCCAGCCGATGCACGGCTGGAGGAGAGGGAGTGTGGGGAGGAATGGCCAAGGGAGGAGAAGGTCAGATATGCATGAGGAGTCCTCCACGTGTGTGGAGGCCCTCTTCCCCAAGGCCTATAAGAACCTCCTTTTGGGGGGAGGGGAAGGTAGGACAATGGGGGGCAGAAGGCTGTCGTGAAGGGTCGACGTGATGGGAGGAGGACGTGCTGATCGTGCAGGAGAGGAGGGCGGGTCGTGTGAAGGAGGGGGAGGCCGGACGTGAAGGGAGGGAGGCCGGACGTGAAGGGAAAGAGGGCGGCTGTGGGAAGGAGGAGGTCGCCGTCGCCAGCCACCACGCTGCCGCCCAGTCCGCTAGCCGCTACCGCCGCCACGACCGCCTTGCTGACTCTGTCCGCCGCCGCCTGGGTCACGACCACTTTTTCCCCCCCGACGTGCTGAGAGAAGCTTCTTAGAAGCTTCTCTAGGAAGCTTCTAAGGGGGCTTCCTTAAGCCCCCTTCCCACTACCTTTTCCCCCATAGGTCTATCCACACCCCCTCGGGGCTTTGAAGAGAAGGAGGTGACGTGCCTTCTCACCAATCACCCAATTAGTCCAACCCGGGACTTGAAGAAGAGGAGGCTACAAAACCCCTTCACGCCAGTCATCCCTAGGCCGGGATTTTGAAGAATAAGAGATGAAGCCCATAAAGGCCCTTCCCACCAATCACCCATAAGGCCCTAGGCTTGGGATTCAGAGTTCCCTTTTCCGCAAGGCCCACAAAATCCTTCCTAAACCCGGAATTTCAAGGTGGATTAAAAGCTCTCAAATCTCCATTGTCCAAAGGACCTCATAAGAACCCTAAGGCCTTCCCAAGTCAAATTCCGCAAGTCGGAACTTCGGTCAAGGAAGCCATATCTCAAAGGAAATTGCGCATACAAGGGAGACGGACCAAGGTCATAAAAACTGCAAGCCAAGGCAAAAAGTTGAAATCCACAAAGGCTAACGGGAGATCGAATTCGCGATGGCCTCTAGAAAGATCACAAGGTGCGATGCGGGAGGTTCACCCCGAGCATACGTGGACATTTCCCGGAGTCCACAAGTCCAGGTTTTATCTATTTGGATTCCACACAGAAGTATTGAATTAATCACGATAACTTCATGGATTAGGAGGCACTCATGCATGTCAAATGCAACTAGTCAAGTTAAATGCAATTGGAAAATGAATTGGCTATTTGAACATTTATTAGAAATAGCCTAAGATATGAAAAATTGATCATTGGTACGTTCAAAGGAATGGGTGAAAAGAGCATAAGGTGTCTATGCATTTGTAGGACCTTATCAGCAAGTTTCCTTTTTGTGTATTCAAAAGTGACGAGCCTAGGACAACTATTGCCTCATTTCAAGGTTGAAATTATTGAGGTACACCTTTTTACTAGGCATGGAAAGATTAATGGCATGTCACCTTTTTAGATAAATCCTCCCTGTAATGATTCATGAGGAAAAGTTAACACCCATAAGATGTTATTCGAAAAGGAATAGAAGGGCACGAAAATGATCTATGGACTTGCAAGTGGCATGATTATTTGATGTAAGTCCTAGTAGGACCTAGGAAAGTTAGTGTCCGGATTACCAGGCATTTTTACCTTACCAAGGAAGGATAGGGTTATGTGATGCGTAGAAGCAATGAATCGCGTGTTTACACGTATTGGTGTAGTTGTATCTATTGATCTAGTTTATCACCTTTGGGAAAGGTTCATCCCTGTCGCAAGACAAGTATATTGTGTTGTCTAAACCACATAAACCACAAGGGATTCATTTGGGCATGGTTCAGTCGATATGATAAGTAGCCCAAGTGCTAACTAGGGTTTAGTGCGATAAGAATTCGACCTAGTTTTACACTTGTTGCCAAGTCAAAACCCGCAAACCCAAAGATCTTACACACATTCACTAAATGTCGAGTCAATTGGATGCTCATGCATAAAATGATCTAGGGTTTTATCCTAAGGATCACTCGTACAAATGATGAAACTCCGACTGAGTTGGAAATTCCTAGGGCCGTGGGCCAATATAATTAGGAATGGATTGGGTAAGAAGATACCCTAAACCCTGCTACTCGGCTGGAGGTAATTCCGTGACCGGAAAACGCTATTTAATGGGTGAAATGATCCCGTGGAATAGATGCAACACATGTGCAAAAAGTTGCAACATCGTATAGACTTGAGATTTGCCCACAAGAGAGTTTTGTCATTTCTCGAAATGAGGTTGGTAAGTTATTGAAAGAATTTAACTTACAAGAGGATGAGTAATCATCCTGTTACTTCACCTTTCTTGGGGAATAATTACCAAGAAAAAGGAGAGTTAGGTATTTGCCTGAAAGCAAATGACCAATCAATAAATTGAAGCGACATGGTCGCCAGGATTTACTATTACCTAAGGTATTGATTAAGTTGGGTTAATAGGGTAGGGCCCTAACCCAAGGATAAAAGGGCGAACAAACAAACCCTTGGGGATCTTGCCAAGTCGCAATTTGATCCCAGGTCGAATGCTGGATGCATTCGGAGAGAATGATTCACTTTTTAACAGTTGGCCAAATAAAACGACCACTGGAAATTGATTGTGCTTGTAATAGTTTAGAAAGCACTGTTTGCATTGTTTGCTCAAGGAACTAAAGGATGAAAAGATATCTAAAGCTTCAGGTTGAAGCCTGAAGGGAGAGGCAGCTTCAGTTACCCCCGACTGCCTGCCTGACCCTAACCAAGGGGGTTGTTAACCGCGCCGGGAACGTGGACCGAACCCGCCGTGAGAGGTCTCTCCGTTGAGTTCTACTTGGAGCAGGAGGACGCTTGGGTGCCAAGGGGGGCTCTGGCCGTAAATCCCTCGCCTTCCGGGCCCTGCACAAGAGACTAACGTGACTCGGGATTGGATCTCAAGGCCCGCATACTAGTCTACAGGCGGAAACTTGGATTAGTGATCCCTGGTGGATTACTGGATAGCCTTCGGGCGGATTATGAATACGCCTACGGGCGGGAACTCCTTGTATTTCAAAGATAAAAGGATAAAATGATAATAAAGAAGTTATTTGGCATTGTTTTCTTTATGTCCTGTGATAAGATTACGTGAAGGAGCCAGTGCATAAGAGGGTTAATTCAAAGAAGATGTTTGTATATGTCAAACTAATGTGGTAGGTAATTACATAACTAAAACAATCCGAGGAAAGTGCGGAGGATGGACCATGGGTCCGTCCTACGGATGGGTGGTCCCGGTTAGCCGGGAACTTTTCTCAAAGTCTTCGACGAACAGAAGGATGATCAACATCACCGAAACAAGTAATGAGAACGATGACTTGGAATTACCGATTACCCGATTCACGCTGTTTTAGGGGAACGGAATGGGACTATGCCTTTTGGCAGAGAGGTCGAGCCTTGCATCCCTCTCGTTTCCCATTCTCCTTGAACCAAGTGCAGCATGAATCCGCTTCGGACCTGGCGTTTCTGCGTAAAGTAGTTCGCTCGGGTCTGACGCTAAATGTTGCTAGCTAATGACCAAATAGGAAAACCCAAATTCAGATATTGACTTAGGTTCATAAATTCCTCTCTCATCCGCTCTTCAAAACCTTCACTCCTGAATTTAGTGAGGAAGGCCAACTTCAGGTCGTCCCATGTGCCAAAAGTTCCTGCTGCTTGTCTCTCATACCACTGAAATGCCGCGCCCTTGAAAGTGGCGGGGAATATTGCCAACCAATGCTCAGGGGTTCTGGCATTGTTAGCCACACATGCTACTATAAACTCTACTACATGAAGATCGGGGTCTTCATTGTACTCTCCCTTAAAAACTGGCAATGGGACTACATTTGCTGGTCTGTCATCAATATTTCCAGGACGGATCTGGCTTGGAAGTGGACCTCCAGCAGGAGGAAGGGCTTGATGTGCCATTGGGACTTCTGTAAAGAGTTCCGCAAGGGCGTCAAAGGCGGCTTCTGCTGCGAGCTTGCTTTCGGCTCTGATTCTTGCTTTCTCTCTTCTCACGTACCTCTGGACTCGTTCTAACGCTTGCCTTTTTATTGCGTCATTCATCAGGGGATTGGCTCCACTATGTTGTTAGTGCTCCACAGAGGGTTAACAGAAGGCTTCAGTCTCTGGAGGACTCTCTTGCCAACATTTCCTCTACTTCTTTCTTTTCAACACCCCTGAATTCTGCTTTCATGCCACTGCACAGGGGAAGATATTCGATTCTGAAGGTGTCAAAATGCATACGTCTGAGCATTGTGGTGGAGCCATCATCATAGTAATGCCAACTTCTGATGGTTTCAATAGTGTATGTTGTGAAAAACACTCTATCTACCAACTTCCAGTGGGTTGCTAATTGAACAAACAGAAGATTATCAGTACACCAAGCATCCCATGTATCTTGCTGTTGAGCGTCCACGAACAAATTCCAACTCTTTTCCTTCTTGTCCCTATGAACCTCTACAGACCAAGACTCCTGAAGCTTCTTCACAATCTCCCACTTGATGTTGTCTGGAAACTTCTCAATGAATGCCAAATCTTCCATGGATGGTCATTCTCTTTGTTTCTGCTCTTCAGTTTGTTCCCAAACAGTTTGCCACCAAGATGCAAGTTTCTGCTGCTTCAATAGGAAGAGGAAACTGTCCACCACATAGAGCATGCATCATGATGGTGATGTGTTTCCGCCATTGTGGGATGAACTTCTTGTGGAAAGTGGCTTTGATTATGAGAAATTCCAACTCTTCAGTGGAAGAAGGAACTTTACAAACATCCATTGAATTCTTGTCTTCTTGGCAATGCCATTTCCTTCATTTTCAGCCTCTTCTGGTGCTTGTTGATGGCAAGCTTCCCCTGCTGCGCACCAAAAACATGGAGCCCCAAAGGAACACCAAGGAAAAGGGAATTCTCTTGCAAGAAAATCTATCTTGTAACATCAACAAGCTTGTTTATCATGTTTCATATGACCACAATAAAGAAAAGAACACCAGGCACAACAAATCTTCATGCAGCATAATGTAGATCTCCCACCGTTTTTAATAGAATCAACCATATTCTTCAATATCTTCATAAAATCCATCAATAGAACAAAGAAAGCAAAGGAATACACCATCTTTGAATGGAAATACATCACATAGTATTCATCTTCAATATCTTCATAGTCTTCTCTCTCAATCTCTCATATACAATCACTCTGTTTGAGTAAAATTGACTATCTCTGACTCTCTCTCTCTCTCTCCATCAATAATACATCATATCCTCACTACAATCTCTCAAAAATACTCTCAATAATCCCTCTTAGGTCGTGGATACCCCTCCCAAGAGGTATGTCTGATATGAAGGGTCACCAGAGCCACTACAGTGTCCTTTCATAGCTCACTACTGTCACTTCAATTCAGTCTTTATTTGAGTCTTTGGCAGCTACTTCTTCCACTTCTTTCAGCTCTTTTGTACTTGTATTCACCTCTTTACAAGGCTAGAAAACTTTCCTAAAGTTACACATACATTCCACAGAACACTTACAGAAGCATACAGAACAGTCTACAGAACAGTACCAGAACAGTTACAATACAGAACAGAACAGAGACAGAACAGAAGCAGAAGCTCTACAGAAGACCTACAGAAGGTTACAAAAGGTCATCAAAACCACATAACTCATTCTCAAATCATTCCAAACTCTCACAAACCATTCAATAAACTTTCACAAAATCTCAATCTTCATCAATCAACACTCCATCCCTCCATACAGAAGACAATCAGAACAAAACAGACCAAAACAGAGCAAAACAGAAGGTATATAGAACCATTCAGAACCTATCAGAACATCACAGAACCACCAAAAAACATCATGATCTTCCAAAACACAATCATTACCATCCAAAACACTCTCAAACCACTTCCAAACCAATCAATCATCTCATAAAATCAACCATTCAGCTCTCAAAAACAACAAAAATCAGCCAAAAAACAAGTCATTTCAACACTCAACAAACATACATCTCTTTAGTGAGATATCCATGGAGAAATGCAATCTTGATGTCCAATGCATGTACTTCCCAATGAAAGTGGATAGCAAGGGCAATCATACACTTGAATCTGGTAGTAATGTGAGAGATAGGGGAAAAATTCACCTCAAACTGGATTCATTGCTATTGAGCATAACCATTCATAGTAAGGCGGGCTTTGTACTTGTAAAATGAGAACCATCTACTTATCTTTTAATTTTATAAACCCATTTGTTACCTATTGCACGCTTGCCATGAAGCAAGTCACATAGCTCCCAAGTGTCATTCTGATGGATGGCATCAATCTCCGGCAACAAGTTGGGCTTTGTACCTGTAACATGAGAACCATCTCCTCATATGAGAGAGAGAGAAGGCTTGGAGCCAGTCCATGTATCATAAGGATTGATGGTGTGTAAAGCTCTCATGGGACACCTATTCAAAACATAAGGGGGACAAAGAATAGTATTGAACCAAAAATAATTAGGAAAATTTTAACTCTTCAACATGCATATTGCCATTTCCATGAGTGACATATTCTTCCATTATACTACTCCATTTTGTTGTGGGGAGTAAGGGATGGTACGTTGACGATGAATACGTCAAGATGCATTATACTCTTAAAATTGTTTGAAAAGATATTCACCCCCCCCATTGATGTGAATGGTTTAAATGAGAAAGCTACTTTGGTTTTCCACTATGGTAATAAAAGTCCTAAAGCAAGAGAACACTTCAGACTTAGATTTTAGCCCATCTACCCAAGTGAATCAAGATTTTTCATCTATGAATGTGACAAAATATAGAAATCCACCAATGGATTGTTTCTGCAAAGGACCACAAACATCACTATGAAGGATATGCAAAATAGATTGCAAATGAAGATGAGAATCCTTGGGAAAGGAGAATTGATGCATCTTAGCAAATAAACAACCTTTACAAATGTGGTTTGATGTCAAGTGTAATTTTGGAAGATCTTTGACCATATCCTCTAATTGGAGCTTCATCAATGCTCAAGAGTTAATGCCTTTATTTCCATAAATGTGTATCGTGAAAAGATTTCTTTCTTAATAAGGCACCATCAATATCAAGACAATAGAGACCCTTAGTGTGGGTGCTTGTCAAACAATGGAAGAAGAAACTTGATCATCATATACTACACATCAAGAGGCCATAAAAATTATGTGGAACCCTAAAGGAGACAATCTCCACATGGTCAATGCATTTAATTGCATAAGAGGCATTGTGAGCACACATAACTATACCCCCCTTAGGTACATTAGAGAGAAATCAAAATAATTCTTGGCAAGAGGTGATGCACTTAGATGCACCATTGTTGAAATACCAAGTAGAAGTTGCATCAGCAATAAAAAAACAAGCATCGTGAATAGAAGGATTATACTTACACTCAATGAAAAAATGAAATGTGCTTACGATATTTAGTGATGTCATGCCTTGTCTTTCAGAATTAATTACACCTCTTCGGTTTGTTGATTGTACCCATGGAATGATTGGAAGAGGATGGACCAATATGAATGAATATCTGTGATGGAAAAGGGGTGGATGTAGAAGGATGTCTAGCATGAAAGTTTGCTAATTTTTTACCAGAAGCCTTGTTTTTTTACCTTCGCTTTGGGTTTTCCACAATGATAGGTGGAAAAGGTCTATTCGGTCTCACCATGGTAGTCTTGCGATTGAGCCAGCTTTGTCTACAACAAAAGAGGCACAGCACTGTAGGTAACTTCGTTACCCATATCTACCAACAACAAGGTTGTAGCAATACCTTGATGAAGTAATCAACAATATGTTGAAATAAGATATTAATGGTTGAAACTGCTCCAATAATGCAAATAATAGCAAAATATACTGAAAATTTGTCCAATAATATGCTAAAATAATAAAGTTTGTCTTGAGTGTTAGGGGAAAAACTACACTAGTAGCCAAATAATATGATATTGTAGTATGTTGAGGACCAAGAAAATGAGTTGAGGCAAAAGTCCCAAATTTTGGGCACTTTTTGACCTAAAATTTGAAGAGAAATGAAGAAATTGGATAAAATATTTGCCTAATTAATGTTGTTGAATGCCATGCCATGATGTGAATTAAGCCTCAATATTGATGAATTTTAGAAAAGTCTCAAATTTGTGAAGAAATTTGGGTGAAATTGAGCTCAAATGACAAAAAGCCCTAAACTGGATTGGAAAATTGAAGAGAAATTTGTCAGTTTTGTAAATTTTTTACTTAGATGGTATTGAATGTTGCATGCAATGATGAACAGAGGCTCAATGTCAATTAAGAATGCCAAATTTTTGAAAAGCCTCAAATTTGGTGGAAAAATTTGGATAAATTTGATAAAAGGCCCAAATTTGATGATGACATTGCTAAATTTCTTCAATTCAATAATGATTTTGGAAAAAATGGATTAAAACTCCAATTTCTTTTGAAATTTGGACACAAATTGTGTGAGATTTGGATGAGGTCCCAAAATTGTGCTTGAGAGAAGGGTTGAATGTGAACAAGGGCTTGCTATTGTGAATTTAAGAAATAATAGAATGGATTTCTAAAGCATTTTGATTTTTTTTTAATGATGGAATCTTGTCAACTAAAAAGAGACAAGTAGTAAAGTTTAATAAATCTAACGTGGTAGGTTAGTGGGGCGGTGATTGGGAAATGATATGGCTGGTCAATGATGAGGTGGATAGGCGATCAGTAGCTTTTGTACTAAGCAAGAAGGTGATGATTGCAACATGTGGATATGGATGGTGTCATGAGATGTATGGTGAGGGGAACTTGCTTGGGCTGTTGAACCAAACACACACCATACATACAAGAGGAAGTTTACTCCAGAGCACAAGAAGAGAGATGGAGACCAAAATATTTTCTTGCTGGTTTCTTATTTTTCTTTCATACAAAATACAATGTACACAAAGTATAGATAAGATACAACATAAAGGAAAGTGGCATACTAAGTCAAACAATGCATAACTGACTATACTAATCAATTGGTGCTATAACTATACTAATTGTAGGTAGGTGCAATAAACCAAATATAAGAAGTGACAAGTCAATGGCCATGTGAGAATCATAATGACCACTAGTGCTAAGTGTAGATGTAAAAAACCATCTAACTAGGCAATCCATCATCAATTTCCTTACATGTTGAGCTTGTCATCTCAACACGCCCTCGCAAGCTCAACTATATCTCAATAACTCCAAGTAAGCTTCAAAATTTTCAAAGCTTCTCTATACTCAATTTCTTTGTGAAAATGTCAACTATCTAATCCTCTATGATAACATATACCAAGTCAATGTCTCCTACAAGCACCTTCTCTCTCACAAAATGGTAATGCGCCTCAATGTGTTTTTTCCTAGCATGGAACACTAGGTTTCTAGCTAACCATATGCTGCTCATGTTATCATAGTGAATGACAATTGAGCCATCTCCTTGCACATCTAAATCACCCAATAACTTTTGCAACCATACCACCTCATTTTCTACCAAAGTAGCATCTTTATACTTAGTCTCTATGTACTCAATAAAGCAATCGTAGGTTGCTTTTTACTACTCTATATAACTACTACACTACCAAGGGAAAATATGAATCCACTAGTAGATATTCCATCAGACATGCTACCAAGCCCAATCTGCATCTGTGTATCCAAACACATGTATATCCTTACCTAGCTTATAAAAAATTTCATAATGCAAAGTAGACTTCACGTATCTCAATATGCATATAACTACATCCAAATGAGGCTTTTTAGGAAACTATATAAACTTACTAACAAGGCCAACATCATAACTGAGGTCTACCTTGTGATGGTCATATAAATCAGAGTCATCCCCAACATCAACACTCAACTTCACATTTTTCTCCAATGGCAATGAAAGAGGATTACGTGTTGTCATACCATACTTGGGTAATATATCCAGGCCATACTACCTTTTAGATAGCCATATATCATCATCACATCTGATCATCCCAATCATTAGGGGAGTTTTGAGGTCTCAAAAATGGCCTATAAGCGATTCTAGAGAAATAAAATATTTTAGAAAATAAAATAATTTTTATATTTTTTAAAAAATTTATATTTTTGTAAGTAAATATATCAAAATTTTTTAATAAGTCATTGTCATAATATTCTCGTAGTCACATCAAACCTAGAAATCTAGGCTGCCATAAAGGTGACAAGGATTGCCATAAAGAAGATCTTACTCATCCTCATTAAAGTGAAAACTAATATTCAATTTGAATTTTGTTTGACTCTTGATTACTTCCCTCCATTCTCACTCTCTTCTTTCTTTCCCATCCTTACTAGTTTCTTCTTTGTTTCCCTTCTTATTTCTAGTTCGCATAGTTTTTCAATCCAATCTTCTAATCACATCCTTAGCTATGGATCAATCATCCAATGATCTCAGTAGCTCTAATAAAATACCTCTCTATCATCTTCATATTGAGTTGGATAGTAAGTATGAACCAATAAGGAAGAGAACAAAACTCTTTACTATTACAGAGTCTACGAAACATATACTCAGGTTTGAAGGAAAGAAGAATCTTGATCTTTGGTTAGATCGCAGGCTATATCCCAAAGATCCTAGCAAAAATAGCACTCGGCCTTTCTATAATATCTCTTCATTGTTGAGGTTCATTGGTGATGTTTATAATGGGTTTCTAGGTTATACACTTAACTTAGTTGTAAAAAAGGATTCCCTCAAATTGTAGAACCATCTTTTATCAAAACATAACAAGCTAGAGAGCTATCATCACAGGATTCATTCATTGGAGATACACATCAAATCTTATCAACGAAGGCAAACTATTTAAGGCCTTCAAAATCGACAAAAGACTCTAAGAAATATTGAGAGTCTCAAACAAGGAGGAGGTGGATGTAGTAAAAGAATCCAGGCAGCAAGATACAAAGGTGGATAGGAGCATTCGAAGTAGATACAGAGGATTTTGATATGTTGTATTGCGTTTCTCATCAAACACCAATACCTGATGTTATTAAGAGACAACACGAAGGAGAAATGCTATTTTTGAAGGATTTGGGAACTATAAGATTCAGTGGCACATAGTTGGTGATTTAAAGACACTTAAATGTATGTACAATGTATCCAAGGGAGCCAACTCCAGATCTCCTTTCCTATATTGCATGTCCCTAGCCATAGAGTTAAAATCAAGCAATTAGAATAGAGATCCCTCAAGGAACAACAAGGATCCACAATTTAAGCCAGTGTCCTAGATATTCCTTTAGTGAATTTCCATATATGTACACCTCATGCACTTTGTAGGATAATTGAAAATCTTATTCATCTTTATAAAGGATTTGCATGGAAGATGAAGCAGTTATCAGCTACAACAGATGCTATAACAAAGTTTGAAAAAGTCTTATTTGCAATTGGTTTGCATGGTTATAATGTTGTTACTGAGCCAGATCTTCAAAAGTCTAAGGATGGAAATTATGTCCCCAAATAGCCATCTATTGGTGGAGTGAAGGTTAAAAGGTTCCTAGACTTTCATGGGAGACTTGGTAAGATAAACTCTAGGAATGTTGGCTTAACTATTAGATACAATCAGTGTAAGTGCCTACATAATGCAGTTAAGGATCACATTGATAATGGACATGCTCGGAATAGAAAAGCCAATGTTTGGGAAACACTAGAGAAAGTATTCTTTTATTGTGATAAAACAAAGTGAAATGATGATGATCTCAAAGACTTTAAAAAACAATTGAATCTTTTTAAAAAGGCAATGACAAAAGCTTGGGATAATCAACACTTCACTCACTATATGGTAAGAAGTTTGGATATATATGTCTCTTTATTGTCTGACTCAAATAGGGTCTTCTAATTGATTTTTCTATTTATTGACTATAAAGCATATTTTATTAAACCATACTCCAAGAAATATGGATCTCTATCTATTTGTTCAACAGTTTATTAGATGTCTTTCAATGGTTCTACATACAAATTTGGCACAAATTCAAGCTCAAAGACACAATCGCTTCATGTAATACATCCTCTTTGACAAGGACTATATCCACTATACCCAAAGAAGAAAAGAGGGATATTTAAACTCTTGTGCAAAGCAAAGGTATTTAGAATGGTTACAAACTAGACAAAGAGGTGGCAAAAGATGGGTTTCAAGAATCCCTTAACATCAGTTTGACTCTGTTGTAGAAGAGTCTTTAGTTTCAGGGAATTCACTAGGTCCTCTAAGGGAATCTTTTATTTCATCCCACTCGATGAGACCTCTACATTTGAGGAACTCTTGTTTCCTACATCTTGTAAGGAGCTTCAAATTCTTGGCATCTCCTACATGGGAGAGAAAATAAGAGCCAAGAACTCCAAAGTATCCTATGCTAGATCCACTGTATCCAGGTATGAAGCCAAAAACTCTTACAACTTCTTCCTTCTCCACCAAAATTATCTTGTTTGAAGCTCTATTGAAAGCTTGGGATCCAATCACCTTGGAGATAGCTTTCAAAGCCATTTTTGGTAATCTTGGAGAGCTTGACAACTTGCTATGATAAATTGTAACAATTAGATTATTTAAGATTTCAATATAATGACCAAGGCCTTGTTGAATTTTGCCAAGTTTCAATGGCCTTGAGCCCTTCGCTCTTCCAAGAAAGTTTTTTACATCTTCAATTTCTATCTCCACAATAAACCACAATAGTATAAGATGTTAGTAGATAAATATCTAATGATATTTTTCTATAATGCATAACATGTTGAGAAACACGGATCTAGAGCATGGCTATGGTGGTTCAAAGATGGGAAGAAGACTCATGTAGACATAGACTCAGACATTGACTGTCACACAAGTGAATTAGGTTTCAAGATTGAGACTTGAACTCATAAACACAATCTTGTGTGTGGACAATGACACTGACACTTTACTGGAAAGAAAAGATTACTATCATTGCATTAAGAAAAGGAAGCAAGTACAAAGCTTTATAGGAAAATAAGAAACTGCAGTAGGCACCACTATGCATATGGGATAGGTAAGCCTGCATGTCCTTGTCCTTAAAGATCCATACAAAGAGGCTGTTAGTGAGTGTGATTGCTGAATCTCAACACCCCTCCTCAATCACAACTAGAAAGGCACAAACTGTGTAGAGGCTGTAATGAGAACCACCTAAAAAGTGTGGGCACACCACAAACATGGTAGACAGAAAAGACTAAGTGTGGGCACCAAAACATGATGGACATCTAGATGCTGTAACAGGGGCCTCACAAAGTGTACAGGGACTGTAGGGCCAAGTTACATGAGGAGTTTACAAAGCTTATGGCAAGAAGCATTAGGGCTACGAAATACAAGGCTTTTAAAACACTCTATCAGAGTAATGAGAGTAGAAGGACTGATGAGGCTTGTCCTTTCGATCTTGGTGGTATTCATCTTCATCTTCACCTTTATCTTTTGGTCCATGGTCTTCTTATTCTTTCACAATTGCAAGATAGGCATTTTGGGACCTCTTCCTAGCATGACACAACTTCTTAGTGTGTCCGGTCCTTTTGCAGAAGTCACAAAAGAGCGGTTCCTTTTTACCTTTGTATTTGTTGTTTACACATAACATTTGTTCATCCTTTGAAGTACTAGGCTCTTCTTTGCTTTTAAGTTTCTCTTCTTCCTCTAGCAAAGAGGTTTTAATATCAACAAGTTGAGGATCAGGCATATTGGTTAGAGTGGTTGATACATTATCATAGGCAGGAGGCATACTTTTTAACAAGACACCAATACAAACATCTTCATCCATTTTTAGCTTTATCCCTGCAAGATGGGTTAGGAGACTTTCCATGTAATTTAGATGGGATGCCAGGGATGTACGAGGCTTCATATCAAGTCGGAAAAATTCAATCAATAGGCCATACTTAGACGACTTTGAATGTGCACCAAACAAGGTATCCAATTTGTCCCAAGTGTCATGGGACGTGTCACAAGCATCCACATGATGGATGTAGCTGTCATCCAATTCCAGCTTAATGATAGCTTATGCCTTGTCATCATTCTTCTGCCAAGTAACTGCAAGGTACGCTCTCGAGGTTTCTTTTATTTGCCATTTGTGATGGCCCAAAGACCCTTCTTCATCAGGATGAGCTTGATGTGGGTTTGCTAGGTGTGAAACCCGACTCCCTTGAACCGAGCATTTGGAGAGTCTTTTTCCATGTTGGATGGCTGGAGCAACAGCAAATCAGCTCCAAGATTCTTAGATTTTACAAGTGAAAGAGCAGATTACAATGTGTCAAGAGACACAAGTAATGGTAGTGTGAAAACACATTATGTAGAGACTTGATATTGAGCTTGAATCTTCCTTGCTTGGGGTCGTCGATCCTTCTTCAATCTTCTCAGGTCCTTCCCCTCCTTGATTTGGCGCTGGGACAATAGATCAGAGTGGTAGTGGGCTGCTCTAGGTGGCAGGAGAGAGAAAATGATGATATTTTTTAGCTTTGATGAAACTGGCTATGGCTGACAGTTTAGGGTTTCAGACAGGGGCCTGGTTTTTTGCAGATTGCAGGAGCTGTAGTTGATCATTTTGAAATTTTTTTTTATAGAAATGAAGCTTACTTAAAGCTCTTCCAAAGCCCTATCCTCCTTGTCAAGATTGCAACATCTACAGTGCGCGCAGAGCGGACGAACAGACCAGGCATATATTTTGTCAGCAAACACGAATTTCGACAATGCCATGCTAGTTGATCAACAATGTGGATAATTTTTGTACCAAGAGGGAGCATCCTAAGTAGAGAAAGATATGTCTAGAAGAGAGTTCATGAAGATATGCTCTACAAAGAGAGATATGAAGGCTCCATGGAGGGTATGTCCTGTAGGTCACAGTTAAAGACTATGGTAGTGACTGAGAATTTTCACAATGCTGAGCTTCAGATAGCCAAATGTCATGGATTGATGTAATACAGGGGAAGCTTTGTGAGCTGGGAACACTTTTCAAGAAGTAAGCTCCAAGAGATTTGACCTGTGGAGTGAGATATAAGCGACTCAATTTGACAGGGTGCCGCTGGCTATAGCTGCCATGGAAGCTCAAGTGAAGGTAGAGTTGGGAGATGAAGTCATGGGATGAAACTGAGCTGACCAGAGGTTAATATGAGCTAAGAGAGAGCAGAGGAGAGCTAAGCCAAGCTGATCCATGCACGACTGGGCTCTGATACCATGTTGAGAAACACGGATCTAGAGCATGGCTATGGTGATTCAAAGATGGGAAGAAAACTCATGTAGACATAGACATAGACACTGACTGTCACAAAAGTGAATTAGGTTTCAAGATTGAGAATTGAACTCATAAACGCAATCTTGTGTGTGGACAATGACACTGACACTTTACTAGAAAGAAAAGAGTACTATCATTGCATTAAGAAAAGGAAGCAAGTACAATGCTTTATAGGAAAGTAGGAAACTGCAGTAGGCACCACTGTGCATATGGGATAGGTAAGGCTACATGTCCTTGGCCCTGAAGCTCCATACAAAGAGGCTATTAGTGAGTGTGATTGCTGAATCTCAACATAACATACTCTAATATAAATCACAATGGATATCTTAGAATTATCTTTCATACCTTAGGGTTTTCATCTTCTTTAAGAAGACTATCATCATATAGATTTATTGAACTTTTTGATTTCTCCTCTAATGGGGACTTCAATTTCTCTTCATACCCCATGTTATCAATACCAAGTCTCTAATGAATTTGTAAGTAATCTTCCTTTGTTATGTATCCCCCCCTTTTCATATTCCACAATCTGATTAATACAAGAATGCAATGATACAGAGCTGTCTTGAAAATTCTCTCCCTCAACATCAAGAGTTGCTAGCAATTCCTTTTCATAAACTATAAAACTCTTATCATTTTGACCCCATGTTGTAAGGATTGCCAAGCAATAATATTCTCTAAGATAAAAAAGGTGTTGAATATCATTTACCAATACATATCTCTTTTTGTTGATGAGATAAGGGGGAATGTTGGAACACATTCAAGAGGACCTGTTTCAATCTCTGCACTCAACTCTATCTCCTTTTTTTCCACTTTTGTAATGTTTTCACTTTTAAACAAAGTAACATCAAATCCGTGCACTAACTAGTTCTCAATATCCTCTTGAAACATTTTTCCCTTCTCTTCAACTTCTTTGTATTTGCATGCAATATCATCTATCTTCTTCTCTTGTATCGTATTTCTGAAGAACAAATATCCATATATTGAAGATATAAAATAAATGCAACATCCTTCTTAACAAGAAGGCATTGATGTTGATTTTGATGAAAAGGGCAATCTCCTTTCCACTTCTTGAATTTCTCATCAATAAGGCTAAACCTTGTTTGCAAAGTTGATCTAGCAGCATTGGTAGCTTCCATTACATTGCTATAAAGGACAAATCCCTCAATCTCTAGGCCTTCCACATGTCTACCATAAAACTCCCTAAAATACTTCAGTTTATCTTCAAGATCCTTTAAGAGCTCTTGCATATCAAAGGGAATGTTGAGCATATCTTTGATGTAAACAAATCTAGATGAATTTCCAGTTGCATGAAGAAAATCAAACAACAGCTTTTTATCACAG
Organism: Lygodium microphyllum; assembly: GCF_053477565.2. Classification (NCBI taxonomy): domain Eukaryota; kingdom Viridiplantae; phylum Streptophyta; class Polypodiopsida; order Schizaeales; family Lygodiaceae; genus Lygodium; species Lygodium microphyllum. The sequence continues at coordinate 158,732,406 of NC_141145.1, read as the reverse complement.
GTATTGTCCAGATCCTCCTCCTCCATTCCCTCTAAAGAAAACTTCCTTTTAGTCATCCTGATTACTCACAAAATCGAATCCAAAAAATAAAAATAAAAATTAGGGGCACAGTATACAAATCCACATTTGCATATATCCAGAAGACTAAAGAAAGATTGCTTAAAAAAATTAGTCAAAACCTACACAACACTGCTTTTGTATTTTGACAAATTTAACGTGTTTGTTGTGTAAGATATTTGGAAATACAAGATGAATGAAGTGAATTCATCCTTTATGCAGTAGAGAAAGCATGAAATTCCAAATCTCATCAATCAAATTTTGTTTTACATTCACGACTCATGAAACATGAAAACAATGATCCAAACCACTTCACAGTTCATAAAATCACATTTCACATGTCACTTTGACAAAAAAAACTTGACGAATTTGTGTTTTATATATTCAAAAAATTTGAACAAAACAATGCATCAAGAACATCAAAACCCCATCATCTAACATGTGTACAAGACCAATATTGAAAGAAAAACAAAGAAAAACCCTTATAGAATTTCTAAGTTCCTGATGTATCTTTCTCCTCTTAAACCAACTAACATCTTCAATGCCTCAAAATTGAGGATTGCAGAGAAAAAAATATTAAGAAAAGTGTGATACCTGATATTTATAGTCCCTAAGAATAAATGGTTTTTTGTAAGAATACGCCTAGTTTGGCTTGCGATGCTTACAAGATAAATAGCTTGTCAAAGATAAGACAAGATAGATGAAAAAACTAGTAACATAAACCCGACCATGAGTTGTCATTTGTATATGCCAACAATCACCACATGTTTGTTCAAGAAGTACATTGCACTAATTCGAAGGAGGTGCACTTAAAATGAAAAAGAAAATGCTAAGAATTACCTTTAACCTTGAAAAAGTGGAGCCATAAAAACGCTATCATGCCAAAAAAGTGACACGTGGCATAACTTCCCAAGCATAAACAGTCTACCCGTTGCACCTGTGAAATTAACTATGCATTATAACACCCAAACATGTAAACCAACATCCTTATAAACCCAATTTTTGAATGGCCAAAATATTTTTTTCGAGGACGCTCTTTCTATGCTCGATCACACCAACACAACACAAACTTGATCACAATGCAAAATTATTCTTCAACGCAAGATGACTAAAGAAGGCTTCATCACCCAGCATACACGCCAAACCCTCGAAAATATAATTTTTTTGAAAAATGTGAGTTAGCTCTGAATCACTTGACAATTCCTACTAAATGATCCCACCAAAAAAATCCCAACATATGAAATGCAATTATTCATGGCTCTTCCCATGGACAAGAGTTATTTCGCATTTCATACGTTGCTTGGAGTCCAAGTTTCTTCAAATAGAATCATGGATCAATAGAGCTTGATCACACAGAAGGATAATTTTATTTTTGCTTATGTTGATAAGAAGTAGGGGGATAATATTGAAATATTATTGATGTGAACATTCAGATAGATCTTCTTTGAAGGGTTGAAATCATTGAGAATAAGAAGTGAGATTTGTAGAATGAGAACTGTTCTATTGTGAGACTTGTAAAACTTCATGACTTTAATTTTCTTTAATCGAATATGTATGAAACATGAGAGGATGTTAGTTTCTCTTGTCCATGTGAGTCCTCCTCACATTTCATACGTCTTAGGCCTGCATTGTTTCTCTTGTGACATATGAAACGTGAGAGGGTGTTAGATTCTCTTGTCCAAAAGGCCTCCTCGTGTTTCATATGTCTTGTCTCTGTATTTAAATTGGATTTAGACTATGTGTTTAGTGTTTGTTTACTACTTAGTGATTGTGGATAACATTATATGAGAGATTTGGAGATCTGTCCTAATTTGGTTGTATCATTTGTTTTTTTGTATTACATTTTGTGAACTAGACCACACGAGTCACCAAGTCATCTGTGCCCATGCGGATCAAAAGTAGTCTCAGCTCATTGCATGCATCAAAGGTTCTCTTAGCTTCAAACATGGTTTCTCAAGTTCCCTTTTTTAAACCAAAATTTTGAAAGGATCAATTGCAAATGCTTGTCCTCAATAACACAAATTTCTTTTAATGCTAAAATTTCAAGCTCAAACTTCACTTTTTGGTGGCATCATAACTACAAACATTGATAACTAGAATTTCGTTCTTTGGTAGCATCATCACTTGCAAATGTTTTTTAAAATATTTTTTGGTGGCAACATCATTAGTTCCATTTTTGTCATTTAGAATATGCATGTTGACTTGCAAATGTTTTTTGGTGGCATCATCAGCAATTTTGTTTACCACCACCAATTTTACTTCTCTCGTTTTTGTGTTAGAAAGATGAATCTAGAGCATGACAAGACCTATGGAGGTTGGGAGATGAATACAAGATTCATGATAACATAGACAATGGATTGACTATTACACAAGTGAATTAGGTTCCAAGATGGAACCTTGGACTCATAAATATAATCTTGTGTAAGACACTAAGAATGACACTAACTAAAAGAAGAAAGCATCATGATATATTACATTCAATTCTCTGAAAGTGATAGTCAAGTACAATGCTTTATAGAAGTTGGATAGTAGCATTCTGTCTCACTATATGCATATGTAATTCAAGACATATCTTTTTGGAGCATATATTATTTGTCATATCTTTTAACACCCCCCCTCAAATGATGAGTCCTACACTTGCTAGCTTTTTCCCCCCCTACATGATGACATTGCCCAAGAGACTAGCTCATAGGCAGCCTAGTAAAGTTAATGCTTGAAACTTTACATATTTGGCAAGTTTTTTTTTTAACAAAGCAAATTCACTAAGGGGAACAAAATCCACTATCGAAAAACACAAGATCCATACAATGAAAATTTCTTCAAAATAATCTGGCAGAGTTTCCAATAACGGAAAAATCTTCTTCATTCAAGGATTGATTTTGATGGTTACCATTCTACACTTGTTGTGCTCTTTTCCTGTGGAAATATTCACTAGCCATTTGCCCAGCCTTACCACAATAATGACTTGTGACATGTAACGTGTCCCATAGTATTATCCACGACACGTCTTAGCAGTCCATCGGAAAGGATGTCTAGAAAGCTCTGCCCGGCACTCCCATGGAATGTTACGGGTTTTGCGATCTAGTTCTTCCCGCGTCAGCCACGTAGCGGAAGTATCCTGGCCGTTCCCACTTAGGATCAACCGGAATTAGGATTTTCCTAATGGGTCATTAGCTAACAGCAACTAGCATCAGACCCGAGCGAACTACTTTACGCAAAAATGCCAGGTCCGAAGCGGATTCACGCTGATCCCCACGGTGAGTTGCTAGGCCGGATGTAACCCTGATCCAACAGTTGCTTGAGCTGTTCCTTCAACTCAATTGCTTCAGGTATGGACATTCTATAAGGTCTCTTTGCAACTGGTACAACTCCAGGCACTAGCCTAATTTCATGATCTACTTGTCTTGGAGGCGGAAGTTCAATCAATTCCACAGGGAATACGTCAACGTATTCCTTTAGCCAAGAAGGTCCTTCATGAGACTCTTGCTTTTGATCTAACTTGTTGAGTTTGATCAGGTAAACAGGTAATCCTTTTCTGACTCCTTTTATGATCCGAGAGACTTTGGCTAATTGGATTCTTAGCACTCCTACCTCACCTTGAGTTGTGACAAACTCCCTTTCAGAGTTTCGAAAGGAAACTTGACCCTTTTCACAGTGGATGTGGGCGTCATTAGGCTTAAGCCAATCCATCCCGAGTAGACACTCATGGATACCTAAATTCATGACTCTGAATTTGACTGAGGTTTTCTTTCCTCCCAAAAAGAATTCTTCCTTAGGAGTTTGCCTGGTACAAGTTACCTCACGACCGTTTGCCAATTCCACAAGCAGGGTAGGTGCTTCTACTGTGGCTATTCCTAATCTTTTTGCACATGCTGGTGAGATAAAGGAATGTGTACTGCCACAATCAATCAAGGTTTTGAAACCTTTACCTTGATAGTCCGACGGTGTTTGAATCACCGAGAACTGGCGATTCGGCCCTTTCTTGTGTAAAGCGGCATGGATTGTCGCTCTTTCAAATTCTGCTCCCATAGTTGGATCTTCCTCTTCTTCTGCTTCGCATCTTTGCCTATTGGTAATGCAGGCAGTTCTTCCTCTTCCACGGGTGGAGGCTCCTTGACCACGGCCTGCACCTTGGAAAGGCGTTTGACGATGTCCCCCGCTGAGCTTGGGACATTGCCTCTTGAAGTGACCGGGTTCGTTGCAGTGGAAACATCGGAGGTTTCGGCCATTACTTTGAGTAGGAACAAAGTTGTTGACGTTATTTGTCCTTGCTTTCTTCCTTTGTCCCTGATTGTGACCTTGAACTCTCTTCACTTGAGGTCTGAATGCTCCTCTGTTTGGGTCACTATAGGACCAAGTTTTGTTACCCCTTGGTCTAGCTTGCACCTCCTGAATTATAGGGGCGCCGCTCGAATGAGTGCATCCTGAAGATCTGATGGACGCATAGATTCGAGACAGGTATTTACGGGTGGATTTAAGCCCGCGCAAAATTTGGACACCTGCTGCGTCATGTCCATCTATGGCGCATACTTTAAGAGTGAGACAAATTTAGAGTAGCATGCGTCAAGGGTGAGCCCTAGCTGTTTTAGCTCGTAGAACTCATTCATTTTTTGTGTACGATATGCAGGTGGCAAATATCTCCCCTGCATGGCTTTCTTTAACTTCTCCCAGGTAATGGACCCCTCTGAAGTCCCTTGATCCCTACACCATTGTTTCCATTATAGTCTAGCTTCGCCGGTGAGTTTTAACTTGGCGAGCATGGCCTGATTGGTAGGTGCAGTACCAGCTGCTTCAAAGTAATCCTCCATAGATTCAATCCAAATTTCAGCATCAGACTGGACGAATCTGCCTCTCCCGTCAAACTCGGGTGGCTTTATCTGCTTGAGGAGGAACTTCTTCTCCTGGGTCACAGTAGTACTTGATGTAGGGGGCGAATTTGGAACCTGTACCTAGGGTTGTGCCTGGATAAAAGTTTTCTTAACGTTATTATACGATAATTGACGTTAGCTTATCTTTAGTTCAATGATCTTGTAAATCATGAAGCTACTTAACTTTTTAACAACTCTGATGCACAGCCAGATATTGATAAAAGAAGTCCTTATTTATATTTACATGAGCGTAGCCTTGTACAACGTCTCGTGTGATGATAATTCAATCATTACATTCAGTTTGGGGAGAACAACGTTGTATTGCATTTGTCTACAGGAACTATGTAATAGTAGGGTTTTGGGTCATGGATCTTTAGGAACCGATAATTCATTGGAAGTTCGGGATACCCTTTTCGTTGGAATCCATACTTCTCATGGCGGCCCAACACTTTAATCCTGTCGGCTAGGATTACACGGGTTACTTCCTCATATACATATGAGTTCATTTCAACCCTCCGACCTTGAATATGTAAAGTCGAATTTACGTGAGCTTCCACAAAAATGAACAGCTTCACGACTTTCAAGTCTTCCAACCACTTGATCCTCTTTAGGTTGGTCTGTAGATAAGCGAAACGGTGGGCAGCTATGTAGTAGATTCCTGAAGACCCCGTCCATCTTCGTTCTATGTATAAAGGTGATGGATTATAAATCTGCTCCAGGATGTTCATCATCCCAATTCTTTGTCTATAAAGCGGAGAATGCATTGCAGTCATAAATATGACCCGAAACACCAAAAACTTGTTCCACGCTTCATAGTTTTGCAAGACAGCATTTAAGATGAGGAAGTGTTTGGACATCAATAATTTATTTATTTCATTTTATTGAGATCTCATAAAAACAATTCCGTTGTTGGTCGGCTCTGATACCAACTGTAACGTGCCCCATAGTATTATCCAGGACACGTCTTAGCAGTCCATCGAAAAGGATGTCTAGAAAGCTCCGCCCGGCACTCCCATGGAATGTTACGGGTTTTGCGATCTAGTTTTTCCCGCGTCAGCCACGTAGCGGAAGTATCCTGGCCGTTCCCACTTAGGATCGACCGGAATTAGGGTTTTCCTAATGGGTCATTAGCTAACAGCAACTAGCGTCAGACCCGAGCGAACTACTTTACACAGAAACGCCAGGTCCGAAGTGGATTCACGCTGCACTTGGTTCAAGGAGAATGGAAAACGAGAGGGATGCAAAGCTCAACCTCTCTGCCATAAGGCATAGTCCCATTCTGTTCCTCTAAAACAGCGTAAATTGGGTAAGACGTAACTCTAGGTCATTGTTCTCGTTATTCTTTTTGATGATGATGATCGTTCCGCTATTCCTCGAGATTTTTTTGAGAAAAGTTCCCGGCTAACCGGGACCACCCAACTGTAGGACGAACCCATGGCCCATCCTCCGCACTTTCCTCGGTTTGTTTTTAGTTATGTAATTATCTAACACATTAATTTGACATATAACAATCATCTTCTTTAATTAATCTTGTTAAGCACTGGTTCCTTCATTTAATCTTATCACGTGACATATAAAAACAACATCAAGCAAGTTCTTTTAACATCTCATCATTTTATCTTTGAAATACAAGAAGTTCTGCCCGTAGGCTTTTCCATAATATGCCCAAAGGCTAACCAGTAATCTCCAGGGGATCACTATTCCAAGCTTCCGCCCGTCAACTAGTATGCGGGCCTCGAGATCCAATCCGAGTCACGTTAGCCTCTTGTGCAGGACCCGGAAGGCGAGGGATTTATGGCCAGAGCCCCCCTGGCACCCAAGCGTCCTCCTGCTCCAAGTAGAACTCAACGGAGAGACCTCTCGCCGTGGATTCGGTCCACGTTCGGTTAGGCAGGCAGTCGGGGGTAACTGAAGCTGCCTCTCTCTTCAGGCCTTTAACCTGAAGTATAGGTACTTGTTTAATTTGTAATTCATAATTCAAACAGAGCCCTAAAATCTCTAGCAAGCACAAACATTTCCATTAATCAACCCAGTTGTATGGCAAACTGCTAAAGAAGTGTTCTTTCCTTTTTGAGTGTATCAGCAGTCGTTCTCAAGATGTCTTGTAACTTGGCAAGATCCTTTATATTCGGGTGTAGGATATACCCAACTTGGTTAACCCTAAGGTACCATAGATATGCTAGTTTCTGGTTTACAACTTTCCTTATTTAGAAGGATACCCAAAAATACGTCTTTTTTCAAGATAGCTTGCGTAAGGATCTTCCGTCCTTGATGAGAGTTTTTCCATTTTCTCCTTGTGAATCAATCACAAAATGATTTCATACATATTGCGCAAGTCGTGCGATGGAATAATCTATTTAGATTCCTTAAGCTGACGTATGTCAGGCCTAGGGTTTCCTAGTTTCTTATTTTTATGAAATTATTGTCCTTACGGTAAGGAAAGTAGTCAAGTGTTTAGGGTATGAATGTTTCTATGTTTAGATTGGTTCGGTTAGCTTTTGGAAAGATTGGTTCGGTTAGCTTTTAGAAGTAATCTTACTCGTCTTGTCACGGTTTTTCTATCCTTGTGACAATTAACTTTCCCAATCAATACAGTTTAATTTGGCATATAGCATAATGCCAAGATGATACAAAGAGCGACGATACTTCTTGGGACAAAGGCCTAGCTGAGGAATTGGTGTATACACACTTTATTAGTCCCAAGTCCTCAAATAGCAGGGGAAAAGTGTTAATAGAGTGTCATCCAGCAATTCCCCATTACATTTTCTTTTCAAATGAGTTCGTATATCTAATTTTTATACTTGTTAATTCCTAACATTTAACTTCCGTTTTCTTTAAAGATGAACTCATGCCAAATAACAACAGTTGCCTTGCTAAGATGTGCAACTAGCAAAGATAACTCCCTAGTAATTTGAGCATCGAAAGAAACCTTTCATGAATTTAGCCATTTTACCATGATTCGTTGTGAAAGGAATAAGACTAATGGTGCAAGATATAATTTCTACACTTTAGGAATAAATTACTATAGTATATGGTTAATCTTGCCTATAATTTTATAATGCTTGATGCAATTTGAAGAAAGCTAATTTGTATACATTGTCATTCATAAGCTAAATCCTTCGTTAAAAATAACTCGAACAAATATATCTTTTCTTAACAATTTTCCTTTGCATGATTGACTTAAAACCGAATTAACACCAAGAAGAAAAACCTGGCTTTGAGGGGAGATATCCACATGGATACCGGGAGATGACCCTCCCGCCGCTACACCTTGGACTTTCTTCGGCGGCATCGTAGTTCGATTTTGAGATAGCCTTTTCCTTTTTCTTCTTGGAATTCCACCGTCTTCTCCTTCCTTATCTGTTACTTTTTTTCCCACTCTTCCTCCTTCACTCCCTCTTTTCACTCCCTCTGCTTCCCTCCCTATCTTTTATCTCACGGCTATATTCTTCCTTACGGGATACCATACGAGGCCATGATGATGACTTGGATTTTTAGGACATGGGAGTGTGTGGACACCGGCTTGTTTGATAAGACTAAGAACACAAAGCTCAGCTACGAGAGCACTTGCACAAAAAGATTTAAAAAAGTGAGTGAAGGAATTTATGCAAGAAAAATGGAAGTCTGCAAGGTAGCCTAAGGACAAAGTAGGCTTATGGGTGTGACTTGAATAGTTTAAAGAAAATCCGGAGGGGAAAAGGGCAAGGGCTTAGGGGGGGAAAATTAAAACCGGGAGGGGAAACAAGGGGGCTTAGGGGGGAAAATTTAAACCCGGGGGGTAATAAGGGCTTTGGAGAGATTAAAATCCGGAGGGGAAAAAACAAGGCTTAGGGGGGGGGGGGGGGGGGGGAAGGGGGGGAGAACAAGGGCCTTAGGGGGGGGGATTTAAAACCCCGGGAGGGGGGGGGAAGAACAAGGGCTTAAGAAGCCCACCTTGGAACCTTTCAAGGAGCTTCTGGAAGGGCCACGTGGGGGGGGGGGGAGAAAAGCTAATTCAACCAAAACGGCGGGACTGGGTGGACTGCAGCAGTCGATGGCGATGTGATGGAGGGCAGATGTCGGCATGGTAGTGGCGATTTGTCTCCCTTTCTTTAACTCGGAGCTATGACGGCGTTCGGTTCTTCTCTCACGGCCCCCAGGCCTCCAAGGCTCCACCAAGGAGCTTAGTAGCTCCTTCTATTCCCCTCCCCCTCCAACTCGTCAGTCGGCTGGAGGGATAAGGGGGGGGAATTTTTTTAAAAAAAATTCTATTAGTCCGATTTAATTTCTCCACGTGGAATATTACATGACATGCCACTAGGTAGAGGAGGATATGGAGACAAAGATGGGAGAGAGAAAGTATTGGATGGATGTGGATATGAGAGGTAGTTGGAGAGAGAGAGAGAGAGAGAGAGAGAGAGAGAGAGAGAGAGAGAGAGAGAGAGAGAGAGAGAGAGAGAGAGAGAGAGAGAGAGGATGGATGTGGGAATGTGTATGTCTATATGCCCACATGTTGACATATTTGGGCATGTATGTGTATGCCTATATGGAATTGTTGTGTGATTTTTCATGTGTATCCACAAGAGAGAAGGTGCACCTCTTAGCATATATGTGTATGTCTATATGCCCACATGCTAGCACATGCGTAAGATTGAAAAGAGTTTTGGGGGTGTGCTCACTTTGTGATTATGCTAAAAGAGGATTTCAACAATATTAAACAGTAAATAAGGGCATCGTGGATTTTAATTTTCTTTGTGCTTTATGCCCAAGTTGCATATTATGGCACCAAAAAGACTGCCTAGCAGGATAAAGGAATATGTCTCACCTCATAGTAATCATCAAATCAGCATGAAGCTATATTCGAGATGTGTTCCCAGGCAAATCATAGACTAGGAAGCATCATCATGTGTGAGACATTTGGATAATCCTCCAGTGTTTCTCAATCTCTCTGATAGCATATTTAGTGCATGTTTAGTAGACATAACTAAGTGTTATGAAAATATCCATCATGAAGGTGATAATGGCCTCATTACCATTATCAACAATGTCATTAATATGTCCTTCAAATGCAAAGATGAAAATCTATTATCACTTGAAAATGGAACATGAAAATGGACCAAGAACAACACCTCCTGAAATATCTAATTTACAAAAGAATGTTGTATACATCTTAAATCATGGATCATTAGTAACACACTTGTTGGTCTAGGCATGGAGCAATTGTGCAATTGATTTTATGCAAAATGAATGAGAATGAAAGAATTAATCAATGCACAATGATACTCGATCATGAATGAAAAAGTGGTGTATTAATGAGTGAGAGAGAGTACAATATTCAACGTGATTACACTAAATAATGCCACACTTATGTGCAAATGAGACATGAAGTGTTTTAAATAATTAAAAATGAAATCCTAATGTGCCCTATAATAAATCGTAATCCTAGTGTCACGTGTCATTTAGTGCCTAGGACACTAGGGCCAACAACTGCATTTAATGACAGTTTAAATGCCTACACAGCTCGGATCATGGATGAAGGTCATCCACATGTAGCCCACAAGATGGCCTACAAACCCTGCTCCATGAAATGGGTGGACTGATATAGGAAAAATAAAAGATTCCTAGAAAATAAAAAGAAACAAAAGGTCATGGTTGCACAAGTTTATTTAAGTGGATATAGCAACACATGACAGTATAGAGTATGAAAAATCATGGAACAAATGGTATCGAGTTCAAGGCTTGCCGAAAGTCCTAGAACTTTGGTTGAGAAAGAGCCTTCATGAAAAGGTTTGGCAAATTGTCTTCAATAGGTACATAAGACAACTCTATTTCTCCAGCTGACATCCACCCTCACGATCAAACATAATGGTAATGAGATTCTATATGCTTTGTGCAGGCACTAGGTTCTACGCAATGGCCAAAGTACTTTAGTTGTGTTAGTGTAGATATGTGTCAGATTCGTGTGGTGTGCATGAAGATCTATAAGTAACTTGCAAAGCCAAACACACTCCAATGTGGTTGTGAACTCTACTCTATACTTAGCTTCACAACTAGAAGTAGGAACTACAGTTTGTTTCTTACTAAACTAAGAAACAAGGGATATACCCAAGATCCAACCCAATCACTATCTAAATATCAATGCAAAGAGAGTGAAGAATTAACCTTGTAGAAAAGGCCAAGATCCTAGGTACCTTTAAGATATTAAAAGACATGCTTCACTACCTACCAACGAAGCCTTGATGGGCTGTGCATATATCTACTCAATTGGGAGACGACAAACTAAATATCGGGCTACCTCTCACATTGATAGATCAAGCATCCAATAGCCTACTGATATAAAGTAGAATCAAAGGATGTGCTACCATCATCAGAAGTGAATCTAAAACTAGGTTCCAAGGGAGTAGACACAGGCTTATAATTCTCAAACTGAAAGAGTTGAAGAAGCTACCCAATATACTTGGAGTGTGTCATAATGATGCCCTCCTCAATGGTGGCAAATTGGATACCCAAATAATAGTGAAGTAGACCAAGATTTGTCATAGCAAATGTTTGCTATAACTCAGTCTTAAATGCTAACACCATATTGAGGAATATGGAAATTTCCCATAAGTTTGGGACATGTGGTCAAATCTTTGGATTTGTCATAACTTGAACACTATAACTCAAAATGGAGCGCTCTATAGCTCAATAGATTCCATTTTTTAAGCGCTTTCCAATGATAGGTCACATCATATGGTTTTGAGAAACTTATGGGCATGTTATCTGGGTGCCACCTTTTTAGTATTTGAAAAATGGAAATTGGGAGATTCCCAAACTCACTAATATTATGTTTGCTGCAATTTGACTAGCATTTGTCCTAGTGGCAAGCATGTCATCAACATAAAGCACAAGAATAATAAAATCAGATCCATGATGTTGAATGTAAAGAATAGCCTCATTAGGGATATTTTGAAATCCAAGATGCAATAGATGAGAATGCATGCGGGCATACCAAGCCCATGGAGCTTGCTTTAAACCATACAAAGCCCTCTTGAGGTGATAGAATTTGTGCTAAGATACTTTAACTACAAATCCAAGAGGCTAAGAAACATATACCTCTTCAGTGAGATATCCATGGAGAAATGCAATCCTGATGTCCAATGCATGTACCTCCTAATGAAAGTGGTTTGCAAGGGCAATCATACTCGTGATGGTAGTAGTGTGAGAGGTAGGGGAAAAAGTCAACTAAAAGTCAATTCCTTGTTGCTATTGGGCATAGCCATTGGCAAGAAGGTGGGATTTGTACCTATGTAATATTTTCGCAAGGAAATATTAATGACTCTTGATCCCGCGCATAAGCAATTTCGAGTGACCTCCCACTATAGAAAAACCTTGGGCTAAGTGCTCCACCCTCGCGCATCAACAAACACCAGCTCGCATCGCGTATAGGGAGCCATGGCTCAAAAGCCGTAGTTCATAGCGGGAAAACCCCTCTAGGGAAAAAGAGAGACTTTTTGCAATTTTTTTTATGTATTAACTCCCTCCCCTTCAGCGGTTGCATGGCGGGGAGAGGGAGTATGTGTGGACCTTGAGTGGTGGAGGGCATGGGGAGGAGGCATGCAGCCTGCCACTTGTGTGGCTACCCCCCCTTCAAGCTATATGAACCCCCCCTCCCCAAGCTTGAGGGGGGCATTGATTGATCGTGTGCTGCCCATTGCTGCCGCTGTGGAGGAAGCTGCCGCCGCCGCCCTGGTCATGCCGCCATCATCATCATCATCATCATCATCGTCTTCTTCACCTCCATCGTCATCATCTCCATCATCATCCTCAATCATCACTATCTCTCCACGTCATCCTTATACATAGAAGCTTGAAAGCTTCTATTGGAAGCTTCTAACTAAAGCTTCCGTAGACATAGTTCACTCGTGCCTCTCGGGTTTTGTCAAAACCGTGTCTGCAGGGCCCAAATTTCTACGTGGAAGGGAAGTAATTGGGCAGAAGTGACTTCGTAATGCGTAAGAGAGCCAAGAGGAAGTTTGCTGAATCAAAATCTGCTGCATCAATGGCTCCCAAGAAAAAGGCAAGAGGAGCACAGGCAGGAGCTTCCACCCAAAGTATGGGAGTGGAGAATGCCCCGAATTCAAATACCCACATTTCGAGAAATATTTCCGCATGGAAAGGATGCATAAAGCATGTTTAATTCTCATAGGGAAGTTTTAAATTCATTTACTCATTCGATTTACAAAGTTTAGTGCATGTCGAGTATTTGAAATTGCTTGCACTCCCATGGTCAAGGGTAGTTGCAATCTTTTTGAACGTATGATGCATAACTAAAAAGATGATATCGTGCTAAGACCGCATCCTTGTTGCATCTCGCAAAGGATAGGGCTTATGTCGCATAATGCACTTATGAAATAAATTCTTGGTTGTGACTCATGTAGAAGATAATTGTAGACAGTCATTAAAAGATATTCGAATAATCGCAATGCATGGAAAGGATTTATGAACTTTGCAAATTGCATGCGATGATAGTTACATTTTAGGAAGTGCTAAAGGAAGGATTAAATCAATGATGGACTAATCGCATTCGCTCATGCATGGAGTTCTTTTATCAAAATTTGAATGCATCTTCATTAAGAATATTAAAGCTTTGATTTCATTGCATCAACATAGGGCTTATAAGAGTTAGCTCTGAATGTCAATCATTATAGTATAAGGGCAAGGAAAATAAATATCTTTATAGATCCTTTAAGTTGCATAAAGGAAAAAAGGTCTATGGTCTCAAAATTGCATGGAATGATGCATCTCACCTATCTTGCAGTTACTTACATCTTTTAGGGGAAAGTACTTGCAAATTTAGAAGAAAGTATTTACATCTTTAAAAGGGAAGATAATCTTAAATCGTGGGTTGGTTAGATCAACTAAGTAATTCGTGTATAATTGAATAGCTTACATGAGAATCATAAAGGTATGATTTGGACTCCCAAACCCTACATCTTGATCAAAGGTATTCTTGACCAAGGAATACCGTGTGATGAGAAAATAATCCCACAAGTTAGGTGCTGACACCTATCGCATGCAACAAGTTGTATCGTCGTATGGTCTTGTGTCTAAATCACAAAATAGTATTACCACTCCTTAGAATAGGCTTGGAGAGTTCTAAGTACAAGTCTAATTTTCTAGAGGATGAATAGTCATCCTGCTACATTACTCTTCCTTGGGACTGATTTTCCAGGCTAGGGGAGTTACGAATTTTCCAAGAAAGCAGTTGACCAAGCAAGATAGGGCGACAAGGTTGCCCAAGATTTATTGACCTTAATATAAGGAAACCTAAGGTATTGTAATAAATTCAACTTACAAAACCCTTGGGATCTTGCCAAGTCGCGATTGATCCAGGATCCAATGTTGGAAGCATTCGAGGAGAAGGAATCACACCTTAGCAGCTGGCTGTATAAATGACCACTGGAATGTTCTTGATTTTACACTTAGGTGCACTGTTTGTACTTCTTTGCTCAATGAATTAATTCAGGGAAAGCAACTAAAGTTTAATGCTTCAGGTTAAAAGCCTAGAGGGAGAGGTAGTACCAATTACCTCCGAATGTCTACCTGACCCTACCCAATGGGGCTGTTAGCTGCGCCAGGTACGTGGACCGAACCCGCCGCAAGAGGTCTTTGCGTGGGTGCTACTTGGATTAGGAGGACGCTTGGGTGCCAGGGGAGGCTGTGGCCATAAATCCCTTGCCTTCGAATCCTACAAAAGAGGCCGACGTGACTCGAGATGGGTTCTCGAGGCCCGCATACTAGTCAATGGGCAGAACTTGGAATAGCAATCCCTGTGGATTGCTCGAATAGCCTTCGAGTGGGTTTATTTGATGTATTCCAAAGATTGATAAATAAAGATCAAATGTTGAAAAAGGAAATTTCTTGACATTGTTTTTCTGTGTCAGTGCTTAAGTTATGTGAAGGAACTAGTGAATAAACGGTTAATTAAGGAAGCTGTTTTTGCTTATCAAACTAAATGTGATAGGTAATTAGATAACTAAAGCAACCCGAGGAAAGTGCGGTGGATGTGACCATGGGTTCGTCCTACGGAAGGGTGGTCCCGGTCGGCCGGGAACTTTTCTCAAAGGAAATTGACAATGAGGTAATAGTGACCTAGAATCTATAGAGCTAGAGTCCCGATTTATGTTGTTTTAGGGGAACAGAATGTGACTATGCCTTACGGGTAGAGAGATCAAGCTTCGCATCCCTCTCATTTCCCATTCTCCTTGAACTAAGTGCAGTATAAATTTGCTTCGACCCTGACGTTTCTACGCAAAGTAGTTGGTTTGGGGCTCGACGCTAGGTACCTTCTAGGAACTTGACCATTAGGAAAACCCTGATTCAGGTCGGTCCTAAGTGGGAACGGCCGGAATGATTCTGCTTCGTAGCACACTCAAGAAGACCTAGATCGCAAACCCCGTGACATTCCTTGGGACTGTCGGGTGGTGCTTTCTAGACTCTCTCCCCGATGGGCTACTAAGTGGACAGAGGGACATGGTATAGTTGATATGAGAGCGAACCAACGGGATCTAATATTTACAAAGAAACTTAATGAGGGATTAAGCATGGCTGCTTTATTAAAGAGTTTGGAAATGGATGCAAGTTGATAGCTCGCGGTCACAGGAATGGCAGAATGTTTACTCTTGATGCTACTTTGCAAGAGCTGAATTCAGCTATGTTTGCCCATGGTTCTGGCACTATCAGAGATTTGGAAATTTGGCACAAGAGAGTGGGGCATGTGAATTTGCAAAGGCTACAAATTATGCAGAAAAAATAGCTTGTTACAAGTTTACCCAAGTTCCAATATTCAGATATTGGTCATGTTTGCGATGCTTGCCAGTTTGGTAAGCAATCTAGGTTGCCATTTGTCAGCCATGTAAGGCAGAGTACACATCCGTTGTAGTTAGTGCACTCTGATGTTTAGGGGCCAGCCCATAATGCATCTATGGGAGGCTCTAGATACTATGTGACATTTATTGAAGACTTTAGTCACTATACTTGGGTCTATATTCTGAAGACAAAGGATGAGGTGTTTGTTGTTTTTTAGAAGTTTAAAAAGCATGTGGAATTTGACTGCTATATCTCTTGCTTGAGATCAGATAGCCATGGGGAGTATGTGTCAAATGAGTTTTTTGGCTGAAAATGGCATTCGCAGGCAGCTTACCTACAGCTACACTCCTCAGTAGAATGGGATAGCTGAAAGAAAGAACAGGGTCTTGATGGAAGCTGCTCGTGCCATGATGAATGAGAAGAAGATGCCGCTCTATTATTGGGCTGAGGCTGTTACGACAGCCATGTATATACTGAATAAGATTCCCACTTTAGGTATTCATGAGATGACACCATTTGAGAAGTTGTATGGCTATAAGCCGGATGTAAGTCACATGAAAGTCTTTGGCTGTCTTGCCTATGTGCACATTCCAGATGAGAAAAGGAAGAAGTTGGATCCAAAATCACATAAATGTGTTTTCATTGGATATTCGCAGGAGAAGAAGGCATACAAATGCTATAATCCCTCTATCAGGGAGACTTTGGTGAGCAAGGATGTTATTTTTTATGAGATGGATTCTTGGTATGTATCACCGACTACAGTGCCATCAGATATGCCTTCCACTCATGTATCTACAGTTGATTTGCAGCAGAGCACTGCTATGACAGGTCCTAGTGGTTAGACAGTATCCCCATGGACAAGGAGATTGAGTAGCTCACCGTCCACTGACACCAGTATGTCAGTGAGGGGGAGATATGATATCTTGGACAGCAAAGGAAAAGAGAAAGCTACTAAGGATGCATTTGGTATGATGACACCTGGTAGAATGACTTCTGGATATGAGTCTGTTGACACTTTAGACAGTGAACTTGGTATTCCGACTATCTATACGCCCAAGGCAGAGCAGGTACATTCCACCTCATGAGAGAGGGGAATCGAGCAGTGCACCATAGCCTAGATGATCGCAAAGGGCCAGATACCCTGTTGATAGATTGACGTACAATGGCTACTCTGCAAAGCATTATGCTTACATGACAAAAGTGATGGAGATCAAATAACTAGGTACATATGCTGAAGCAGTGAAAGATGAGAACTGGTGTGCAGCTATGGATGAAGAAATAAATACCTTGGCTGAAAATAAGACATGGGGTCTTGTACCACTTCCTGAAGGGAAAAAAACCATTGGCTGCAAATGGGTCTACAAAATCAAATGCAAGTCGGATGGCAGTGT
Source organism: Lygodium microphyllum (assembly GCF_053477565.2). Taxonomy (NCBI): domain Eukaryota; kingdom Viridiplantae; phylum Streptophyta; class Polypodiopsida; order Schizaeales; family Lygodiaceae; genus Lygodium; species Lygodium microphyllum. Next base: position 158,715,260 of record NC_141145.1, on the reverse strand, counting down.
GGAAAGGTACAAAGCCAGGCTGTTTGCTAAGGGGTATGCCCAACAGTATGGACTTGATTATGAGCAAACATTCAGCCTTGTTGCCAAGATGGCAACCATACCCACTATGATTGCTTTGGCTGCTGCTAAAGGCTAGAAATTGCAACAGATGGATGTTAAGAATGCATTTCTTAATGGTGACTTAGCAAAGGATGTTTACATGGTTCAGCCTAAAGGGTATGTTCACCCTGATTTTTAGCATTATGTATATAAGTTGAAAAAACCATTGTATGGGCTGAAGGAGGCTCTAAGAGCCTGGCATGCAAGGATTAGTAATTACTTACAGAGCTTGAGATTTGCTGTTGGTAGGGCTGATCATAGTCTATTTACAAAAAAGACACACAAAGGCTTGGTAGTGCTGGTTATCTATGTTGATGACCTGATAATCACATGTGATGATGATTTGGGGATACAGCATGTTATGCAGATGCTGAAATCTGAATTTGACATGAAAGATCTAGGTGAATTGAAGTACTTTTTGGGTATTGAGGTGATCAAGGTTGGAAATGGTTTATGGCTGATGTAGAAACATTATGCCATGGAAATGCTGAAGAAATATGGCATGGTTGATTGTAAACCATTGAATACACCTCTTGATTAGAATGTCAAGCTGGACATTAACACTGGAGCTGAAATTCAAGATGTTACTATGTACAGGCAGATGGTTGGAAGTCTGATCTACTTGACCACCATCACTAGGCCGGACTTGAGTTATGTAGTTGGGCTCATAAGTCAGTTTATGCAGAAGCCCAAGAAGCCACATTTGAATGCTGTTAGGTAGATTTTGAGAGATGTTAATTCCACTGTTGATTATGGGCTCTTCTATGTGAGAGATAAGCCCTTGAAACTGGTTGGATACATAGTTGCGGATTGGGCAGGATGCTCATATGATCACAGATCTACGAGTGGTTATGCTTTTGGCTTTGGAAGTGGCATGATCAGCTGGAGTAGCAAGAAGCAACCAATGATTGCATTGTCTAGTACTAAGGTAGAGTACATGGGTGCTGCATTGGTAGCATGTGAGATTTCATGGCTGCTCAAGCTTATGGCTGATTTGGATATTCAGGTGGATGCTCCAGTGACCTTATTATGTGACAATCTCAGTAGTATACTCCTGGCAACGAATCCAGTATACCATGCCAAGACAAAACACATAGAGGTACACTACCACTTCATCAAAGAGATGGTTCTTGCAGGGAGAGTTGATCTCATGCATGTGAATAGTGATGAGCAGGTTGCATATATCTTTACCAAGTCTTTGGGTAAAGATAAGTTTAGTAGTTTCAAATAGCTACTTGGAGTTCATCAGATGATTTCAGCTTGAGGGGGAGTGTTAGAATATCAAGCTCCCAAATCTCTCATGTCAGTATGTATGACCGACATTAGCTGTGTCCAACTGTATCAGTGTGGGACATTAAATAAGTCAGTGGTCTTAGACCCAGTGTGAATGGTCCTACGGACCTTAGTACTATTGTATACACTTATGTTATGTTAGTAGTCTATGAAATAATGGAAGATGATGAACGACCTGAAGGTTAGGTTGCTGCTCCATTACATTGTCTCTCTCCCTCTCTCTTCCAATACACATGAAGCCTTCATTGGTGGGGAATCGACTTGAAGCCCCCAAATAGCTATGGGAGCATCATTCTTGAATAAATTTCTTCAATAATGGTTAAAGAGAAGTCCATACTCCATGATGAAACTCTAATCCTTGACAAGAGTCAAGAATTCAAGAAGATCCAAGACATTCTTAACTATCAAGCATCCAAGAAGAGAAAAATGCAACAAATCTTGATAGGTTGCTTCAATATTGATCAATTCTTCATGGTGTGGCCTTGATTTTACTTCCCTTGGGTAATATACTTCATAATCCCAATGATTTGAACCTAAATTAAGAAAATATTTAAAGAACTTTGTGGTTGCCTTGTTTTTTTCCAAATTGGAAAGATAAAAGCACTCTAAATCTTGCAAAGATGCTTCAATCTTGTATCATTGATGCATGCTGAAGGTTAAGGAGGGTATTCAAGAAGGGATTGAATAGAAACCCTTTGAAAATTTATAAGATTCAAGCAACAAATAACTTTATCCATAAACTCTATAACTAGGGTTTGAATGAAGCTTCAAGGGTAAAGAATGACTAATCTTTGTATTATCATGCCGAAGGCCCCAATCCTCAAGAAAATCTTGGGCAATAATAGTTCAAGGTGGTTGGGCAACACACATTGCTTGAAAAGGAGATATGTTTTCCCACCCCTAGTCCCTAGCCCTAGCATTTGTAGATACCCTATCCCAAGATACTATAAACTCAAGTCAACTTAGGCTTTAATATCTGACAATCAACCATGGCAACTTAGCATTGATTGGACTTTTCAAGATATCAAAGCCATAGATGTAACGTGTCCCCTAGTATCATCCAGGACACGTCTTAGCAGTCCATCGAAAAGGATGTCTAGAAAGCTCCACCCGGCACTCCCATGGAATGTTACGGGTTTTGCGATCTAGCTCTTTCGGTGACTGCCACGTAGCGGAAGTATCCTGGCCGTTCCCACTTAGGATCGACCGGAATTAGGGTTTTCCTAATGGGTCACTAGCTAACAGCAACTAGCGTCAGACCCGAGCGAACTACTTTACGCAGAAACGCCAGGTCCGAAGTGGATTCACGCTGCACTTGGTTCAAGGAGAATGGGAAACGAGAGGGATGCAAAGCTCAACCTCTCTGCCATAAGGCATAGTCCCATTCCGTTCCCCTAAAACAGCGTAGATCGGGTAAGACATAACTCTAGGTCATCGTTCTCATTATTCCTTTTTGATGATGATGATCATTCCGCTGTTCTTCAAGATTTTTGAGAAAAGTTCCCGGCTAACCGGGACCACCCAACCGTAGGACGGACCCATGGCCCATCCTCCGCACTTTCCTCGGTTTGTTTTAGTTAAGTAATTATCTAACACATTAATTTGACATATAACAATCAGCTTCTTTAATTAACCTTGTTAAGCACTGGTTCCTTCACGTAATCTTATCATGTGACATAGAAAAACGACATCAAGCAAGTTCTTTTAACATTTCATCATTTTATCTTTGAAATACAAGGAGTTCTGCCCGTAGGCTTTTCCATAGTCTGCCCGAAGGCTAACAAATAATCTCCAGGGATCACTATTCCAAGCTTTTTCTCGTCAACTAGTATGCGGGCCTTGAGATCCAATCCCGAGTCACGTTAGCCTCTTGTGCAGGACCCGGAAGGCGAGGGATTTACGGCCAGAGTCCCCCCTGGCACCCAAGCATCCTCCTGCTCCAAGTAGAACTCAACGGAGGGGTTCGGTCCACGTTCCCGATGTGGTCAAACAACCCCTTGGTTAGGGTCAGGCAGGCAGTCAGGGGTAACTGAAGCTGCCTATCCCTTCAGGCCTTTAACCTGAAGTATAGGTACTTATTTAATTTGTAATTCATAATTCAAACAGAGCCCTAATATCTCTAGCAAGCACAAACATTTCCATTAATCAACCCAGTCGTATGGCAAACTGCTAAGGAAGTGTTCTTTCCTTTTTGAGTGTATCAGCAGTCGTTCTCAAGATGTCTTGTAACTTGGCAAGATCCCTTATATTCGGGTGTAGGGTATACCCAACTTGGTTAACCCTAAGGTACCTTAGATATGCTAGTTTCTATTTTACAACTTTTCTTATTTAGAAGGATATCCAAAACTACATCTGTTTGCAATATAACTTGCGTAAGGATTTTCCGTCCTTGAAGAGGGTTTTTCCCTTTTCTCCTTGTGAATCGATCACAAAATGATTTCATACATGTTGCGCAAGTCCGACGATGGAATAATCTGTTTAGATTCCTTAAGCTAACGTAGGCCTAGGGTTTCTTCATTTAAGAACCTTAGGGATGAACCCTAGTTTCTTATCTTTATGAATTTATTATTCCTACGGTAAGGAAAGTAGTCCAGTGTTTAGGGTATGAATGTTTCTTTGTTTAGATTGGTTCGGTTATCTTTTGGAAAGATTGATTCGGTTAGCTTTTGAAAGGTAATCTTACTCATCTTGTCACGATTTTACTATCTTTGTGACAATTAACTTTCCCAATCAATACAGTTTAATTTGGCATATAGCATAATGCCACGATGATACAAAGAGCGACGATACTCCTTGGGACAAAGGCCTAGCTGAGAAATTGGTGTATACACACTTTATTAGTTCCAAGTCCTCAAATAGCAGGGGAAAAGTGTTAATAGAGTGTCATCCAGCAATTCCCCATTACATTTTCTTTCCAAATGAGTTCGTATATCTAATTTTTATACTTGTTAATTCCTAACATTTAACTTCCGTTTTCTTTAAAGATGAACTCATGCCAAATAACAACAGTTGCCTTGCTAAGATGTGCAACTAGCAAAGATAACTCTATAGTAATTTGAGCATTGAAAGAAACCTTTCATGAATTTAGCCATTTTGCCATGATTCGTTGCGAAAGGAATAAGACTAATGGTGCAAGATATAATTTCTTCATTTTAGGACTATATTACTATAGTAAATGGATAATTTTGCCTATTATTTTATAATGCTTGATGCAATTTGAAGAAAGCTAATTTATATACATTGTCATTCATAAGCTAACTCCTTCGTTAAAAATAACTCGAACAAATATATCTTTCCTTAACAATTTTTTTTTTCTTTGCATGATTGACTTAAAACCGAATTAACACCAAGAAGAAAAACCTGGCTTTGAGGTGAGATATCCACATGGATACCGGGAGATGACCCTCCCACAGCTACACCTTGGACTTTCTTTGGCGGCATCGTAGTTCAAATGTGAGATCGCCTTTTCCTTTTTCTTCTTGGAATTCCACCGTCTTCTCCTTCCTTATCTTTTACCTTTTTCCCACTATTCCTCTTTCACCCCCTCTTTTCACTCCCTCTACTTCCCTCCCTATCTTTTATCTCACATCTATTTCTTCCTTACGGGATACCATACGAGGCCATGATGTTGACTTGGATTTTTAGGACATGGGAGTGTGTGGACACCGACTTGTTTGATAAGACTAAGAACACAAAGCTCAGCTACGAGAGCACTTGCACAAAAAGATTTAAAAAGTGAGTGAAGGAATTTATGCAAGAAAATGGAAGTCTGCAAGGTAGCCTAAGGACAAAGTAGGCTGATGGGTGTGACTTGAATAGTCTAAACAAAAATCCGGAGGGGAAAAGGGAAAGGGCTTAGGGGGGGGAAAATTTAAAACCTCGAGAGGGGGGAAGAATAAGGGGCTTAAGGGGGGGAATTTTAAAACCCCGGGAGGGGGGGGAAGAATAAGGGGCTTAGGGGGGGGGAATTTTAAAACCCCGGGAGGGGGGGAAGAATAAGGGGCTTAGGGGGGGAATTTTAAAACCCCGGGAGGGGGGGGAATAAGGGGCTTAGGGGGGGGAATTTTAAAACCCCGGGAGGGGGGGGAGAATAAGGGCTTAGGAAGCCCACCTTGGAACCTTCCAAAGGCTTTTTGGAAGGCCCACGTGGGGGGGGGGGGGGGGGGGAAGAAAGGCTTCTGACGGCATGCTGGGAGGCGGCTGCTGCGCCACGGCTCCCCAAGAGGGACTGGCGGCTGTAAATGGCGACGTGGTGGAGACAGATGGCGACTCGTCTTCCTCCTCGGCTCGGATTTATGCCGGTACGGCCCAGCCTCCCTCAGTCTGGCATGCAGCACGGCAGCACTTCACCCTCTTTTCTCCACGGCTCCGCCTCCTCATGCTTTATATAGTGGAGGGGGGGGATCTTCACTTCGTGCGTGTCGACACGCATGTCCTCCCTCCCTCCATAGGCTCCACCAAGAAGCCTAGTGTCTCCTTCTATTCCCCTCCCCCTCCAGCTCGTCAGTCGGCTGGAGGGATAAGGGGGGAAATTTTTTTTCCAAAGTCCGATTTATTTTTTTCCACCCGGAATTTTACATTCTCTCCCCCTTGGAGGAATCGAGATGTCCTCATCTCGAGATAAACTGGGGATATTGATGGTTGAGAGTGCCTTCATCTACCCAAGTGGCATCCTCTTCGGGATAATCTTTCCACTGGACAAGGCATTCTTTGAAGGTTCTAGATCTTAACTGTCTTTCCCTAACATCTAAGATCCTTTCTGGCCTTAGTTCAAGGACTCCTTGACTAGGCATTACAATTTGTTGGTCATTAAGTACATGATTAGGATTGGGTACATATTTTTTCAGTAGGCTGATATGGAATACATTGTGAACCTTTAGGTTCTCAGGGAGTTGCAATCTATAAGCATTGGGTCCTAGGCATTTGAGTATTTTATACGGTCCACAATACCTTGGACTTAGCTTCTTGCATTCTCCTAGGGATAGAGAACTCATTTTAGGGCGTACCCGAATGAATACCATATCTCCTTCTTCGAAGACTCTTTCTTGACGTTTCAAATCTGCATATGCCTTTTATCTATCCTTGGCTGCTTGTATGTCTTGTCTTATTGACCTTATTTGATCATCCATGTCCTCCAACATTTGTCTTGAAGCTTCAACTCTTAGGGTTGGGTCAGAAAAGTTTAGGGGACTTCGACAATCATGACCATACAATGCCTGAAAAGGGGTCATTTGAATGCTCTGCTGGTAAGAAGCATTGTAGGCAAATTCAACTAATGGCAAGTATTGAATCCACCCCTTCGGCTCTCGACAGCAGTATGCCCTAAGCATATCCTCAATGATTTGATTCACTCGCTCTGTTTGTCCATCCGTTTGGGGATGGTAGGCGGTGCTAAAACAGAGTTGAGTCCCAATGGCTTCAAAGATAGCTCTCCAGAAGTGTGATGTGAAGAGAGAATCTCGATCACTAATGATTCTTTTAGGTAACCCATGTAGCTTGAATATCTCCTTGATAAACAATCTTGCAATGTCGGAGGCTTTATATTTTGTCTTTACTGGAATCAGGTTGTGCAACCTTGGTAAGCATGTCAATCACAACCATAATGGAATTGTATCCTCCTTGGACTTGGGGTAAGCCCACAACAAAATCCATACTGATAAATTCCCATTTCATTTGGGGAATGTCAAGCGGTTGCAGTTTCCCTGGCATCATGACATGTTTGGCCTTGATACGTTGGCAAGACAAACATTCAGTGACATATTTGAGAACGTCACCTTTAAGTCTCTCCCAATGGTAGCTCTTCCTAACTGCATTAAGAGTTTTTGCATAGCCAGGATGTCCTGCGAAAGGGGAATCATGAGCTTCCCATAATATCTTCTGCTTAAGTGACTAGCTTGTTGGTATACACAGCCTTGTTCTGTAGTAGACAAGCCCATTATCAATGGAAAATTCCTGATACTTAGCTTGCAACTTCTGATTCTGCTCCTTGGTAGATATTTCCTTTATCATTGTTTGGTAGGTCAAATCATGGCATGCTTCTTCTCTAGCTAGTTCAAGTATAGGGTTGTTTGGCATAGATACCTTTGTAGCCAGAGATCTAGCCGTTGATGGATTCTGCAAGATTAGGGAATTTAGGAATGCCTTGCGACTGAGTGCATCGGCAACTATATTCTCTTTCCCTGGTCGGTACTTGATTTCAAAATCATATTCCTCCAATACTTCGATCCACGGACGTTGCCTCATGTTGAGCTCGTTCTGGGTAAAAATCCATTTGAGACTCTTATGATCGGTTACTAGAGTAAACTTGTTACCCAACAGGTAGTGTCTCCAAAGCTTTAGAGCATGAATGACAGCAAATAATTCTAGATCATGCGTGGCATAATTCTTTTCATGACTCTTCAATTTCCTTGAAGAGTATGCTACTGGATGACCTTCCTGCATAAGTACACACCCCAAGGCAAGAATGCTGGCATTGATTACTACCTCGAACTCTTTATTGAGGTCAGGAAGTTTTAGAATAGGTGCTGATACCAAACTTTGCTTCAATTTGTCGAAGCTATTTTGTTCGGGAGTTGACCATGTAATAGAAGTCTGCTTCTTTAGTAAGTTTGTAAGAGGTGCTGCAATCAAAGCATAGTTTTTGATAAAGACCCTATACCATCCTTTCAAGCCAAGAAAGCTACGTATTTCTTTGACGGATACTGGTATTGGCCATTCTAGCACATCTATGACTTTGGCTAGGTCTACTGATATTCCCTCTGATGATACTATGAATCCTAGATATTCAATCTGACGCTTGAAGAATGCACACTTCTTCATTTTTGCATACAGCTTATGGGACCTCATTGTCTCAAGGACAATCCGAAGTTGAGGTTCATGATCTTCTTCCTGTTTAGAATAGACTAAAGTGTCATCGAAGAAGACAAGCACGAAATCATCAAGATATGGTCTAAAAATATCCTGCATTAATCTATTAAAGGTGGCAGGTGCATTTGTAAGCCCGAATGACATAACCAAGAACTCAAAGTGCCCATATCTTGTATTGAAGGCCGTTTTTGGAATATCTTCTTCCTTGATCCTTATTTGATAGTAACCTGACCTGAGATCAATCTTGGAGAAGATCTTTGCACCTTGAAGACGATCAAGAAGCTCATCTATTCTAGGAATAGGATACTTGTTCTTGACTGTTGATTGATTCAACCCTCGGTAATCAATACATAGTCGATCTTTCTTTTTCTCGAATAGTACTGGAGCTCCCCATGGTGAGTTGCTAGGCCGGATGTAACCCTGATCCTGAGCTGTTTCTTCAACTCAATTGCTTCAGGTATGGACATTCTATAAGGTCTCTTTGCAACTGGTGCAGCTCCAGGCACTAGCCTAATTTCATGATCTACTTCTCTTGGAGGCGGAAGTTCAATCAATTCCTCAGGGAATACGTCAACGTATTCCTTTAGCCAAGAAGGTCCTTCATGAGACTCTTGCTTTTGATCTAACTTGTTGAGTTTGACCAGGTAAATGGGTAATCCTTTTCTGACTCCTTTTATGATCTGAGATACTTTGGCTAATTGGATTCTTGGCACTCCTGCCTCACCTTGAGTTGTGACAAACTCCCTTTCAGAGTTTCGAAAGGAAACTTGACCCTTTCCATAGTGGATGTGGGCGTCATTAGGCTTAAGCCAATCCATCCCGAGTAGACACTCATGGATACCTAAATTCATGACTCTGAATTTGACTAAGGTCAGAAAGAATTTCTCCTTAGCAGTTTGCCTGGTACAAGTTACCTCACGACCGTTTGCCAATTCCACAAGCAGGGTAGGTGCTTCTATTGTGGCTATTCCTAATTTTTTTGCACATGATGGTGAGATAAAGGAATGTGTACTGCCACAATCAATCAAGGTTTTGAAACCTTTACCTTGATAGTCCGACGGTGTTTGAATCACCGAGAACTGGCGATTCGGCCCTTTCTTGTATAAAGCGGCATGGACTGTCGCTCTTTCCAATTCTGCTTCCATAGTCGGATCTTCCTCTTCTTCTTCTTCGCATCTTTGCCTATTGGCAATGCATGCAGTTCTTCCTCTTCCACGGGTGGCGGCTCCTTGACCACGGCCTGCACCTTGGAAAGGCGTTTGACGATGTCCCCCGCTCAGCTTGGGACATTGCCTCTTGAAGTGACAGAGTTCGTTGCAGTGGAAACATCGGAGGTTTCGGCCATTACTTTGAGTAGGAACAAAGTTGTTGACGTTATTTGTCCTTGCTTTCTTCCTTTGTCCCTGATTGTGACCTTGAACTCTCTTCACTTGAGGTTTGCATGCTCCTCTGTTCGGGTCACTATAGGACCAAGTTTTGTTACCCCTTGGTCTAGCTTGCACCTCCTGAATTATAGGCGCCGCTCGAATGAGTGCATCCTGTAGATCTGATGGTGGACGCATAGATTCGAGACGGGTATTTACAGGTGGATTGAAGCCTATGCAAAATTTGGACACCTGCTGCATCATGTCCATCTGTGGCACATACTTTAAAAGTGAGACGAATTTGGAGTAGTATGCGTCCAAAGTGAGTCCTAACTGTTTTAGCTCGTAGAACTCATTCATTTTCTATGTACGATAAGCAGGTGACAAATATCTCCCCTGCACGGCTTTCTTTAACTTCTCCCAGGTAATGGACCCCTCTGAAGTCCCTTGATCCCTGCACCATTGTTTCCACCATAGTCTAGCTTCGCCGGTGAGTTTTAACTTGGCGAGCATGGCCTGATTGGTAGGTGCAGTACCAGCTGCTTCAAAGTAATCCTCCATAGATTCAATCCAAATTTCAGCATCAGACTGGACGAATTTGCCTCTCCCGTCAAACTCGGGTGGCTTTATCTGCTTGAGGAGGAACTTCTTTTCCTGGGTCATAGCAGTACTTGATGTAGGGGGTGAATTTGGAACCTGTACCTGGGGTTGTGCACAGCCAGATATCTCGTAAACAATGAAGCTATCTCGTAAACAATGAAGCTAATTAACTTTTTAACAACTCTGATGCACAGCCAGATATTGATAAAAGAAGTCTTTATTTATATTTTCATGGGCGTAGACTTATACAACATCTCGTGTGATGGTAATCCAATTCATTACATTCAGTTTGGGGAGAACAACGTTGTATTACATTTGTCTACAGGAACTGTGTAGTAGTAGGGTTTTGGGTCATGGATCTTTAGGAATCGATAATTCATTGGAAGTTCAGGATACCCTTTTCGTTGGAATCCATACTTCTCATGGCGGCCCAACACTTTAATCCTATCGGCTGGGATTACACGGGTTACTTCCTCATATACATATGAGTTAATTTCAACCCTCCGGCCTTGAATATGTAAAGTCGAATTTACGTGAGCTTCCACAAAAATGAACAGCTTCACGACTTTCAAATCTTCCAACCACTTGATCCTCTTAGGGTTGGAAGCGAACCGGTGGGCAGCTATGTAGTAGATTCCTAAAGACCCCATCCATCTTCATTCTATGTATAAAGGTGATGGATTATAAATCTGCTCCAGGATGTTCATCATCCCAATTCTTTGTCTATAAAGCGGAGAATGCATTGCAATCATAAACATGACCCGAAACACCAAAAACTTGTTCCACGCTTCATAGTTCTGCAAGACAGCATTGAAGATGAGGAAATGTTTTAACAGCAATAATTTCTTTATTTCATTTTATTGAGATCTCATAAAAACAATTCCGTTGTTGGTCGGCTCTGATACCAACTGTAACGTGTCCCCTAGTATCATCCAGGACACGTCTTAGCAGTCCATCAAAAAGGATGTCTAGAAAGCTCCGCCCGGCACTCCCATGGAATGTTACGGGTTTTGCGATCTAGCTCTTTCCGTGTCTGCCACGTAGCGGAAGTATCCTGGCCGTTCCCACTTAGGATCGACCGGAATTAGGGTTTTCCTAATGGGTCACTAGCTAACAGCAACTAGCGTCAAACCCGAGCGCCATGTCCGAAGTGGATTCACGTTGCACTTGGTTCAAGGAGAATGGGAAACGAGAGGGATGCAAAGCTCAACCTCTCTGCCATAAGGCATAGTCCCATTCCGTTCCCCTAAAACAGCGTAGATCGGGTAAGACATAACTCTAGGTCATCGTTCTCGTTATTCCTTTTTGATGATGATAATCATTCCGCTGTTTTTCGAGATTTTTGAGAAAAGTTTCCGGCTAACCGGGACCACCCAACCATAGGACGGACCCATGGCCCATCCTCCGCACTTTCCTCGGTTTGTTTTAGTTAAGTAATTATCTAACACATTAATTTGACATATAACAATCAGCTTCTTTAATTAACCTTGTTATGCACTGGTTCCTTCATGTAATCTTATCACGTGACATAGAAAAACAACATCAAGAAAGTTCTTTGAACATTTCATCATTTTATCTTTGAAATACAAGGAGTTTCGCCCGTAGGCTTTTCCATAATCTGCCCAAAGGCTAACAAGTAATCTCCAGGGATCACTATTCCAACCGTCAACTAGTATGCGGGCCTCGAGATCCAATCCCGAGTCATGTTAGCCTCTTGTGCAGGACCCGAAAGGCGAGGGATTTACGGCCAGAGCCCCCCTGGCACCCAAGCGTCCTCCTGCTCCAAGTAGAACTCGACGGAGAGACCTCTCGAGGCGGGTTCGGTCCACGTTCCCGGCGCGGTCAAACAACCCCCTTGGTTAGGGTCAGGCAGGCAGTCGGGGGTAACTGAAGCTGCCTCTCCCTTCAGGCCTTTAACTTGAAGTATAGGTACTTATTTAATTTGTAATTCATAATTCAAACAGAGCCCTAAAATCTCTAGCAAGCACAAACATTTCCATTAATCAACCCAGTCGTATGGCAAACTGCTAAGGAAGTGTTCTTTCCTTTTTGAGTGTATCAGCAGTCGTTCTCAAGATGTCTTGTAACTTGGCAAGATCTCTTATATTCGAGTGTAGGGTATACCCAACTTGGTTAACCCTAAGGTACCTTAGATATGCTAGTTTCTATTTTACAACTTTCCTTATTTAGAAGGATATCCAAATCTACGTCTTTTTGCAAGATAACTTGCGTAAGGATCTGCCGTCCTTGAAGAGGGTTTTTCCCTTTTCTCCTTGTGAATCGATCACAAAATGATTTCATACATGTTGCGCAAGTCCGGCGATGGAATAATCTGTTTAGATTCCTTAAGCTGACGTATGTCAGGCCTAGGGTTTCTTCATTTAAGAACCTTAGGGACAAACCCTAGTTTCTTATCTTTATAAATTTATTGTCCCTACGGTAAGGAAAGTAGTCCAGTGTTTAGGGTATGAATGTTTCTATGTTTAGATTGGTTCGGTTATCTTTTGGAAAGATTGATTCGGTTAGCTTTTGGAAGGTAATCTTACTCGTCTTGTCACGGTTTTACTATGTTTGTGACAATTAACTTTCCCAATCCATACAATTTAATTTGGCATATAGCATAATGCCACTATGATACAAAGAGCGATGATACTCCTTGGGACAAAGGCCTAGCTGAGAAATTGGTGTATACACACTTTATTAGTTCCAAGTCCTCAAATAGCAGGGGAAAAGTGTTAATAGAGTGTCATCCAGCAATTCCCCATTACATTTTCTTTCCAAATGAGTTCGTATATCTAATTTTTATACTTGTTAATTCCTAACATTTAACTTCCGTTTTCTTTAAAGATGAACTCATGCCAAATTACAACAGTTGCCTTGCTAAGATGTGCAACTAGCAAAGATAACTCTCTAGTAATTTGAGCATCGAAAGAAACCTTTCATGAATTTAGCCATTTTGCCATGATTCGTTGCGAAAGGAATAAGACTAATGGTGCAAGATATAATTTCTTCATTTTAGGACTATATTACTATAGTAAATGGATAATTTTGCCTATTATTTTATAATGCTTATGCAATTTGAAGAAAGCTAATTTATATACATTGTCATTCATAAGCTAACTCCTTCGTTAAAAATAACTCGAACAAATATATCTTTCCTTAACAATTTTTTTTTTCTTTGCATGATTGACTTAAAACCGAATTAACACCAAGAAGAAAAACCTGGCTTTGAGGTGAGATATCCACATGGACACCGGGAGATGACCCTCTCGCAGCTACACCTTGGACTTTCTTTGGCGGCATCGTAGTTCGAATGTGAGATCGCCTTTTCCTTTTTCTTCTTGGAATTCCACCGTCTTCTCCTTCCTTATCTTTTACCTTTTTCCCACTATTCCTCCTTCACCCCCTCTTTTCACTCCCTCTACTTCCCTCCCTATCTTTTATCTCACATCTATTTCTTCCTTACGGGATACCATACGAGGCCATGATGTTGACTTGGATTTTTAGGACATGGGAGTGTGTGGACACTGACTTGTTTGATAAGACTAAGAACACAAAGCGCAGCTACGAGAACACTTGCAGAAAAAGATTTAAAAAGTGAGTGAAGGAATCTATGCAAGAAAATGGAAGTCTGCAAGGTAGCCTAAGGACAAAGTAGGCTGATGGGTGTGACTTGAATAGTCTAAAGAAAAATCCGGAGGGGAAAAGGGCAAGGGCTTGGGGGGGGGGGGGGGAAATTTAAAACCCCGGGAGGGGGGGAAGAATAAGGGGCTTAGGGGGGGGGGGGGGAATTTGAAAACCCCGGGAGGGGGGGAAGAATAAGGGGCTTAGGGGGGGAATTTTAAAACCCCGGGAGGGGGGGGGGAATAAGGGGCTTAGGGGGGGGAATTTTATAACCCCCGGGGGGGGGGGGAGATCAAGGGCTTAGGAAGCCCACCTTGGAACCTTCCAAAGGCTTTCTGGAAGGCCCACGTGGGGGGGGGGGGGGGAGAAAGGCTTCTGACGGCGTGCTGGGAGGCGGCTGCTACGCCACGGCTCCCCAAGAGGGACCGGCGGTTGTAAATGGCGACGTGGTGGAGACAGATGGCAACTTGTCTTCCTCCTTGGCTCGGATTTATGGCGGCACGGCCCAGCCTCCCTCAGTCTGGCTTGCAGCACGGCAGCACTTCACCCTCTTTTCTCCACGGCTTCGCCTCCTCATGCTTTATATAGTGGAGGGAGGGGGATCTTCACTTCGTGCGTGTCGACACGCATGTCCTCCCTCCCTCCATAGGCTCCACCAAGAAGCCTAGTGTCTCCTTCTATTCCCCTCCCCCTCCAGCTCGTCAGTCGGCTGGAGGGATAAGGGGGGAAATTTTTTTTCCAAAGTCCGATTTATTTTTTTCCACGCGGAATTTTACAATAGAGTTTGAAGAGGTTTGCTGTAACAATTCAATGTTGGATGATTGAGTTATAAGAAAGCTTCTTATAGCTCAATGGAGTATAAGCCCCATAAAATCTTGAAGAAATTGAAAAGAAATCATTTTTATCTTGAAATCACAGCATGGAGGAGAGAGAAATCCACCATAGCTAACCTCAAGAAGCTTGAAGATGCTCAAATCTTGTTGATCATTTCATTAGGAGTGTATAATCCACCATTTCAAGCCTTATGATGAAGTTTAGCTAGCAAGAAGACTAGGTGATAACCAGCTGCAAACACCTAAAAAATGCAACATATTTTATACTAATTTTTCATGTTGCTCCAAAGCTGATCATAATTGTGCTCCTCTAGCTCCTAAAGATGAGTAGAATGAGGTTGTGCCATCAAAGAAGGAAGATCATGTCAAGGAAAGATGATCAAGTCTAAGAAATCAACCATGAAAGCTTGAAACAAGCTAAGAGAAGAGAGAGAAACCCTTGATTAACCAAAGTGGCCCCACTTAAGCTTTTTCTAATCTCCATTAACTCGAATTAGACCAAGAACCTCCAAAATTGACCTCATGTTAACCAAAAGCTACTAAAATGTCCAAAAAACCACCATTCTTCTTTATATCTTCTCCAAGGCCCTCAAGGATAGCACAACTTAATGTAGAGAACCTTGACCTTGACTAGTCACTATTTGAACTATAACAAAGATGATCTATGACCAAGATTTAACTCGAATTACCCTATAATGGTGCTACTAACCAAATCAAAGTTTGGAAACAACCTTGCTATTGGATCAAAAGCAAGGTTTTGATACCATTGAAATGAACAATACCTATCTTGAATTAAAATAACCAAGAAATCAAGAAAACAAATGTGGGACATCTAGCCATATCCATTCCATAGCTAGCTATAGTTGAACTTTGTATTAAACTATAGTACAAGGTAGTTGTTAGCATAATTGAATCAAGGTACAATAAGAATCAAGGTGAGAGGATGTTGCAAGAAATCCACCTCTTACAATGGTGGACATTGAGTATCCACCCTCAATGTTGGTGGGGATGTATGAAACCCTCAAGCTCCAAAAATGGAGAAGTTTACAAATAAATGTGCAAAGATGTCTTACATTGGTACCCTATTACCTTTTATATCCCATCATAAAATAAGCTAATTAATTGAAATAAGGGTATGAACTTTGTTTCATTACAATAATCCTTTCCCCTTGTATCGAGAGTGGTGATGAATGGGAAGTGGAGTTTACTATTTTGTAAATGCCAATTAACTCACTTACCCACAAAATAATCTCAAAAGGGTCAACTAGATGGAGGACCTTAAGTTTGTTAAGTTATGTATCTTCAAGGAATCATGCTTAAGTGCTACTCTCAATATATGCATAGAGCAGATTAGTCAAAACCAATATATTTACAATCAAGTGATCTTAATTGTTTTGGCCAAGAATCAAGGAATTTTAGGATGCTCACATTGTAATAAGTATTGTAAAGATGCTTTTCTAGATCTTGTCCTTAAATACAAACCCGAGGTATCTTAGTTGAACCACCAACCTACAAAGTTATTGATATATTTGAGTTCCATTATTAAATCCATTATAATTGAAATCCCTTCTTTTATCAGAATAATAGCTATCTTGTTGTATTCGTATTTGGCCTATAGAAAAGTAGAAATAATAAAGATGTCATAGATTTTCTTTCCAATTTGTGTATCTATTTGTGCATGATCAAAGTTCCTTGATATTATTTTCTTGCATCTTTCATGCTGATTGTGTAAAAGTATGAGTGAAGGCTTGAATAAATTATGCAAAGGTTAACTCTATGCATTGCAAGATCCCAAGGTGCTACATGTGCTCTAGGTCCTCTCAAGATTCAGGAGAAGAAGTTTCTCCTCAAGTGGGTCAAACCAACTGAGTTTGACAATAAGGGAAGAGGTGCGGAAATGGATGTTGAATTCTGGATAGAAATAATGGAAGACTACTTCCTCACTATTGGAACTAGTCCCACCAAAATCAAGCCATGATTGCCAAGCTTTAAGCTAATAGGAAAAGTTTGATTATGGTGCAAGGATTAGGAAATATCTAAACTAACTTCCACTTGGGAGCAACTAAAGGAAGCAGTATGTGGTAGATATCTTCCACCGACATATTGAACCATGAAAATGAATGGAGTTTTTACATTGCATCAACTGGGATTGAGTTTGAAGGCTTATCACTTAAGATTCATTACACTTCAAAAATATGCCCCATCCATGAAAAATTCTCAATGGGGGGGCAATTTTTGTCATGTGTTAAGCCTACCATTGGATACTCAACTTGAAGTAATTCAATCTAGTGATCTTTAGGATGCAGTACTTCAAGCCAACCCGTTGTATTAGAAGACTCAATCCAAACCAAAGAGTGAAAGATGTTGGAGGCAGGTGCCCCAAAGAAGGAACCATGTGCCTCACGGAGAGAGCTCAAGGTCAATAGTAGCCAGGCCAAGTTCAAGCCAAAAATCTAAGGAAAGTGCAATAGGAAACTTTGTTTCCATAGTTAGAAATAGTAATGCTTAATTAAGCTACCACTGTAATGAGCCTAGGCATTTCAAGCGATAGAATCCAAAGTTGAATCATACCTCCCATTAAGGGAAATTCTTTGGCTAGAATAGCGAGACATCAGTGAAAGAAAAAGGGGAAAAGAAAATAAGATTTAATAATTCTCATAACCATCCACCCAATGCATGGGATGCTCTTAAGGTTTTGTCTTATAAGAGAATTCTTGACTGAAGAAGGATGCACTGCCTAAGAGAGTCACCTAGAAGAAGAAGGATAAGGATTCTTATAGGAAAGAAGGTAAATAAAAGGTAAAGATTGAAGATATAAATGTAATGATTACACATAATAATGAAGGTGAAGTTCTCCTTACTTTGACTTTTCACTCAAGAAGGATGCACTACCTAAGAGAGTCACCTAGAAGAGAAGGATAAGGATGCTTATAGGAAAGAAGATAAGAAAGGGTAAATATTGAAGAATGAAATGTAATGATTATGCATAACAATGAAGGTGAAGTTTTCTTTACTTTGACTCTTCTTTTACAAATGCTGGTTGCAACAAATCAATAACTAGATCAAGATTGGATACTTGATTTTGGTGCATCTTTTCATATGACTACTCATAATTAAGGAGTGATTTTGCTCATATGACAGCAGTAGGTATGGACCAATCCATCTTGATCATCACGTACATATTTGGTTTAGCTTATGTGTATTTTGCTTTTCAGAATGGATATACCTTTTGTTGAGATATCGAGCTCCACTCGTGATATGCCAAGGTGACCGTTGTGCATTTATGTCACCGACTTGTCAGTTGGTTGCAGATGCGGTTGGTACACCACCCATGAATAATAGCTAGATGACAGCTATCCTTATCTACTCTAGTTCATGGCTCAGTTATTATGCCACCTTAGTTAGTTGAGTTTGGTTTGAGACCCATATATAGGGTTCTTCTATTTCTTTGTATGAGAGTTCTTTTTGGCTTACACAACTAAGAAGAGGAAAATTGTTTTCAGCCTCCACCTTTGTGTGTATTCCCCCATTGTGCAAGCAAGAAAGCTAAAAGTGAGACTCCTTCCTTCTCTCCCACAATCTTGACATGGTATCAGAGCCTTGTTCATGGTAAGGAGCTCAAGAAAGCAAACCAAGTTTGCGGTGTTCTGGTGAGGACTAGTGTTGCTTTCATTTTTCTGTTTTGGGGAGCAAGTCTCTGCAGGTAGCACAGCTGGAAAGTGCAAGAGTGCATTGTCTCAGATTGAGACGCCCTTCGCGGTGTAGCAAGAGGGTAGTAAATGCTGCGGGTGAGGGCTATAGCCCGCGGTTGCTCTGTTTTTTTTATTTGAGGCCATTTTGGGGCCTGTTTTGGAGGCGGAAGTTTTCTGCACGCACTCAAGAAAAGACCCTATTTTATACTGTGCGACCACTGTTCTACAGGTTAGTGAAAAGTTACTGTAGAAATTGCATCGTAGGAGGTCTATATGGAGCAGCCACCAGGTTATGTGCATGCTGTTCATCCTGAGTTTGTTTGGAGGTTGAAGAAAGCCTTGTATGGCTTGAAGCAAGCACCTAGAGCATGGTCTGACAAGATAGGAGAGTATCTTGTCACTATTGGCTTTCAGATTTCCAAGGCAGATTTCTCACTTTATGTGGGAAAAACACAGAAAGGTATTATGTTGCTTGTCATTTATGTTGGTGATTTGATTATCATAGGTGACAATGATGAAGATATCCTTCATGTGAAAATGCTATAGAAGTTTGAGATGAAGGATTTGGGAGAGTTGCATTATTTCTTGGGCATTGAGGTGATTAGATCACCAAGTGGGATATGGCTCTTGCAGAGGTAGTATGGATTGGACATGCTGTCCAAATATGGGATGACAGGCTGTAAGCCTATTTCAGTTCCTTTGGAGCAGAATGTGAAGCTGAGCACAGATGCAGGTGAGCTTCTAGAAGACCCTACTATGTACAGACGCATAGTAGGAAGTTTGATTTATATGACTATTACCAAGCCAGATTTAAGCTATGCTGTTGGATTGGTAAGTCAGTCTATGCCGGCTCCAAGGAAACCACATTTGGATGCGGCTAGACACATACTCAGGTATGCGAAGTCCACATTGCAGTATGGACTACTTTATAAGACTGGGGTTCAGATACAGTTGCATGGATACACTGATGCTGATTGGGCTGGTAGTATTTCTGATAGACAATCTACCAGTGGATATGTGTTCTCTTTTGGAAGTGCTACAGTCACTTGGAGCAGCAAGAAATAACCTACAGTTGCCTTGTCGAGCACAGAGGCTGAGTACAGGGGCGCAACAATGGCTACATGTGAGGTAGCTTGGTTGCATAAGCTACTTTATGATATGCATCAGCCTACAGATGGGCCAGTTGTCATTTATTGTGACAACATGAGTAGTATACACTTGGCAAATATCATGCTAGAACAAAGCACATTGAGGTGCATTATCACTATGTGCGGGAGAGGGTTTTACTAGGTCTTATTGATCTAGTTTATGTCAGCACAGAGGATCAGGTAGCTGACATATTCACGAAGGCCTTGGGCGCAGAGAAACTGTGCAAGTTCAGAGACCTGCTTGGTGTGCAGGAATTGGGATTGAGCTCGAGGGGGAGTGTTGAGATATCGAGCTCCATCGTGATATGCAAGGGTGACCGTTGTGCATTTATGTCACCGACTTGTCAGTGCAGATGCGGTTGGTATACCGCCCATGAATAATAGCTAGATGATAGCTATCCTTATCTACTCTAGTTCTTGGCTCAGTTAGTATGCCACCTTAGTTAGTTGAGTTTGGTTTGAGACCCATATATAGGGTTCTTCTATTTCTTTGTATGAGAGTTCTTTTTGGTTTACACAACTAAGAAGAGGAAAACTGTTTTCAACCTCCACCTTTGTGTGTATTCCCCCATTGTGCAAGCAAGAAAGCTACAAGTGAGACTCCTTCCTTCTCTCCCACAATCTTGACACCTTTACTCTTCAAAATATACATTATGTGCCCAAGCTTACTAGGAGCTTGATATCTACTTGATAGCTAGATGACTTGGAACACTTGACTACTTTCGAGAGTCAATCATGGAAAATCCATAAGGAATCATTTGTTATTTGCTAAAAGATCCAAATGTGGTACTGTGTATTAGGTTCATGTATTTTTTAATAAAAAATCATGTAATTGAAGTAATCAAGTAGCCAAATGTATATTGTGGCATCAACGTTTGGGGCATATACCTAGAAAAGGAATGAAAATGTTATCTCTACAAAGTCTATAATATCACATTCATTGGCAATGCAAGTAGAAAAGTATGGGCTTTCACTATGGCTAGAAAAGATGAGGTTTTGTCTTGTTTTCAAAAAAAATTGGCACTTCGAGAAATTTTGTCTCACAAGATACTTAAGTGTCTTAGAATTAATAATGGTGGAGAATATGTCTCTCATGGATTCAAAAAATTGTATGAAGCTTGTGGAATAAAAAGGGAACTCCCTATACTAGTAATCCTACCCAAAATGGTATTGTAGAGTATATGAATAGGAAGATAAATGAAAGGATGTTGAGTATGCTATCTAATTCTAATTTATTTTTGAAGAGGCATGGTCAAGGAAGAATCCCTCTTGTGGTCATTTAAGAATATTTGGCTATGAATCTTATGTTGAGATGTCAAGCTCCATATGAGTTTGCATCTGCTACATGCTTGGTGATATGGTAGGAATTTACCCACTAGCATATTAGGTGACTAATATGGAGAACATATTATTGATTCTACAACTAAACTAAATCCACATAGTCTACCCTTGGTTATGACACATTCATTGTGTCATCTGTATATCGTTAGTAGATTCACACCTAGTAACCACATGTATGTTTATTCTAGGACTTTCATGTTAGTCCTTTATCATGTTATATACTAAGTTTTTATGTGGAAAAATAAGAAAAAAGAAGAAGATTTCAACTCTACTTCTGTAAGGTGCCCACCCATTGACTGTCGAGGCATGCTTTTAGCGGTCTATCGAGAAATGAATCTAAGTGTCACTACCCAGCACTCCCATGGAATGTTTCAAGTTTTGTCACGTAGGGTTTCTTGAATCCGCCTCGCAACGGAACATTCACGGTCAAACCCACTAGGATTGACCTAAGATCTGGGCTCCTATTGGCCAAGGTCTCCTAACAACATTCTAACATCGAATCGTGGACATCCTACTTTACGTAGGGATACCCAAGCCGAAGGAGACCCATGCCGCACTTGGTTCAAAGAGCATGGGAAACGAGAGGGATGCACAACTCAACCTCTGTGCTTGTAGGGCATAGTCCCATTCCAGTCCCCTAAAATGGCATGAATTGAGGTTCTATCCTAACAATTTCAAAGGTCAAAGATGGTAAACCTTATGAGAAGCCTCCCAGTTCTCTAGGACCACCCTGCCGTAGGGAAAACCTATCAGGGGTTCCACCCATCCGCTTTCCTTAATAGCTTTAGTTTTCTAATTAGGTCCTACCACATTTATGTGTGACACTCAAAGTTAGCTTCATTAATTAAGCCTTTTAGGAAACGGGGTTCGTTCACATAACTTACAATACAGACATAAAAATAGAGTAAAGCAATCTATTGACAAATAAGTTCAAACAAGTTCCTTAACTTTTCTTCAAGTTAATCTTTGTCTCCCACCCATACAGGAGAATTATGTATCCCTTCTGTCCAACAGAAGTATCCCTTCTGCCCTGCAGAAGTAACAGGTCCAAATCACATGGCACCACAAATTCAATCCTTTACCTAGAATCGGATCTCCCAACATGCCCAGACGTTGGGGGCCACTGAGGTCTTCAACTGCATTCTAAACCTAGCAAGGAGTGTCCAGAGCTCCACCTGACCCACAAGCTGTCTAGGAGAAAAAAATTATTCCCATGGTTGGCCTTTTCACCACTCAACCTTTGGCCCATGAATAGAGCAGTGCCCTCTTTGGGTTAATCTGTGGTGGGATCATGGAAGTGATCCACCTGTGCAATATTTCCTTCCTTCATTAAATCCTTTAGGAATCCAGCACAACAAGGCATTCAGCCCTAATATCATTTTCTAGGAAAAATTTCCTTTATCCCCATGGAAACTTGTCATCATAGACCCTTGGCATGCATTTAGCATAAATCACAAGCACTTGGAACAATCACCCAAACAACAAACTAACAACCAATTGAATATAAAAGCATTTAGGATGCTGTTATATCAACCAACAAAAAAACCAATTGTATTTCTTACAAACAATGCAAGAATAGTTGCGATAATATTTCCATCTTATATTTGCTCTTCCCCTTGTGATCAAACAACGATTCTATGTAAAATTTACTTAACTCTTGTATGCACAATTTTTAATGTCATGATTATGTCATCCATAACCCCTAACCAATTCTTCCTTGTAATTGCTCTATCAACGAATAATCCATATGCAACTAGGTGCAATTAACTTTCCTTAATACATGCACTTTGCAAGCTCGATCTTTCAAATACGTGAGATAAAATTTATCCCTTCCGATGGCCTATAGTCATGCATCATAGTATGGGGCCTAATGTATCTCATACAAGAATAAAAACAAGCATGTATCAATTTGGAAATACATTACTTACGAGTGGAACCACAGTTGGATTGATAGTGATGCCTTTGTTTGAAGCTTCGTTGTTGGTTATGGGATTGCCATCATTCGCACGTGACATTCTTTGCTTGGAAGCCATCGTTCGCAAGTAGACTCAAGAGATTAAAAAGGTAGAATAGATTCGAGATGGGAGAGTGTAAGAGAAGATGGCTAAGATGAGGATCGAGATAGAGGGAATTGTACAACCTCTCAGGGTAACTCTTCTCTCTCTCTCTCTCTCTCTCTCTCTCTCTCTCTCTCTCTCAAGATCTCTCTCACAATCTCTTGGAGGGTATCCTTCTCTCTACCTCTCTCTCGCAACCTCTCGAGTCTCCTTATGCTATTGTGCCTCCCCATGCCTCATATTTATAGTGGATTAGAGAAGAGGCTCGTGGTTGAGAAGAGAAGCTCTTTGTGGAGGGGGATCTTGGAAAAATCAGTGATCTGATGCTCAGATCATAAATCTGATGGTTCCATTGGCTCCAAAAGGGGGGTAAAACCCCAAGATACTTGATTAGAAAGCTCTTAGTTCACTCTTTCTTCTTTTCTCTGTTGGAATTGTTGTTTTCTATCTGTAGAATGTGATCGCTGCGCACACGATTTCGCAAAATCTCTCTCTTTTTTTTTCTTTTGATAAAATCTCCAAAACTAACTAAAACATCACTTGTCTTTTCTTTTAAATGACATCCAATTCTAGATAGCTCCATATCTTTTTTAGGATAATATCTAAAATATTTAAAATATACTAGTTTTGCCCAAAATCTAATATTTTTGGACCATCCAAACTATACACATTAGTACTAGTGATTAATATAGCTCATAAGCCTCATTCACGTTGTAACTTATGTGAAGGGTGGCTACGGTCCTTGTCAATCCGAGAAAAATATCAAATTGATGACTGTCATTTTTTTAAATAAAATATTTTTAATTAAATAAAAATTATTAGTTATTAATGTTAGTTAGTCTTTAGTTAGTAACCTTACTAACTTATTAATTGATTAACTAACTTTTGGACTAACCAACTAACTTTTAATTGCATGGAAATATTACAACTTCTCTATGTATTAAGTGTCCATTGCGTATATGCACTTTTGGTTGCTTCACCTCACCCTCCTCTTCTCTATTTAGATTGTATCAAAGCCATCCCACACCTACACGGAGCTTGATCAAAGGCTAAGTGTAATATTCCCCCCTCATATCTTCCCCATAAGAACCCCCCTTAAAAAATTTTAAATTTAACTCAATTTTTTTTACTCTCTCCCTCTTTCCCCCTGCTGACTGCATGGCGGGGGGAGAGAGAGAGAGAGAGGGAGTAATGAAAGAGAAGGGGGGGCATGCAGCCCCCAAGTGGAAGGGGTGGCGGTCGTGAACAACCGTCTTCCCCTCCTCCCCCCGTGATCAGAAAACCCCCCCATCCTCATCGCATAGAGAGAGAGAGAGAGAGAGTGAGTGAGTGAGTGAGAGGGGGGGAAGTTTTTGGAAGTTTCTTCTTCCCCCCCTTCTCTTAAAGGAAGGTCACACACCCCTCTATTATTTTCGGAAATACACCCCTCCCCTTCATTATCTTTTCTCCACTCAAGGAGAGGCTACAAGAATTTAATTATAGTTGCATATGAGAGTGAGAGAATTCTATCACTCGTACACGCATCTTTGAGTATGGCCCCAAAGTGTACTTCCACAAGGATGACCAGAAACCCTGTAAGTGTGGATGGAGGTTCAAATCAAGACGGCACCGCAACCGTGAATGGTTTATCAGGCGTGAATACCATTGGAATCAAGACATCACTCCAAACCTAGGTTGCTCTATTATTAAATCATAGATTATAATTATCACAATGAAATATCATATTCACATGCATCACATTAATTGTGTGTTTGATAATTTCCTAAGTATGAACTTAGTTGTGATGTATGTAGCAAACAAGATAATTTCTCTTGTAAGATGACATCATAATAGGTGAAATTGATTAGATATTTGCATCATAAATTACCAAAAAATGTCTTGCAAGAATTTCTACATAAAGTGCAATGCTCCTTGCACAAATTCTTGCAAAATACATTTCAAAGGACATCAAAAGAAGCAAAGTGCATCTCCATATCGCAAGATGGATACTAAGGTACATGTAGAACTCTTGCGGAAAAGATTAAAGTGCAGCTAGACTCATACAATAATCACATAAAGTTACAAAGATCATATCATTCAAGAAGGTTATGGATCGTGTAAATAATTACATAGAGGATAATGTTAAGATTGCATGCATAGAAAATACCTTCTCATGTGTCGCATAAAATATCATATGGATTATATCAAAATTGTAAGCATTGAAATGAAGGCATGGCATTACGTTGCGTGCATTAAAGTTGTTGGGAAAATTCAACATTGTTTGTAATTTACCAAATGGGACTGAGATCCATGAGACCCATGTTAAATAGAATGAGTCAATCAAGTCATTGAAGATATATGCTTAGGGCATACTACTGTCGCGAACCCAAAAAGTGGATTCAATACTTACCCCTGGTTGAGTTTGCCTACAATGCTTCTCACCAATAGAGTATTCAGATGACCCCTTTCCAAACATTGTATGGGCATGATTGTCGTACCCCTTTGAACTTCTCGGATCCAACTTTGAGGGTAGAAGCTTCTAGACAGATGCTGGATGACATGGATGATCAAATCAAATCAATAAGACAAGACATCCAAGCTGCCAAGGATAGACAGAAGGCCTATGCTAACTTGAAACGGCAAGATAGATCCTTCATCAAAGGTGATATGGTCTTCATCCTTGTATGCCCTAAAAAGAGTTCATTGTCCTTGGGAGAGTACAAGAAGCTAAGCCCGAGGTGTTGTGGACCTTATAAGATCACCAAGTGCCTAGGGCCTAATGCTTACAAACTACAGTTGCCCGCAACTCTAAAGATTCATAATGTATTCCAAGTTAGCCTATTGAAAAAGTATCTACCTAATCCGAATCATGTACTTGATGATTAGCAAATAGTAATGCCCAGCCAAGGAGTCCTTGGGCTACGGCCTGATAGAATCCTAGATGTTAGGGAGAGGCATTTGAGATCAAGGACCTTGAGAGAATACCTCATCCAGTGGAAAGATTATCCAAAAGAGGATGCCACCTGGATGGATGAAAATACTCTCAACCAACAATAACCCCAGGTCTTCTCAAGATGAGGACATCTCGATTCCTCTAAGGGGGAGAGGATGTAATATTCCCCCCCCCTTTACCTTCCCCATAAGAACCCCCCCTAAAAATTTTTAAATTTCACTCAAATTTTTTTACTCTCTCCCCCTGCCGCGACTGTATGGTAGGGAGAGAGAGAGAGAGAGGGAGTAATGAAAGAGAACAGGGGGCATGCAGCCCCCAAGTGGAAGGGGTGGCGGCCATGAATAACCGTCTCCCCCCCATAAACCACCCCTCCCCCCCCACTTTAAAAAGGGGAGCCCTCCCCTCCCTCGTGGACAGCCGCCCCCCCATCATCAGGTAGCCCGCCCTCGTCATTAGGCAGCAGCGCAGCCCCCCCCCCCCTCGGTGATCAGAAAACCCCCCCATCATCATCACAGAGAGAGAGAGAGAGAGAGAGAGAGAGAGAGAGAGAGAGAGAGAGAGAGAGAGAGAGAGAGAGAGAGAGAGAGAGAGAGAGAGAGAGAGAGAGAGAGAGAGAGAGAGAGAGAAGTTTCTGGAAGTTTCTTCTTCCCCCCTCTCTTAAAGGGAGGTCACACATACCCATCTATACACCCCTCCCCTTCATTATCTTTTCTCCACTCAAGGAAAGGCTGCAAGAATTTACTTATAGTTGCATAGGAGAGTGCAAGAATTTTATCACTTGTACACGCGTCTTTGAGTATGGCCCTGAAGCATAGTTCCACAAGGATGACCGAAAACCCTGCAAGTGTGGATGGAGGTTCAAATCAAGACGGCACCGCAACCGCGAATGGTTTATCAGACGTGAATACCATTGGAATCAAGACATCGCTCCAAACCTAGGTTGCTCTATTATTAAATCGTAGATTACAATTATCACCATAAAAAATTATATTCACATGCATCACATTAATTGTGTGTTTGATAATTTCCTAGGTATGAACTTAGTTGTGATGTATGTAACAAACAAGATAATTTTTGTTGTAAGATGACATCATAATAGGTGAAATTGATTAGATAATTGCATCATAAATTACCAAAAACGTCTTGCAAGAATTCTTGCATAAAGTGCATTGCTCCTTGCACAAGTTCTTGCAAAATACATTTCAGAGGACATTAAAAGAAGCAAAGTGCATCTCCATATCGCAAGATGGATACTAAGGTACATGTAGTAAACTACAGAAAAGATTAAAGTGTAGCTAGATTATACAATAATCACAGAAAGTTATAAAGATCAGATCATTCAAGAAGGTTATGGATCATGTAAATAATTACATAGAGGACAATGTTAAGGTTGCATGTATAGAAAATACCTTCGCATGTGTGGCATAAAATATCATATGGATTATATCAAAATTGTAAGCATTTAAATGAAGGCATGGCATTACATTGTGTGCATTAAAGTTGTTGGGAAAATTCAACATTGTTTGTAATTTACCAAATGGGATTGAGATCCATGAGACCCATGTCAAAGTCCTTGGTGACTTCAAGAGGGATAGGTAAAGGTTTAGTGCATGTGAGCATTATTAAGAGGGCTTAAGAAGATTATACTTAAGATAGAGTAGGAACTGTTCTAAACAGAACCATCTTGACCAACCATGGTTAAGGGGATCGACAATCTTGATCAATTAAGATCAAAGATAAAGGTACATAGGTACTTCAAGGGATCTAGGAGATAACCAGCAAGTTGACCAACTGAGGACGACAGGATTGTCCATGATCTATTTTACAAGGAGACCTAAGGTAAGGATAATTAGGGTCAATGGGGTACAAACCCTAACCCAAAGAAAAAGGGGAAACAAGCAACCTAGCTTGCAAAGCCCTTGGAATCTTGCCAGGTCGCGAACGATCCATGATTGAATGCTAGGAGTATTCGAGAAGAAGGAATCACACCTTAGGAGTTGGTTGTATGAACGACCACAGAAACGATCGTGATTGTACACTTAGGCACATTGTTTGAACTTCCTTGCTCAAGGAACTAAATCAAGGCAAAACACTTAATGCTTTAGGTTAAAAGCCTGGAGGGAGAGGCAGGTTCAGTTACCACCGACTACCTGCCTGGCCCTATCCAAGGGGGTTGTTAGCCGCGCTGGGTATATGGACCAAACCCGTCACAAGAGGTCTCTGCATGGGTGCTGCTTAGAGCGGGAGGATGCTTGGGTGCCAGGGGAGGCACTAGCTGTAAATTCCTTGCCTCCGGATCCCGCACAAGAGGTTGATGTGACTCAAGATGGGATGTCAAGGCCCGTGTATTAGTCTACGGGTGAAACTTGGAACAGTAATCCTGTTGATTGTTGGGATACCCTTCGGGCATGATACTTGATGTATTCCAGGACTATGATAAATAAAGATCAAGTATTTAAAAAAGAAACTTGCTTGACATTGTTTTTTTTTATGTCAGTGCCTAAGTTGCGTGAAAGAACCTGTGTTTAAATTGATTAATTAAGGAAGCTACTTTTGCATGTCAAACATAATGTGGTAGGTAATTAGATAACTAAGAAACCCGAGGAAAGTGTGGTGGACGTGACTTGGGTCCATCCTACGGAAGGGTAGTCCCGGTTAGCTGGGAAACTTTCTCAAAAGACATGATAACAAAACTGTGAAGACCTAGAGTCGGTAGAGTTAGAATCCCGATTTATGATGTTTTAGGGGAGCGGAATGGGACTATGCCTTATGGGCAAAGAGGTTGAGCTTCGCATCCCTCTCATTTCCCATTCTCCATGAACCAAGTGCAGCATAAATCCGCTTCGACTCTATTGTTCCTACGCAAAGTGGGTCATCTGGAGCTCGACACTAGCTACTTCCTAGAGACTTTGCTGATAGGGAAGAAACCCTGACTTTAGGTCGGTCCTAAGTGGGAACGGCCGGATACTTCCGCTTGGGGCAGACTCAGGAAGACCTAGATTGCAAACCCTGTGACATTCCTTGCGAGTGCCAGGTGGCGCTTTCTAGACTCTCTTCCCGATTGGCTGCTAAGATGTGTCCCACAAGTGGACGAGCGGACACGTTACACTAAGATAAAGTTGAGAGAGCGTGAAAGAAAGCAAGTAAGTAATGGATAAGAAACTCTTTTTTCTGGTTCAATTTATCTTGGAATATAGCCACATGCGGCTCTTGAGGTTGGCATGGCTACAATCTCAAAATTTCATGTGGTGAAAGTTGGTGAGAATGAAGAGCCATGTATGTATTCAAAAAATAGGTGCTTTAGGGATTTCCCACTATATTTATTACCATATGAGTTCACTCTGGCCTTTTTTTTAAAGCCTTCAAGTTGGTAGAAACTAGTTTCTAGGTATTTTGCACATTTGACTCTATTTGTTGTTTACAAATGCAGAGGTTATGGATTGTGAAACTGTAGGTTTTAGATGTTTACTAGGCTCCAAATATAGATATCATTTGCATAGTATAAATTGCAACTTACAATTATTGTTGTGCAATCAGTAAAAACGCTACATATTTTTATTGTAGTGCATGTATTATTGGCTTGGTTGCAAATTGCCAGTTTTGCAAGGTTGCTTCTCTTATCAAAATATCCAACAATTTCAACCAAATTGTTAGTAAGAAGATTGATAAGTATGATTATCCTACATGGAAGCTCAGGATTACCAATTTTTTGAAGGACAAAGATATTTGGAATTATATTGAAGGAGATATGGCAATGACATTTGATGTTTCTCAATGAAATGCTACTACAAAATAGGTAAAAGCTAAGAAGGATTGGGAGCAAGCATAGAGTAATGTAATGTATCAGCTATCTGTGAGTGCTACAAATAGTATGATGGAGTATTTGCAAGAATCTAAATCCCTTGCTATTGCTTGGAAGAACATGGCAAGATTATTTGAGATAAACACAAAGGCTAGAAAGCTATAGCTCAAGTAAGAGCTAAATAAAGTTAAAAGAGAGAATATATCTGTTAATGACTATTTGAAGATCAAGAATGTTACTTACATTGAAAATGTTTCCTTCAGTATGAAGCATGGTCAAACAAAGTACTTCACTAATGTGTTATACGTACTAAAAATAACCTAGAACCTAGTTTCTATTGTTAGATGGTGAAACAAGGGTTGTAGTTTCAGTTTATATATGATGGTTGTTACATAAACGACCATGGAAATAGTTGCATCTTGATTGTAAAAGATAAGCATGGCATAAGCAAGCAAAATATTGCTTTATCTATCCCAAAAGGATTATGTTAGCAAAGTGTTGCAGCATTTTAATATGGAGGATGGAAATGAAATTAATAAGTACTCCATTGCCTCCATAAATGAAACTTAGTGTTGATGATTTTTCCAAATCTAATGAGGAGGACTAAAATGGCCAAGGTTCCATACTTATCATCTATAGAAGGCAGTCTCATGTATGCTATGTTTGCCACTCTCTTGGATATTGCTTTTGTAATGGGAATAGTGAGCAAGTACATGTAAAATCCCAGCAAGAAGCATTGGAAAGCAATGAAAGGCACCTTGAGGTACTTGAGAGACACAAAAGATATGCATTTATGCTTTGGGAGAAATAGTAGTATTATACTTATACATAGATGTAGACTATGCAAATTGCAAAAAGTCAAGCACAAGATATGTTTTTACCTTATATGGTGAGCAATCTCATAGATGCCTCATTTGCATAAATGTGTGGTATTATCTATTATTGAATTTGAATACATTGCAGCCACATAGGCATACAAAGAAGTCATATGTCCTATGTCTCTAATGGGGGACTCTTGAGCCTTGGTGAAGACATGCAATTATTACATAGTCATATTTTGAGTGCCATCATATTGGCAAACAATCATGTGTTTTATGTGAAAACCAACCATATAGAAATGAGATATCACTTAATTTATCAAGCTAAATGTGTTGTAGGTAATTAAAAAACTAAAGATGATCCCGTCATCAAAGGAAAGCGGGTGGGCGTAACCCTTGACGGGGGTCCATCCAATGGTGGGGTGATCCTAATTAGCTGGGAGCTTTTCTAAATTGGTAATAGAAATTGAAAGACGATAAATTGACCAACTAGTCGTTAGGTAGAACCAATTTGCATTGTTTTAGGGGGTTGGAATGGGATTTTTCCTTATGGGTAAGAGACTTGATGTACCGAACTCCCCTCCTTCTCCCATTCTCTTTGAACCAAGTGCAATGGCAAGTTCGCTTCAGATCAAGTAATCTTGTAAAAGTGAAAACTCAAAATTACGAATGCTAACTGGTTGCTAGGAGACCCATCTAATTTTAGGAGCCCCAAAATTTAGGTCAATCCTAGTGGATTCGATAGGAACTCTCTTGTTGCGAAGTAGACTCAGTAGGGCCTAAGTAACAAACCCTGTGATGTTCCAAGGGAGCATCGGGTGGCATCAATTTTTGGAAAACCTACTGATGGACTGCTAAAAGGTGTGCTGCGGATTGAGACTGGTAGACACCTCACAGTTGGTATCAAAGTGCATGTTAGTATAGAATATGATGTAAGCTTAAGAATTTTTTTTAAAAAAAATCCTAGGGCATGTTTTCTTCTCTTTGTTAATGTATGTTTTTGAATTATGGTAGAATAATGAATCTTGGAAATGATTCTTGATCTTCCGAGTAATGTTTATGTCAGCTATGTATTCGTCTAGTTTTACTTGGAGAATTCAGATGATGTGGATTTTAGATCAGTTGTACAACCCCTCGCCTCTATATTGTGAAAGACGGTGGATGATTAGCAGAGGGTACTGCTATATTGATGCAAGCCATCTAGCTTATCTTAAGAATAATTTGAAAATGATAAAAAGGATGGAAGATCTTAAAGTTGTCAAGATCTATCTATTTTATGAGGCCATGTAAACTCAACCCTGTATACTAGAGGCAAGAAGATCAAACTAAACCATTATATCTATGAGGAAGTTATGAAAATCCTTCTAATTGATAGAATAAAATTTGTAGGTCGCTCTAGCCGTTGCACCTACAAAAAGGACGGATTTCTTGAAATCCCTCAAAAATATAGATTCCTAGATATCCACTCTCCGAATCCAAGTTACTTCATAAAGGATGTATCAGAGTGTCATGCTTAGATTGTAGTAAGTGATTCCTTTTTTGGAAGAAAATAAGATGAGCCTGTGAGTTATTTGAATAATGTATGTCTTTCCATATTTGATTACCTTGTACATCCATTGTAATAAAGATTGATTGATACTTTATCAATCAGAGAAATAATGCAATATTATTTTCCCTTGAAACCTCTAAAATTGCAGTTTAACTTTAGCAATGAGAAGAGAGTTTTATTTGAAAATTGTTTCAATAAACTAAGCGAGAAATAATTTGAGTATTGAACTCTAATATTAACGCTATATAAATTTCATAAAGTTTAACTTGTGAATTGTTGAAATTTTCCTAGAATCTTGCACCCACAATAATTCCCAATGAAGCTCAAGAGAAAATGAATCTTTTGAAGCAAGTCAAACCTTCGGAATTAGATGGAAAAGGCGAGAATGTGGAAGATGGTGCAGAAATTTAGATCAAATCCATGGAAGATTATTTTACTGTTGTTGGTACTATCCCACACAACCAAGCCATGATAGCTAAGCTAAAATTAATTAGCGAAGCTCGACTTTGGTGGAAGCAATGGTGCCCAGATCAAGGTGTTCCTAAAAATACCATTACTTGGGATTTGTTGAAAGAAGCTATAAGAGGAAGATATTTACCTCCAGCTTATCGCATCCAGAAGATGAATGAGTTCTTTAGTTTGCAACAAATGGGACTGACCTTGGAAGCATATTACTCTAAGTTTGTTTCTCTTCTTAAATATGCACCCCCCATGGATACTATTCAACAAGTGTCCATGTTCTGCAATGGGCTAAATTATCCTTTGAACACTTGTTTAGAATCAATGCACCCAATAGACCTCGAGGATGCTTTGATTCGAGTTTCTCCTATTGTGCAAGAAGTACAATCAAAGCCTAACAACAATAAGTTTTGGAGCTACAATAACCAAAATATAGGAGGATTCAAAGGTCAAGCAAAAAGAACCCAAGGCCAAATTTACCAAGGTCAGAAGAAAATGAAAAATCCAATGAAGTTGGAAATTTTGTTCCTATCAAGGGAAACAAGGATGGTATTAGGTGCTTTCTTTGCAATGAGCTAGGACATTTCCAAGAGAGATTGTCCAAAGCTTGGTGGAAACCATCTCCAAGATCAATTTTGAGGTCGAGGTAGAACTACCCGAGGCCGTGGTCAAGTAGCTATGGCAAGAGGAAGAACATCAAATATTACCCTAAAAGAGACTAAGAAGGAGGAAGACCCTTTTATGAAAGAAGATTTTGAAAGAGCAAGTGTTCATGCTGCATTCCAGAGGAAATGTCCAAATTATCAATATTCGGTAATACAGACACCAGCTAGTCACCGAGGTAAATCATTCAAAGTTTTGATTGACTGTGGAAGTACACACCCATTTATTTCACCCAAGTGTGCTAATAAGTTAGGAATAGATACAGTAAATGCATCAAAACTTCTTGTAGAATTAGCAAATGGAAAGGAAGTACTTTCTACACAGCAAACTGCCAAGGTAACCTAGGAGAAAACCTTTCGAGTATGAGGTTCAGAGTAATGAACTCACGAGCTTATGAATGTTTGTTGGGAATGCATTGGTTGATTCTGAATGATGCTCATATCCATTGTGGAAAAGGTCAAGTCACATTTCAAGATTTGAATGGTGAAATAGCAACTACACAAGGTGAAACAGGGAAACCTAAAGTTCAATTAGCAAAAACTTCTCAAATTTTGAAAGGCTTGAAGGGATTACCTGTTTACTTGATCAAGCTTAACAAGATAAATCAAGATGTTTAGTCAAAAGATCCTAATTAAAAGAGTATACTGACATATTTCTTGAAGAGCCTGAGTTACCTACGGAAAGAGAAGTTGATCATGCGATTAAGCTTGTTACAAGAGCCACTCCAATGGCAAAGAGACCTTACAAAATGTCTATTCCTGAATCCATTGGAATAAAAGTGCAACTCAAGCAACTACTAGAAAAAGGGTATATTCAACGAAATAGTTCACCAAGGGGAGCCCCAATATTATTCCAAAAGACGAAATATGGAACTCTTCGTCTTTGTATCAACTACCGAGGACTAAACCAGGTAACAATAAAGAATAAGTACCTGATCCCAAGGATAGACAAGCTTCTTGATCATCTAGGAGAAGCAAGGATATTTTCTAAGATCGATCTTTGGTTAGGATATTATCATATTAGAGTCAAGAATGAAGATATTCCAAAGACTACCTTCAACAAAAGATACAGTCATTTCAAATTCATTGTGATGTCATTTGGGTTGACAAATGCTCCAACTACCTTCAACAGGTTAATGCCGAACATTTTCAAACCTCCTCTCCATGATTTTGTTCTTGTATTCTTTGATGACGTCCTAACTTATTCTAAGGAGGAAGAAGATCATGAACCGCATCTTCACATTGTCCTAAAGACAATGAGAAAACACAAGTTGTATGCTAATAAGAAGAAGTGTGCCCTCTTCAAAAGGAAGGTTGAGTACTTTGGGATTCATAGTGTCTACTGAAGGTATATCAGTAGATCCTACCAAGGTCAAAGATGTTCAAGATTGGTCACCCACAACCATATCAAGGAAGTGAGAATTTTTCTAGGTCTAAGAGAATGGTATAGGGTATTCATCAGAAACTATGCCCAAATTGGAGTACCTCTCACAGATCTACTTAAAAAGCAAGTTGCCATTAACTGGACACCGATTAAACAGTCTAGCTTTAAGCAACCAAAGCATAGTTTGATAATTGCTCCTATCTTAAGGCTACAATAATTTCAATCAGAGATCTAGATTCTAACAAACACAAATAGTCCTTTGAATTGTATATCAATTGATACAATGACAATCACACCATCGTGCAATTCACAGCTTCACATAGCTAAGGTAGACCTTATCCTAAGGTAACCTTACATTCTAATGAGGATTCTCCTCCCCATAAAGAAGTGTTGAGTACATCTCTTACAACATGTTAAACAAGGTATGAATTTCCCATTTGAGCTATCTTACCCAACATAAGAGAAATTCCTTAAAGAAATATATTGTGCCAATAACTCAATTGGATGACTTATAAGACTCTTAAATAGACTCACTTTTCATAACAAGCATTAGTCAACACTTAATCTTGTCGCATTTGACCATAACTATATCAAATGCGCATAAAGACATATATATAATAACCAAATGTCGTCATGTTGCCAAACAATAGTACGAGCAAATACGAAAATCCAATAGTACAATCTTGGCCTTGAGACATCAGCAAGAATATCATTGTTATCACTAGTAATAGGGTACAAACTTGGCCTTGAGATATTAGCAAGAACATCATTGTAATCACCAGCATCAACACTATCGGAGAGAGAGAGAGAGGTGTGGGGTGCGGCCACAATTTTAGTAGTGCATTGGCTGAAAGCAATCAAGTCTATAGTTGTGCTTGAAAACCTGGCTGCGGGTAGGCTAAGTTGGACTGTGTGGCAGCGCTAGCAGGGTTGAACTACTAAGGAACAAACATGACTAGGATTGGAGATACTAATGAGCCCCTTTCTTGGAGTGGATGATTTGTCGCATGCAACAAAGCCAACTCAACAACCACATGTTCACCTCTCTCTACTAGCATGTTGGAGCTGCCATGTGTTGGAGAAATCTCACAGGATGGGATATGGAATTTTTTGGCCACACTTCAAGCATCAATCAATGCATAGAATCAAGAAATCACATGCTTGGCTCTCTAGTGTCAAGCGTTGGAGAGCAAGGATACACAGTTGGAACATACTGTGGAGGAACAGGCCAAGAGAATCACAGACTTGGAAACGAGTATGGCGACATGCACATGCATGGAAACACCAAAAACATGGGTTGGAGTAGTAGCACACATACATACTCCTCCAAATGGAGACATGCTTGTACTTCATGCAAAGGGTGGTGATGTAGTGGTAGATGATGTGGATGCACGTGAATGTAAAGAAAGAGAAAAGCAGGCCTAAAACTTGGTTATTTGGGGATTGCTCGAAATAGATGATGAGACTACACTATCTCTTACTACGAAAGTCACAAAGTCTTTTGGTAAGGATTTTGCCATGGCAGATGTACCCATCTTTGGTGCTCGACGTATGGGCAAGAAGAAGGATGATGGGAAGGCAAGAGCCATTGTATGCACTCTATTGGATGCACGTAAGAGAACTATACTTTTAGACATTAGTCGAGTATACCTTAAGGGAATAGATTTTTATGTAAATGAGGATCGCACCCCCATGCAATAGGAGGAATGTCGAATGCAATACAATAAGTAAAAGAAATATAGTGATAACACTTCAAAGGATGCATAGGGATGGGTGACCCATGGGAGCTACGCACTTGTGAAGGTGTTGTTCTAGAATAGTAGAGGGTTTTCATGGCATAAAGGTGAAAGCATTAATTCTATGGTTGGTGATGCTGACATTTGGTCCTTGCCAAGACATGGGAACGGGAGACATGTAGAATTCTGGATATCCTAGGGTACATAATTCATAAAGCATATTGGTAGTACAATAGCTATGTGGAGTAGCAAAAAGCAACCTACAATTGCTTTATTGAGTACACAGAGACTGAGTATAAAGATGCTACTTTGGTAGAATGTGATTCATGACACCATCCACATCCACATGTTGCAATCATCACCTTCGTGTTGAGTACAAAAGCTGCTGACTGCCTATCCACCTCGTCATTGACTAGCCGTATCATTTTCCAATCACCACCCCACTAACCTACCATATTAGATTTATTAAATCTACTACCTGTCTCTTTTTAGTTAACAAGATCCCATCATTTAAAAAAAATCAAAATGCTTTAGAAATCCATTCTATTATTCCTTAAATTCACAATAGCCTAAGCCCCTGTTCATATTCAACCCTTCTCTCAAGCACAATTTTGGGACTTCATCCAAACATCACACAATTTGTGTCCGAATTCCCAAAAAAATTGGGGTTTTCATCCATTTTTTCCAAAATCATTATTGAATTGAAGAAATTTATTAGTGCCATCATCAAATCTCGGGCTTTTATCAAATTTGTCAAATTTTATCCAAATTTTGCCACCAAATTTGAGGCTTTTCAAAAAATTGGCATTCTTAATTGACATTGAGCCTCAATTCATCATTGCATTCAATACCATTTAAGTAAAAATTTTACAAAGTTTGACAAATTTCTCTTCAATTTTCCAATACAATTTGGGGCTTTTTGTCATTTGAGCTTAATTTCACCCAAATTTCTTCAAAAAATTGAGACTTTTCTTAAATTCATCAAATTTCATCAATATTGAGGCTTATTTCACATTGTGACATGGCATTCAACAACATTAATTAGGTAAATATTTTATCGAATTTCTTAATTTCTCTTCAATTTTTAGGTCAATTTTGGGGCTTTTGCCCAATTCCACCCACAAAGGTGCCCAAAATTTGGGATTTTTGCCTCAATTCATTTTCTTGGCCCTCAACATACTACAATATCATATTATTTGGCTACTAGTGTAGTTTTTCCCCTAACATTGAAGACAAAGTTTATTATTTTAGCATATTATTGGACAAATTTTTAGTATAGTTTGCTATTTTTTGCATTATTGGAGCAGTTTCAACCATTAATATCTTATTTCAACATGTTGTTGATTACTTTATGCTACAACCTTGTGGTTGGTAAATATGGGTAACCAAGTTACCTATAGTGTTGTGCCTCTTTTGTTGTTGGAAGAACAAAGCTGGCTTAATCGCAAGGCTACCATGTTGAGACCGAATAGGCCTTTTCCACCCATCATTGTGGAAAACCCAAATGAAAGGTTAAAAAAACAAGGCTTCTAGTAAAAAATTAGCAAACTTTCATGCTGGACATCCTTCTACATCCACCTCTTTTCCATCAAAGATATTCATTCATATTGGTCCATCCTCTTCCAATCATTCCAGTACAATCAACAAACCTAAGAGGTGTAATTATTGCTTAAAGACAAGACATGACATCACTCAATATCATAAGCGCATTTCATCAAAGAAGAAGAAGAATAAGAAATCTTGTCTTGCTCTTACACATGAGACCGCAAACTATTCTCAATTTAATGATTATACTTCTATTCATGATGCTTGTTTTTCTATTGTTGATGCAACTTCTACTTGATATTTCAACAATGGTGCATCTAAGTGGATCACCTCTGGCCAAATATTATTTTCATTTCTCTCTAATGTACCTAAGGGGGGTATAGTTATGAGTGCTAACAATGCCTCTTATGCAATTAAATGCATTGACCGTGTGCAAGTTGTCTCTATCTTTGATAGTCCTTTAACATTCCATGATGTTCTCTATGTGTCAAGAATCAAGAAGAATCTTATTTCCATTTCAAGCATTGCAACTTTAGAGTTCCACATCATTTTTATGGCCCCCGATGTGTAGAATATGATGATCAAGTTTCTTCTTCCATTGTCTTGACAAGCACCCTCACTAAGGGTCTCTATCGTCTTGATATTGATGGTGCCTTATTAACAAAGAAATATTTTCACGATACACATTTATGGCATTAAAGGCATTAACTACTGAGCATTGATGAAGCTCCAATTAGAGGATATTGATGCCAAGAGGCATATTCCACGGTGGATTCCGTGCCACGGTAGATTCCGTGAGGTTTTATGGTGGATTCCGTAAACTTTTATTACCGGGGCTCATACACAAAGTGGATTCTTTGTGCAAGAAGTTGATGGGGACGCCTATCCTTTTCGGGCATTTTGTTAATTTAGTGTGTACATGGGTGATTCCATAGTGGGTGATTCCACAAAATACATATTTAAATTAATAAATGTTTGTGAGTTTAGAGTGCACACTCGTGATAAATTAAGGTTAGGATTGATTTCTAACCAATTAATTTATTTATGTAGCTGAAGACTGCTAGGTATTCACTTTTGTCGGTTTAATTGTATTATTTTACTAACGATTGTGAATGCTTCAGTTGATGTGTAGAGATAGCAGAGGTGGCAGTGGAAATTGACTTAAGCAAGGAATTTGAATTTGTCATAGATGCTATCTCTCTTGCATTGGAATGCGTACTAATGCAGGAATGACATCCTGTAGCTTACTCTTCAAGAAAATTGAAAATCCATGAAAAGAGATATGCTACTCACAACTTGGCATTGTTAGCTGTGATTCATGCTCTCAAATTACGGAGACATTATTTGCTTGGGAATAAGTTTTCCCTAGTCACAGATCATAAAAGTCTTAAATGGATTTTTACTCAACGTGATCTTAATATGAGGCAACGACGGTGGGTTGAAATTCTACAAGAGTATGACTTTGAAATTAAGTTCAGACCTAGTAAAGAAAATGTAGTAGAAGATTCCCTTAGCTGTAAAGCCTTCGTTAATACTCTTATTACTAAGAACCATCTAGGGTAGAAAATCTAGCTACAATGGTATCAATGCCAATTAATCCTATCATCAAGTTGACCAAGGTTGAAGCAAATAAGGACCCAGACTATTAACAATTGTTTTGGGAAGTTTAGAATAGAGAACAAGATCCCAAACTCAAGAGAAAGTATCAAAAATTCTCTACAAAAAAAGATGAAGGACTTGTTTATTTCAGAATGAGACTATGCATT
Organism: Lygodium microphyllum; assembly: GCF_053477565.2. NCBI lineage: Eukaryota > Viridiplantae > Streptophyta > Polypodiopsida > Schizaeales > Lygodiaceae > Lygodium > Lygodium microphyllum. The sequence goes on along the minus strand of NC_141145.1, from coordinate 158,675,689 downwards.
AATTCAAGTCAGACTCTCAAGAGAAGGATACATTGGGAAGCACATGATTCTCATTTTTCAGGACACCCAAGGTACGCAAAAACCCTTAACGTTGTCAGGAAAAGCTATTACTGGTAAAAACTCAAGGGTGATGTACTTAAGTATGTCACTGAATGTCTAAATTGACAAAGGGTAAAATCTGAGCGTGTCAAGTTATAATGAAAACTCCAGCCACTTGACATTCCCCCAGATAAAATGGAAGTTTATTAGCATGGACTTTGTAATTGGGTTACCTTCTGTATAAGGAGGATATAACTCAATAATGGTAATAGTAGACATGCTAACAAAGGTCGCTCATCTTATTCCAACAAAAACCAATTACAAAGCTTCAGATATTGTGAGAATTTTTATAAAAGAGATTTTTAGGTTACATGGGTTACCTAAAAGAATCATCAGTGATCGTGATTATCTTTTCACATCACATTTATGGAAGAGTTTATTTGAAGCCATTGGGACCCAACTTTGTTTCAGTACTGCTTATCATCCACAAACTGATGGGCAGACAAAATGAGTTAATCAAGTAATTGAGGATATTTTGCATGCATATTGTAGCAAGGAACCTTAAAGGTGGATTCAAGAAATGGTCTGCATCCGTGTCCATCATCCAAAGAAGAGTTCTTTATCTTTAGGAGAATTTAAGAAGCTAAGTCCAAGATATCGTGGACCCTATAAGGTTCTCAAGTGCTTAGGACCAAGTGCTTACAAGATACAACTCTTGATGATCAACAAGTTGTAATACCTAATCAAAGAGTCCTTGAGCTACAACCTGACACAGTAATTGATGTAAGGGAGAGAAAATTGAGGACTTGAATCCTTAGAGAATACCTTGTCCAATGGAAGGATTATCCTAAAGAATATGCTACATGGATAGATGAGAATGCTCTTCCTCAATAATACTCACGGTTTTTCTTGAGATGAGGACATCTCAATTTCTCTTAAAAAAGAAGGATGTAATATTTTCACGCAATAAAAGTTAGTTGGTTAGTTTCAAAGTTACTTAGTCAATTAAGATTTCTAACTAAAGATTAACTATAGTAAAAACTAACTAATGTTAATAACTAACCATTTTTTAATTAAAAATATTAAAAAGAAAAAATCGAGTCATAACTCGATATTTTTCTACATTGGCAAAGACCATAACCACCTAACACAAAAGCTACCACATGAATGAGAGTTACAAGCCATATTAGTTATGAATGTCAATGTGTATAGTATGGATGGTCTAAAAATATTAGATTTTTAAACAAGACTAGCCTATTTTAGATATTTTAGATTTTATTTATTGTAAATATCCTAAAAACATATTAAAATTTTCTAAAAAAAGATATCATCTAAAAAAAACTAAGAGTTTTACCCAGTCAATTTTGAAGATTTAATAAAAAAGAAAGGATTGGCAAAATCGTGCGCATCACGTTCGCAATCTACAGACAGAAAACAACACACTGGACAGGGAAAAGAAGGAGTGATCTCAAAGATTTCTAAACAAGTGTCTTGGGGGTTTGACCCCCCTTTCAGAGCCAATGAAACCATCAGATTTATGATTTGAGCATCAAATAATTGATCTTTCTAAGATCCCCTCCACAAAGCGCTCTTCTTCTCAGCCACAACCCTTCTTCCCTAATTCACTATAAATAAGAGGCATGGGGACCACTTAGTGAGCCACAAGGAGACCTCAAGAGGCTGTAAAAGAGAGGTAGAGAGAGGGAGGTAGAAGGATACCCCTCCAAGAGGCTGGGAGAAGGAGCGAGCGAGAGAGAGAGAGAGAGAGAGAGAGAGAGAGAGAGAGAGAGAGAGAGAGAGAGAGAGAGAGAGAGAGAGAGAGAGGAATTACCCCAAGAGACTGCGAGGGAGGGAGTTAGCTCAATTTTCCTATCTCGGTCTTCAAATAAGCCATCTTCTCTTACGCTCTCTCATCTTGAATCTATTCTTCCTTCCCTATCTCTTGAACCACTCATGGACAATGACTCCAAAGTGATGAAGTGGAAAGACCATGGGAACCACTACAATCTGTAAAGAAACGGGTAGTACCAAAGATACAGGAGTGCTCGAGGTTGTTGGAGTTCCCACTACCAACAGAACATCGGGTATGGCTAATGCAAGCATGAGCAAAGATAAAATTCCCAATGTTATCATGATGCCAAACCAAGTTATTCATTACTAGGTTATTATTTTTCCACGTAAAATAATTACATAAAATATTAGCTTCTATATTTTTCACTTACATGAATTGAAAACTTCATCTAGAAATCATACTACTACAAGCATAAATAATTAATCGCTAATTGAGATTCTAAATCGTAGAATCATGTTGGAAATAATTGCCAGAGGTTATTTTACATATGCCTTTATGTGCATTTGATATAGTTATGGTCAAATGCAACAAGGTTAAGTGTTGACTAACACTTGTTATGAAAAGTGAATGTCTATTTAAGAGTCTTATAAGTCATCTCATTGAGTTATTGGATCAATAATCTTCTTTAAGGAATTTTTATTATGTTGGGTAAGATAGCCCAAATGCAAAATGCATACATTCTTTAACATGTTGTAAGAGATGTGCTGAACACTTCTTTATGGGGAGAAGAATCCTCATTAGAATGTAAAGTTACCTTAGGATAAGGTCTACCTTGGCTATGTGAAGCTCTGAATTGCATGATGGTATGATTGTCACTGTATCAATTGATATACAATTGAAAGGACTGTTTGTGTTTGCTAGAATCTAGATCTCTGATTGAAATTATTGACAAACAGATTAAAAGGAAGGATCGCGCTAGGCTACCCCCAAGCTAGTGGCGAGACCCTACTCCAAGGGGGTCATGGTTATCACTACGAGAGGCTTGGACCGGCTCCATAAGTGAAACATTTGTCAATAGGGATAGTCTTGGGTAGTAGAATATGTGGGTGCTAGGGGGGCTCTGGTTGTAAATCCTGCATTGTTCCTAGAAACTGATGAGCCCCTTTGTGACCGGGATGTAATCCTGGAACCCTAAGTACTAGTTACAAGGGTGGAATCTTGGTGGGAAGAATACCCTCATGGAATTCCGTGTATCTTTTGATGGGTTAGAAAGATGAAAATTGTAATAAACTTCCAATATAATTCAAAAGTTTGTTTTATTCAAGGATTGTTTGAATTTTATATTTTGTGTCTCTGAGATAAATTACGTGAAGGAACGTGTGATTTAATGGACTAATTAAGAAAGTTGATTGTATATGTTCCAATAAATGTGCTATAGGTAATTAAAAAACTACAAATGATCCCGTCATAAAAGGAAAGCAGGTGGGCATAACCCTCGACGAATCCATCCAATAGTAGGGTGGTCTTGATCAGCTTGGAGCTTTTTTAAATCGGCAATAGTAATAGAAAGACAATAAATTGACCAACTAGTCGTTATGTAGAATCAACTTGCATTGTTTTAAGGGGCCAAAATGAGATTTTGCCTTATGGGCAGGAAGGTTGACATACCGCACTTCCCCTCGTCTCCCATTCTCTTTGAACCAAGTGCAATGGCAAGTCCGCTTCAAATCGAGTAATCATGTAATAGTGGGAACTCAAAATTACTAACACTAGCTGGCTGCTAGGAGACCCTTCTGATTTAAAAACCCAAAAATTTAGGTCGATCGTAGTGGGTTTGGCCGAAGCTCTTGCGTTGTGAAGTAGACTCAGTAGGGCCTAAGTGACAAACCCTGTGATGTTCCAAGGGAGTTACTTTTAGATTTTGATATGGTTGAATGTCAGCCTATTTCTTAACCCATTGATTGGTAATCCCCTTTTAGATGCTACCCATGGTATAGAGCTTTTGACGACTGATTATCCCCTTTGAGATGCTACCCATACTAGAAGTACATTGTTGGTTCATGGATCTGGCTTATTCACACTCAGTCAGATATTTCCTTTGTGGTGGCATTGTCGTCTTCTTTTATCAAGACTCCTACTTAGGCTCATTGGAGAGTCGCTTTGCATGGTTTATGCTATTTACAAGAGACTCAATCCTACAGAATTATGTATGGAGAGGGTACCATGAGGACATGAAATTGTATTGTTTTGCTTCACATTTGATTAAAAGTTAATCAAATATGCTAATGTGACTTGCACATGTGAGGTGCAAGTTAATTATTTCACAATGTGGGACCCAAGACCCCAAGATATCAGTTGTTACCAAAGGAAAAAGTTGTAATAAGTTATATGTGACAGGTACTATGTGGTACCCAATGTCAAATTTGGGTCTACACCAATTTATCAACCATTCATGTCAGTGGTGACATTAGAGACTAACTATTATTTGATAAATGCTAATCTAGGCTCAATAACTGCTCAAGGACACTCGGGAGACACATTGGCCTAGTCAATTTAATTATTGGTTAGCAGAATTATTTGTTTGGATAGTAGAATAGTTATTAAATTAATTTTTAGAATTAATTTAATAAGCTAGATAAGGATGGAAAATGGGATTAGAAGGCTACCACTTGGTAAAACTTTCCCATGCAAGTGGGAAAGACGTTTTTGAGGCTAGAAGAGAGAAAGAGAGTCATTCTAGCCTTGTCCAAGTTGAGAGAGATAGAGAGAAGGTTGCCATAGCTGTTATAATAGTTGACATGCCATTTCTAGCTAGCAAGAGATCCTCCAAGAGTTGGTGACATGACTTGAAGAGACTACAACAATAGATGACGGTAATTTAAGGGCTATTTCAACTAAACAACATCGTATTCAGCGTATTTCATCAATGGAGATAGCTTTCCTGGCTGTCGAGATAGGGCAGCAATGGAAGTTTGATACTTCTCATTCTCTCTCATCCTAAATCCATTTATTGTAATAAAGAAATTTTCATGCTACTTTAATTAGGCCAATTAGTCTATTTTAGGCTAGAGTATAAAAGGCAAGAGAGTGCCAATGTAACATATCTTTTTCAATTCATTTCTTGAAACTCCACTTCTTGGAGCTAGAAGGTTTCTTCCTTCCCACCATTGCAAAGGGTGAGTACCTTTCAGCCTATCATCATAGTATTCTCAACAAGCAGCCATGGCTTCAACATTTGTATTTCTCCTTCTCATTAAATATGAATGGCAAGCTATGGTTTGTTTCTAGCATTTCTTGGAAGGATTTCTTGTTAGTTTTCTTGTATTTTCTTCTATGTGGCAAAGTATCATTTCATTTATTAACTCCTATTAGCATTTTCTAGGAGATTGAGTCATCAAAGATGGAGATATTGGAAAATATCTACTGTAAACCCTAATTTACAACAATAATTAGGGTTTGATAGCCACCTCAGGATGCATGCTCACAATTGAAGGACTAGGATTTGAATTTTTGTAGCACTTGAAATTAAATAATTTCAAGGAGATTCAAGAGATTAGCCAACCAATGTCAATTTAGGGCTAATTTGTCTCGCAAGGAGCAAGGTGAAGGCCAATTCTCTAAGTGAATCAATGGGAAAATTGGTTTAGTAAGTTTTGATAGCAAGAGACACTTGGCTTCATAGAGGGGATTAAAGAATCTTAGTTGTATTTCATCCATTTGCAATAAAAGTAAAAGAAATACCATAAGGGGTGCTAGTTTTGGGGCAAATAGGTTGCCCATTGTTCAAGATTAAGGTGGTAAAGTGTGCATTTCAAGTTATGTGAATTAATTACTTTTTGTACTTAGTAATAAATAAAGTTAGTACCACCATATCCAAGGAAGGCTAGTCTCATGGTTCCATTGCCGAAATCCTTTGAATTGGTTGGTCTAGGCCCAAGGCCCACCAAGCACCTACATAATGATGCCCCCTCAATGGTGGTGAATTGGATACCCAAATAATAGTGAAGTAGACAAAGATTTGTTGTAGAAAATGTTTGCTATAACTCAGCCTTAAATGTTGCAATTTGACTAGCATTTGTCCTAATGGCAAGCATGTCATCAACATAAAGCACAAGAATAATAAAATCAGATCTATGATGTTGAATGTAAAGAATAGCCTCATTAGGGATATTTTGAAATCCAAGATGCAATAGATGGGAATGCATGCGGGCATACCATGCCCATGGAACTTGCTTTAAACCATAAAAATCCCTCTTAAGGTGATAGACTTTGTGCTCATAGCCTTTAACTACAAATCCTAGAGGTTGAGAAACATATATCTCTTTAGTGAGATATCCATGGAGAAATGCAATCTTGATGTCCAATGCATGTACCTCCCAATGAAAGTGGATAGCAAGGGCAATCGTACTCCTGATGGTAGAAATGTGAGAGGTAGGGGAATAAGTCTCCTCAAATTCGATTCCTTGCTATTGGGCATAGCCATTGGCAATAAGGTGGGTTTTGTACTTGTAAAATGAGAACCATCTACTTATCTTTTAATTTTATAAACCCATTTGTTACCTATTGCACGCTTGCCACATGAAGCAAGTCACACAGCTCCCAAGTCTCATTCAGATGAATGGCATCAATCTCTAGCAACAAGTTGGGCTTTGTATCTATAAAATGAGAACCATATACTTTTCTTTTAATTTTATAAACCCGTTTGTTACCTATTGCATGCTTGCGATGAGGCAAGTCACATAGCTACCAAGTCTCATTCTGATGGATGCAATCAATCTTTGCCTTCATTGCTTCCACCCAATGATAATTTGAAAATGCATCTTTATAACATAGAGGTTCTTCATTGCATGTTGTAGCCACCAATGCACATGTAAGAAGATTACCTTGATCCTTATGAGTAGAGGCTCATGTGCAGATAGCCAATGGAAGAGGCTATTTGTTGTCTTGAAGAGTGTCTAGCCACCAACAAGGGACTCTTTTAGGCTACTGAATTTTAGCCCTTGTATGCTAAAACTAATCAAGAATAGGAGGCTACTCTTTGAAAAAGGTATCATGATGCTATTGTGGTTGGAAATTAGACTAAATAGATTGGTGTAATATGAATGTAGGTGGTAAAAAATGAAGGCTAAGAAAAAGGATCAGCCATGGTACCATAATGGAAAAGTGGTACTAGGCTGTCAAACATGTCTGAAGCATCAATAGTAGGCTTTCTTTTATAGTCATACCAAGGGTGAGAAGCATTTTCAACAAAGATAACATCTCTATAAACAATAACCTTGCTTTTAGAGGGTCGATAAGGATGGTACCCTTTACTTTTAACACTATATCCAATAAATATGCAGGGAATAGCCTCATCATCTAGCTTATGACTTTTCTAAGAAGGCACATCAACATGCGCCGCTGACACAAAAATCCTCATATGAGAGAGAGAAGGCCTAGAGCGAGTCCATGTCTCATAAGGAGTGATGATGTGTAAATCTCTCATGGGACACCTATTCAAAACATAAGCAGGACAAAGAATAGCATTGAACCAAAAATAATTAGGCAAATTCTAACTCTTCAACATGCATCTTGCCATTTCCATGAGTGACATATTCTTCCATTCTACTACTCCATTTTGTTGTGAGGAGTAAGGGATGGTACATTGATGATGAATATCTCAAGATGCATTATACTCTTAAAATTGTTTAGAAAGATGTTCACCACCCCATCGATGTGAATGGTCTAAATGCAAAATCTGCTTTGGTTTTCCACTATGGTAATAAAATTCCTAAAGCAAGAGAACACTTCAGAATTAGATTTTAGCCCATCTACCCAAGTGAATTGAGATTTGTCATCTATGAATGTGACAAAATATAGAAATCCACCAATGGATTGTGTCTGCATAGGACCACAAACATCACTATGAAGGAGATGCAAAGTAGATGGCAAATGAACATGAGAATCATTGGGAAAGGATAATTGATGCATCTTAGCAAGTAAACAACCTTTACAAATGTGATTTGATGTCAACTGTAATTTTGGAAGATCTTTGACCATATCAGGTGCACAAATCGGATGCCATAAGCGCGTGTAGTGAGCGTCAGAAGGTCACCAAGAACAAAAGAACTCTACTTTTTGCACACAAATCAATGTAAAAAGCTTGCACAACATGAAAAAGAGACCAGTTGGGTGCAATCTCCCCGCTACCTTGTGTAAGCGCTCCACAAAGCATGTATTTCATATATTAATCATCTTCAAGCTCAAATAATAGCCCAAATTACAAAATAGCACGCTTTAGCTTTTGAGTTTGCTTTTGTGCCAAATATAAATAAAGCTAATGGGCGCCCAAGAAGTCACGCGTACCCAAATACAATGTCCAAATAGAAATATCTAAATCGTGCGCCCATGAGCATACAAAAATAAAAAACAAATATCAAACGCCTTGATAAATAGGTGTGACAAAATATAGGCGCTATGCCTAAGACACGCACCCATCAAAATATTGACGATAACTTGAATACACTCTAACCTCCAATGCTTTCCACTACCACCTCTCCTATCTCTACACATCAACTGAAGCATTCACAATCGTTAGTAAAATAATACAATTAAACCGACAAAAGTGAATACCTAGCAGTCTTCAGCTACATAAATAAATTAATTGGTTAGAAATCAATCCTAACCTTAATTTATCACGAGTGCGCACTCTAAACTCACAAACATTTATTAATTTAAATATGTATTTTGTGGAATCACCCGCTATGGAATCACCCATGTACACACTAAATTAACAAAACGCCCGAAAAGGATAGGCGTCCCCATCGACTTCTCGCACAAAGAATCCACTTTGTGTATGAGCCCCGGTAATAAAAGTTTAAAGAATCCACCATAAAACCTCACGGAATCCACCGTGACACGGAATCCACTGTGGAATATGAAATAGTCCACGAGTGCACACTCTAAACTCATAAACATTTATTAATTTAAATATGTATTTTGCGGAATCACCCGCTATGGAATCACCCATGTACACACTAAATTAACAAAACGCCCGAAAAGGATAGGCGTCCCCATCAACTTCTCGCACAAAGAATCAACTTTGTGTATGAGCCCCGGTAATAAAAGTTTACGGAATCCATCGTAAAACCTCACGGAATCCACCCGGTGGATTCCGTAAACTTTTATTACCGGGGCTCATACACAAAGTTGATTCTTTGTGCGAGAAGTCCATGGGGATGCCTATCCTTTTCGGGCGTTTTGTTAATTTAGTGTGTACATGGGTGATTCCATAGCTAGTGATTCCGCAAAATACATATTTAAATTAATAAATGTTTATGAGTTTAGAGTGCGTACTCGTGATAAATTAAGGTTAGGATTGATTTCTAACCAATTAATTTATTTATGTAGCTGAAGACTGCTAGGTATTCACTTTTATCCGGATTAACATACAATTGATTATCTTTTAACAACTTGAAAACTAAAGACAGATGTTCATAATGCTCATTCTCATTTTTACTGAATACTAATATATCATCAAAGAATACTAAAACACAATGCTGATATTTCAAAAATATGTGATTCATCATGCGACTAAATGTAGCTGGTGCATTAGTTAATCCAAAAGGCATCACTAGAAATTCATAGTGTCCAAATTGTGTTCTAAATGTAGTTTTGAATATATTAGATTTATCCAATCTTACTTGATGATAACTAGATTTAAGATCTATCTTACTGAATATGGCAGAACCTTATAGTTTATCCATAAGATCATCTACCCTAGGTATCGGATATCTATTCTTAACTGTGATTTTATTCAGAGCACGATAATCAATGTACATGCGATAAGTATTATTATTCTTCTTTACTAATAAAACAGGTGCGCCAAATGGAGAACTACTAGGTCTAATTAATCCTCTGTCTAGTAATTCTTCTATTTGATTTTGAATTTCCTTTTGTTCAATTTGGTTATGCCTATATGGTGCTTTACATGGTGGTTATGTACTAGGAATTAAATCTATTTTGTGATCTTCAGGTCGTGACGGTGGTAGTCCAGGTGGTAAATCATAAGCAAAACAATATTTAAATTGAGCAAGAAATTATTTATGCCTAGGATGCATTTGCTTTTCTTTAGCTTGAAGTTCATTCACCCATATTAAATAAGATTTGCTACTTTTACGTAATGCACGTTTAGCTTGAGTATGAGTAAGCAGTGGAAAATTATTAAAAGCGTGCATACCATGCAATGTAATTTGTTTTCCTTGAAAATAAATTTTAATTTAATGCGTAGGATAATCTGTGTCACGATTATACTGATGACGCCAAGGTATACCTAAGATAATATCACTAGATTGCAAAGGTACAACTAGGAAATTCCTTCGTTCAATGTATTCACCAATTTTAATTTCTAAGTTATGCACTTCTTGTGTTCCATTATATCTTGTGCCTAGGAATGCTGCTTTAATGCAATAATGTGTAGAAACAGTTTGTAATTTCAATTCTTTCACTAATTTTGCATAAATAAAATCATGTGTGCTACCATCATCATGTAAAATAATCTTTTCTTTACCATGCACAAAAAATTTCATTGACAACAAAGAATGTGGGGTTGGCATACCTTGCAAAGTATCCGAAGTAGTACCAATGTCGTCATCATCTTCCGTAAAATCAGACATTTCCTCACGTTCTTCTTCTTTCATTGCTCCAAGATAATTGATATGGACAGGTGGCTTTTTTTATTGACAATTGGCTGCTAGATGTCCAGGTTGATGGAATTTGTAACAAGCTATAGGTTTGTCTTTAGATACATTATTAGTAATGGAAGGAAGTTTAGGAATATTAGGATTTGGCTGTGAGGATGGCTTAAGGTTTGGATTGGTATTTGATGGCAAAGCAGGTGGTCGTGTCCAAGACTTACGGAATGAAGATGGAAGAAAACGACTTTGATTGAATCTTCTAAAATTTGAATTGAATTGCTTGGAACCATAGTTACCATTAGTTTGAAATTTTTGTGGACGCTTGTCTCTTCCGCGAATCTTGTCTTCAATGTCATGGGCCAAAGAAATTGCATCTTCAAGGGTTGTTGGCTTGAACATATTGACTTCAGCATAGTAATGTCCAAGTAAGCCAAACATAAACTTGCGTTTGTGAGTCACTTCAGGTACATCTTTGAGCATGCATAGTTGTAGTAGGGCATTCCAAAAACGTTCAGTGTATTGGGAAATAGGTTCACGATCTCTTTGCTGTAGAAGATCCCATTGCTTTATGGCTTTTTCATGGAATTGGGGAGGAAGGAAATTCTGCAAAAACTTCTTTTGGAAACTCTCCCAGGTAGTGGGACAATCAATGCTCTTGCGAACCACAGTCCACCATAGAGATGCTCAATCGACTAAATGATTAGTGACACATTTAATTTTGTCTTTCTCAGCATATGTCTCTTCATGAAAGTAATCATCAAACTGACTGATAAATGTAAGTACAGTCTTTCCATCTCGAGATCCATTGAAAGTATGAAATTTGAAGTTTCTTTTACTTATCTTTGTTTCTTTGTGGATGGATTGGGCTTCAAGTGTCGCATCGATGGTACGTCATATAAGATCTTCGGGTTGCGGTCCATCTTTGTCAGTAGTAGATCATTACAAATTGGCCAATTGAACTTGCAAAGCTTGTCGGGCTCTTCGTTCTTCATCAAGCTGCATCATAATCAAATCTAATTTTTGTTCCATCATTGGTTCGGGTAAATCACCTTCAGCCATTAAATTGTTCATATTTTGTTCCGTTATCTTGTAAAATCCAAAAGACCTTACACTCTCGAAATCTGATTAGCGGGATGAGCGTAGCTCAAAGTCGGGTATACAAGGCTTATAAATTTTTGTTTGGCTTTTGTAGTCTTTGTCTTTTGCGATTGTGGTATTTGTTGTCTTCGTAGAAACTGCGTATAATCTTCGTATGATCTGCGTATGAACTTCTGCGTTGCTGAAACTGGTTTAGCAAGTCTGCAAATAGGAACAGGGTCTTCCAGAGAGCAATAAACGAATTTTGTGCTTCTGCGTATAAACAGTCTTTATGGGAATAGTTGGATAAGTCTGTTTTGAACCTCTGTGACTTACAAAACTTGCAGGAGTAAGAGAACTTGATGAACTTGAGTGATTAAGATTTTTTAAATCTTAAGTGACTTAGAAAACTAGGAAGCTTTAAGCTTCTTGAGCCATCGTGGATTTTTAGGACATGAATATGTCCTCGACTGATTCGATGCCGCCCAGAACATCTTCTTGCCGTTGTTGATGAATTTTGTGTTTGAAGCTTTTTAAAGCTTCTTATTAAGCTTATTTAAGCTTTAACTTAAAGCTTTTGAACTTTTTGAGATATGAAGCTTATCTATTCTCTGTTTGAAAAATGTCTTGAAGAAGGAAATGTACAAGTGGTCCTCCGCCTCCTCAGGCCAGTCCTTTGTGATCAAAGGATGCAAATAGAGGTTCTTGACCACCAGGAAGTCACCTGTATCGACCGTTCACAATGAAACTGACTGTAGAGATCGATCATTCCAGGAGCTCCGCCTTCGCGCAAGATGGTAAGCGATTGGAAGCTCTCGATCTCAGCTTTGCTCTGATACCATTGATGCACAGATCGGATGCCGTAAGCGCGCGTAGTGAGCGTCAGAAGGTCCCCAAGAACAAAAGAACTCTACTTTTTGCACACAAATCAATGTAAAAAGCTTGCACGACATGAACAAGAGACCAATTGGATGCAATCTCCCCCCATGCCTTGTGTGAGCACTGTTAGCTATATATAGTCTAGTAGCTATATATAGTCTGTCTATATATATAGTCTAGTAGCTATATATAGTCTATCTATATATAGCGCCCCAGGTCCCGTCTATATATTCCTATCATGTGTGCTTAGTTGACACACTTCTGGGGTTCCACTTCCGGTGTCTTATATCTCTCTTCTCTCGTCTCTTCCTTTCGTCTATCGTCTTCCTCGTAGTTTCCAACATGGTATCACAGCCTTGGTCCTCTCCTCTCCCTTTTCATCGTCGCCTCCTCCTAGGTTGCTTGCGCGTTCAAAGCATCTCATTCAATCCCTCGTACGATCAGTTGTGGGCTCCCACAATCGCTGGACCTGCACATCCCTATGCAAAGGATGGGATTGCTCAGAGCATGCGAAATCACAAATTGGGATTTGTCGAGGATGCTTCTATCTCGTCCTTCATCTTTGATGAACAATACAACACTTTTCACAGAAAAATCCAAAAAGTCCTTGGTCAGGAAAGAAAGAAGGGCTTCATGGAGATAAAGGAAGGGGGCTCCTCGTGTGATGGAGCTAGTTGGTGAGGTTGGGTAGTCGCGGTCGAGCTGCTGGTGGAGGGAGGCCTCCTCCTCCATCATCATTCATCATCGTCAGCCAACAAAAGAACTCAACCCAACAACACCAAGCAAAAAAATAGCACGAAGAAGAAGAATTTTCATACCACCGAATAGACCCACACACTAAATCTTCTCCTCTGCTGCTGAATTCCCCCAAACACGTGCACGGACCCCGACCCCCCGGCAAGAAGAATTTAGAGGAGAGATTTTATCGAATCCGGGACAGAATTCTGCGCCCCTCCGGGATAGAATTCTCTGCCCCTCTTTTGGGGCAAGTTCATTAGTTTGAGTTGGCTTGTTAATTTCAGGTGCAAGCCAGAGCAGCGTGTTAAGTGGATTGTCGCAGAAGCCAAGACTCGATGAACACGCAAATATGCCGTAGAAGCCAAGACTCGGTGAACATGCAAATATGCCTTCACACTTATAGGATCTGTGGCGGGTTATGTAGCTATATGAGGTTAGTAAGATGGCGCTAGAGTGCAAAAAGTCATCTGGTGCAGGTCTCATTGTATCAAACTTGTCAGGGACACCTTCACAGAATAATAACGACCAGCCCTAAAGATGTCAAAGCATCAAACGATCACTCTTACATTCCAAAAGATGGATACACTCATGGAGTGGACATACCAAAGGGGTTTGTGCTATTTGATTTTTTCCAAAATATGGGCATATGCTTGTGTCAGGTTTCTCTCATGCAACTTTGAAGAACGGCGATTTCTCACAGGATCATCTGTTACAGCGAAGCTATACAAAACACAGTATTGAGGCTTTCCAGAATTGCTTCTATGCAGGGCATTGAGCCAGCATCGTCATATTTTACCCATGATTTGATCGAGTTTTGATTTCTTTTGGAATGTATTTGCAATCTCTTAATACTGCTGAGCTTTTGATCAACATTACTTTTGGATGTTGATATTGCCATGCTTCATGATGATCGTCCTCGGTCGTTATTCCATTGATGAACGTCTATATTCTAGTTGATCATACATTGTTTTGTTTATATTCTTTCTAGCTGATGAGGGTCTATATTCCAACTGATGACACATTATTTCATTTATATTCTTTCCAGCTGATGAATGTCTATATTTTAGTAGCTGATGACAAATTGTTTTATTTATATTCTGTTCATGGGGCCCCACATGTGTTATGTTGTCTATAGAGCGGCATCGCGAACCGTCTTTATAGACCTTGTGTTGTTCTAATGTCACTGTAACGTTTTTCTTTAAGTTTTGATGTGACAGATATACTGCTTATATCCCAAGTTCACTTGAATGAATTTCTTGGAGATTTTATCTTTTGCAGTGATGTCACTTATCGAAGGAATTTCTTGGAGATGTTCAGTTGAAGGAATTTCTTGGAGATTTTATCTTTTGCAGTGATGTCACTTATCCTTATTTTACATGTTGTATATTTAGGAGTGATAAAGCTCTTTTGATGCCTCTGAGTAGGCTGTTGTAATTCAAGAGTGATGTAGCTCCTTCTCCGTTGATGTTGTAATTCACACGTGATGTAGCTCCTTTGATGCCTATGAATAGACTCTTATAAGTTCAACTTTGTAATTTTATATTTTGAATATTAATATAACGGTAGGCCTATATAGAGCTGTAGGTTTTTCCCTTGAGTCCCCAAGGGTTTTTTCATCCATAGTAAGGGACCTTTATTTGAGCGGGGGTGTTAGCTATATATAGTCTAGTAGCTATATATAGTCTATCTATATATAGCGCCCCAGGTCCCCTCTATATATTCCTATCATGTGTGCTCAGTTGACAGACTTCTGGGGTTCCACTTTCGGTGTCTCATATCTCTCTTCTCTCGTCTCTTCCTTTCGTCTATCGTCTTCCTCGCAATTTCCAACAAGCACTCCACAAAGCATGTATTTCTTATATTAATCATCTTCAAGCTCAAATAATAGCCCAAATTACAAAATAGCACGCTTTAGCTTTTGAGTTTTCTTTTGTGCCAAATAGAAGTAAAGCTAATGGGTGCCCAAGAAGTCAGGCGTACCCAAATACAATGTCCAAATACAAATATCTAAATCGTGCGCCCATGCACATACAAAAATAATAAATAAATATCAAATGCCTTGATAAATAGGCACGACAAAATATAGGCGCCATGCCTAAGACACACGCCCATCAAAATATTGACGATAACTTGAATACACGCTAACCACTAATAGCTACAAGGTGATGGGACCTAAAATGGGCCCGCATTGGCTATGGCACTAGCCGAACCTCATGCACACAACAGACAACCCCACCACACGGCCTCGCAGGCCAGGAGCATATGTAATACACCGATATACACTAAATAGACTTAATTATGCATTTGTAGAGGGAGATCCCATAACGTATAGGCATAGTGCCTTGTAACACAAACATTAGGAAGCTGCCCTCGGTTGATTGCCGCGGCTCCACTACGACTCTCCTACACCTCAGGGATTGGCCCCAAGATGCGTCGCTTCAACATATAAAACATAACGCACAAACTCCACTCTTTTCTTGTTTTGTACGATCCAGGAATATATAAATCCTCACCAAATAGTCCCAAGGAAAGCGTACAACTGACCTACAACAAAGGCTCCTTTCCACTCAACGTATAAGTCATGTCAGGAAGACAATTGCTATGCAATCCAGGACTGATGCCATGTCATGCATCATGCATAGTGCATATGATACTAGTGCATAATTTTTTTTTATCCAATCAGTATTTTGTGATGTGGGAAAAAAGCCATTTCATGATTTTCACTAAACGTATGCTTCGATGTATGGAGACTAGCATCAATTTCTCGTGCTACTAGCCCCTTAAACATAATTATTGCAATTCTAAATGTAATGCACAATCAAATGTTTTAAAAATTCAAACCCTCTCAGCCCTCTTAATCTCTTAACCTCGCCCTTTCCCTCTAATGTTAAGATTATGATGTGCTGCATAGGTATAGGGTATTATTTTGTATGTATTTTTCACATAAAACAGAAAAAAACAAGAACTATAATGCATAAAAAAGCCAAATTGAAGCCAAACTTCATGCCTCAGCTTTGTTATATACCACAACCACGAATCATAATTTTCTAGATTTTTATAACGCGAAAATCCTATTTTTCTCCATTTTAAGCTATATTTCTCTATTTATTTGTGCATAAAAATATATTATTTTCTAATTTATGATTAGTGACTGATTATGACAGCTGAAAGATGTTTTGTCTCAAAATTTTATCCCATGTGCATCTATTTTTCCCACCCGAAACCAATAAAACCTTCATTTTTACACTAAAAATACACTTTTCGAGCTATAATTTAATTATTAAGACTATTTATAATTATGGGTCTGCAATTTTTTTATGCATAGCCCCTCAATCATAATGCAAACAAGCTCCAAACAATTATTTTTTCCATATGAACTCCATTTCAACAATCAAACATCAACAAAAAGTAAATTTCATTTGTAAAAATAGAGCTACAGCTTACTTGCGTATTGCTGGTTTTTTTTTTTTTTAAAGGTTGCCAACGGACTAACTAGCAACAAGTCTTCAGTGCTGAACATCTCCCCTCAACCTCCTCTTGATCTTGGAGTAATCTGGTTCATGCTGGGCAAGCATCCTTCAATCGATCTTCATTCTTCTTCATGTGCATGAACTGCCCCTTAAGGGGAGAGAGAGGGAGGAGAGAGAAAGACTAAAAATGAGATTTTTAAATCCTCCATTAAAACGGGCAAGCATGCAGCCATCTTGTTCCTCTCCCTGCCCTAATCGAGAATCTCCCTCTCTCTCCAAACGGGTTTGAATCAGAGAGGCATCGAGCAAAAATGAGGAGGCACATTGATGCTTCCCTCTATTCGATAGTTTTTGCATTAGTTTCAAGGCTTTTATTAAGCCTAAGGTTTCAAACATTAAAATAAGCCTAAGGTTGCAAATGGATATTTCAGTTTTAAGGGGCCAAACGAACTCCGATTTGCAATCGATTAGACAAGTGGCTTCGTGGCATCAAACTCCATCAACCTGGCCTCTCCCACACACTTTACAACTTCCCGATTTGGTAGCTTCTTTATAACTCCAAACCTTACAGGGATTAAATGGGAGGTCAAATGACCTTTGATTGATGAACCGAGACTTGTGTTGGATTCTTGACATCGAAATGCATTTGGGAAAACTCTAGCTCGGCCATTCACCACTGTTTGATTTTTCATGAAAATTGGCTCTTTTACGCCTCTCGGGCACTTTCCTGCTCCAAAACGGGCTCCAATGCTCCAAGAACACGTCCAAATCGGGTCCTAAAATCTAATTCTCATTGGCGACCACAGGATAGGGCAACTCAGCCCGTCGAATCCCACGAATGAATCTGCACATCAACACAACCACAAAGAGCATCAAGTTGATACAAAATAGATACACAACAAAAGACATCACAGCTCCCCCCTTCCAAAACCAATGCATGAAATCCACGAGGAGTAGGCCTAGCATAATCTAACAAAAAGCCCAAAGGACGTCACTAACCAACTACTCCAACACAGCCAAGCAAAAAAGAACTATCAAAGAGGTCATCCTAAGTGATGGTCTGAACTACCTACCTAATGAAGGACAACTCAACTAGGAGCTCCTCCTAGGCAAGGACTCCTATAGCCTGATCAAGAAATATTGTATTTTAGCACATTGTCCATTTAGCCTTTTATTTTCCATACTCAAGCATGTAAAAAGGAGGGATCTAAGCGTAGTGACCCAAGGAGAACAGGGCATCGGCCTCAGGTCATGTCTCAGTACCCAGGAACCTACCAAGCCCTCGCGAGGCGACACTTAATCCTTTTCTAATGCTCACTTTTATTTTCGCTCCAACCTTATTTTATTTCCTTTTCTTTTCAACTAGTTTCCACCCCTATGAAGACAAGGCATCAGCATTGGGTCATGTCTTGTCCCTAGGAACCTACCAGGCCTTCGCAAGGCAATGAACAACTCCTCAATTATTTTTCTTTTATTCTATTTTTATAGGGCTAGAACCCCTTTTTACACACCTCTGTATATTCATATATTTTTAGCTATTCAGGATTTTTCTTCTTTGCATCATCATTTTGTCTGGCAGGCTTTTCTAACTACCTCACAACTAACATGAACTCCTAGAACGGCCGCCTAGCAGGTTAGCAAAATAGGGTCATTAGAACTCCCATCGAAAAGAGGTCTTTTAGTGCCTGACAATGCCAGTATAGGAGGCAACGACTACTCAGACCTCCCCCTAGACATACAAAACCTAAACCTGGGACTTCATGCCTTGATTGATGGTCTCCAACAAACAAAAAGAAAGTACCCTTACGTACACATATATCATTAATTGCTTAAAGAAAAATGGAAAATACTCGAAAAGGGGGATGAAACCACCTGGAATGGCCACAAGAAGCTCCTTCATAGCAAAGGCTCCCTCCAACGACTTTGTCAACCTATATGATGCAATCACTAAAACAGCAAACCATTAAACGTACCTGCACCAAACAGACATATAGCCCTCTTGGCCTAAAGAAATAGCACATTTTACTACAAACTAACTAGCTCTCTTGGCCTAACAAAAGTAGTTCATTTGGTTGCATCTAATGGATGGTCCTTTTGGCATATATACTACATCTTAAGGATAGCATACAATAGGAGGATTAGCCCCTTGCTACTCATGCCACGCAGCTCAAGGTTTGACCTTGGGCTCTTGTATATCCACTAGCCCAAGCCTTTCCATCGATATAACCTCGATATGGCCTATCCTTCCTTGGGTACCATTGGCTAGGTGAATGATATCATTGGGCTCGCATGTCCCACATTTATTGTCATCCAAATGAATTGGTCATTCAAGCGTCTTAGAGGCTCCTTTGATAGAAAGAATCACAGCTTGGTGCTCATTTGGATCTTCCCTATTTGGGTTTTGGCATAAGTCAGTGTTGCAACCCAAACTAGGTAGGGTTTAACGCCTAGGCACATCACATAGATGCATCTCAGGGCGGGCCCCTATTGTCAAATGTAGCATTATGGCATTTAGTCGCATCCTCTTGGGGATCCATCAAAGCATGTCCACATGCAATTCATGGCTCTTCATCTGACACACCAATAGCATTTTTAGGGGTTTTGGGCCTCCAAACCCATCTTACATTTCTCGTTATATGCTTATACATTCTTGATTTGCCACATTGGTCTAATGGACTCAATGTGGACTTATTGCTATAGCTAGATAGCCTCACATCCTTGGCACTTCTACTCAGCATAGGTGGACCTTGGGCTAGGTACACCTTCTTCATATGAGATGTATTTACTTGCCTTTGTCCACTCTGCAACACTACTTATTTATAGGAACCATGCTCTTACTAATAGGAACAACATCTATTTGAAAGCATGACTCATTTAAAGATGGAAAAGGTATCTTTAGTGCCTTTCCAGTGGCAAAACCAAAACCACCCATAAGATACTTATCCACACTCACAAGCCCAATGGTTCTATCAATGTTACTGTCACAAATACCTCTCATGGGAGCATTGCAAGCCTTGATGGGACTTACTAGGCTTGGAATATTTTTATCCCCAGGGGGTATATTATTCCTACTATTGCCATTTTCTGCTCAGAGATTTTGGCTACCAAGGTTTCCCTCATAGGCTACCTTGATATCAACAAGTACACTGTCTCCTTGTAGAAATGGTTGGAAGCTAGGGTGCACTTGTACTGAGTGGGGAAAACTCCAAAAGTTTTCCCAACATCTTTGAATATGTCCCTCATAATCAATGGGATGTAGCTTTGCTTCCCTTAATGACTTAGGATTCTGTATTCCCACTTGGATTTGCATGTTAATCTCTAAGCCACTCAAAAAGAGCTCACATAGCACATCACCTGGCAATGCAATAGCTCTTCTTGACCAAAGCCTCAGAATATCATCAAAGGCTCTAGCGTATTCTTTAACAGAAGGATAGGACTCTTGCCTAATCTACATCAACTACCCTAAAACTTGGGTCATAGGCACCTTCTTCTCATATTCATCTAAAAATCAATCACTCAACTCCTCAAAGGATTTAATAGACCCCCTTGGGAGGCTCTAGTACCGTATTCTAGTCTCTCCTTTTTCGATTCTTGAGAATACAAGCATCCGATGAATATTATCGAACCCACTTGCAAAGCAAGTTAGGTCATATTCTCGTAAATGCACCATTGGAACCTCATTAACCAGCCCATGAAACACTAGGAGATCCCTATAAGGAGGAGGGCATTTAGTCCTTTCCTTTGGGATCATCAATGGGCCATTAAAACCCTCGTATTCCTCTTGACCTAGTACCAGCATGTTAGGGTCTTTAATTTCTTCCATTTTCACCTTTACTAGTGTTGAAAAGTCATAGGCTCCATGAACTTCCCTTTTTGCCAACTCATAAAGTGGTTTAGGGAGGCCAACACTATGCAATATGGAATCTATCCCATCATCTACTAGTGGTGTTTTAGTGAGCCTATTCTCATCTGCCCCCACTTTGCTCGAACTTAGGATAGATCCTAAAAAAGTTTTCCGTGTTAACAATGGTGTTTCACACACATAGACATTATCCAATGCTTTATGGATCTTAGCAATCACACTATGATACCCAACTGCGTCGGGCACTAGCATCATATGTTTCTTGAGATCATAGTCAACCTATCCTCCTATGTGCATATTGACCATTGTTGTCATAGCTTTTATTTTGTCAATTGGAAGGATTTTATTAACTTCCTCATAGATATACTGGTTTAGTTTGATCTTCTTGCCTCTAGTATACAGGGTTGAGTTTACACTGGCCTCATAAAACATATAGATCTTGACAACTTTAAGATCTTCCATTCATTTTACCCTTTTCAGATTATTCTTAAGATAAGCTAGACGACTTGCATCGATATAGCAGTACCCTCTGTAATCATCCACCGTCTTTCACGATATAGAGGCAAGGGGTTGTACAACTGATCTAAAATCTACATCATCTAAATTCTCCAAGTAAAACTAGATGAATGCATAGTTGACATAAACATTACTCGAAAGATCAAGAATCATTTCCAAGATTCATTAATCTACCATAATTCAAAAACATATATTAACAAAGAGAAGAAAACATGTCCTAGGTTGTATTAAAAAAAGAAATTTTTTCTTAAGCTTACATCGTATTCTATACTAACGTGTGCTCTAATACCAACTGTGAGGTGTCCGCGAGTCTCAATCCATGGCACACCTTTTACTAGTCAATCATTAGGTTTTCTAAAAAAATGATGCCACCCGGTGCTCCCTTGGAACATCACGGGGTTTGTCACTTAGGCCCTATTGAGTCTACTTCGCAACGGGAGAGTTCTTGCCGAACCCACTAGGATAGACCTAAATTTTGGGGTTCCTAAAATCAGATGGGTCTGGTAGCAACCAGCTAGTGTGAATAATTTTGAGTTCCTACTTTTACAAGATTACTCGATCTGAAGTGGACTTGCCATTGCACTTGGCTCAAAGAGAATGGGAGACGGAAGGGAGTGCAGTACATCAACCCTCCTGCTTGCCCATAAGGCAAAATCCCATTTTGGCCTCCTAAAACAATGCAAGTCGGTTCTACCTAATGACTAGTTGGTCAATTTATCGTCTTTCTATTTCTATTGCTGATTTAGAAAAGCTCCCAGCTAACTGAGACCACCCTATCATTGGATGGACCCGTTGGGGGTTACGCCCATCCGCTTTCCTTTGATGATGGGATCATCTTTAGTTTTTTAATTACCTACAACACATTTATTGGAACATATACAACCAGCTTTCTTAATTAGTCCTTTAAATCACACGTTCTTTCACGTAATTATCTTGCAGACACGCATACAATTCAAACAATCCTTGAATAAAACAAACTTCTTTATTATATAGGAAGTTTATTACAATTTTCATCTTTTTGACCCAGCGAAACATATACGGAATTCTAGGAGGGTATTCTGTACACCAAGATTCCAGCCTTGTGAGAGCTAGATTTTAGGACCTAATTTGGACCCGTTCTTGGAGCGTTGGAGCTCGTTTTGGAGCCGGAAAGTGCTCGAGAGGCGTTAACGAGTCAATTTTCATGAAAAATCAAATGGTGATGGCTGAGCCAGAGTTTTCCTAGATTCATTTTGACATCAGGAATCCAAACAAGTCTCGGTTTGTCAATCGGAGGTCGTTTGACCTCCCATTTAATCCCCGCAAGGTTCAGTGTTATAGAGCAGCTACCAGATTGGGAAGCCATAAAGTGTGTGGGAGAGGCTAGATTGATGGAGTTCGAAGCCACGAAGCCGTTTGTCCAGTCGGATCGCAAATCATCCAAGTTACTTCATAAAGGATGTGTCAAAGTGTCATGCTTAGATTGTAGTAAGGGAATCCTTTTTTGGAAGAAAATAAGATGAGCTTGCGAGCTATCTGAATAATGTATTTATTTCCATTTGATTACCTTGTACATCCATCGTAATAAAGTTGATTGATACTTTATCAATCAGAGAAATAATGCAACCTTATTCTCCCTTGAAACCTCTGAAATTGCAGTTTAACTTTAGCAATAGGAAGAGAGTTTTATTTGAAAATTATTTCAATAAACTAAGTGAGAAATAATTTGAGTATTGAAGTCTAATATTCACGCTATATAAATTTCGTAAAATTTAACTTACGAATTGTTAAAAATTTCCTAGAATCTTGTACCCACAATAATTCCCAACAAAGCTCAAGAGAAAAGGAACCTTTTGAAGCAAGTCAAACCTCCAAAATTTGATGGAAAAGGCGATAATGTGGAAGCTGATGCAAAAATTTGGATCAAATCCATGGAAGATTATTTTATTGCTGCTAGAACTATCCGAGCCAACCAAGCCATGATAGCTAAGCTAAAATTAATTGGCAAAGCTGGACTTTGGTGGAAGCAATGGTGTCGAGATCAAGGTGTCCCTAAAAATACCATTACTTGGGATTTTCTGAAAGAAGCTATAAGAGGATGATATTTACCTATAGCTTATCGCAACCAAAAGATGAATGAGTTCTTTAATTTGAAGAAAATGGGACTAACCTTGGAAGCATATTACTCTAAGTTTGTTTCTCTTCTTAAATATGCACCCCCCATGGATACTATTGAACAAGTGTCCAAGTTCTGCAATGGGTTAAATTATCCTATGAACACTCGTTTGGAATCAATGTGCCCAATAGACCTCCAGGATGCTTTGATTCAGGCTACTCCTATTGTGCAGGAAGTACAATCAAAGCCTAACAATAATAAGTTCTGGAGCTACAATAACTAGAATAAAGGAGGATTCAAAGGTCAAGCAAAAAGAACCCAAGGCCAATTTTACCAAGGTCAGAAGAAAAAGGAAAATTCCAATGTAGTTGGATATTTTGTTCCTACCACCTAGGGAAACAAGGATGGTATTAGGTGCTTTCTTTGCAATGAGCTAGGACATTTCAAGAGAGATTGTCCAAGCTTGGTGGAAACCATCTCCAAGGCCAATTTCTAGGTCAAGGCAAAACTGCCCAAAGCTATGGTCAAGTAGCTATGGCAAGAGGAAGAACGTAAAATATTACCCTAAAAGAGACTAATAAGGAGGAAGACCCTACTATGAAAGAAGATATTGAAAGAGCAAGTGTTCATGATGCATTCCACAAGAAAGGTCCAAATCATCAATATTCAGTAATACAGACACCAGCTAATCATCGAGGTAAATCATTTAAAGTTTTGATTGACTGTGGAAGTACACACTTATTTATTTCACCCAAGTGTGCTAAGAAGTTAGGAATAGATACAGTAA
This sequence comes from Lygodium microphyllum, assembly GCF_053477565.2. NCBI lineage: Eukaryota > Viridiplantae > Streptophyta > Polypodiopsida > Schizaeales > Lygodiaceae > Lygodium > Lygodium microphyllum. The sequence continues at coordinate 158,651,759 of NC_141145.1, read as the reverse complement.
ATGCATTAAAACTTCCTGTAAAATTAGCAAATGGAAAGGAAGTACTTTGTACACAACAAACTGCCAAGGTAAGTGTTTTGGATGATATTGTTAGCTATATATAGTCTAGTAGCTATATATAGTCTGTCTATATATAGCACTAGCTATATATAGTCTAGTAGCTATATGTAGCTAACAGATATTGATTATGTTTTGGAAGATCATGATGATTCTTAGTAGAGATATGAAGCTCTGTGATGTTCTGATAGGTCCTATTGAGGTTCTGATTGGTTCTCTATACCTTCTGTATAGCTTCTGTTGTGTTTTGATTTTCTTCTGTATGAAGCATGGATTGATGATTGATGAAGATTGAAATCTTTTGAAAGCCTATTGAATAGTTTTTGATAGTTTTGAATGGTTTTAGTATGAGTTATGAGGTTCTGATGACCTTCTGTAAACCTTCTATAGAGCTTTTGTATCTGCTATGTCTCTGCTTTGTAACTGTTCTGTAGCTGCTCTAGTACTGTATTATACTGTTCTGTAGACCTTCTGTAAGTGTTCTGTAGAATGTATGTGACTTTGGGAAAGTTTTCTAACTTTTGGAAAGGATGAATCTAAGTTCAAAAGAGCTAAAACAAATGGAAGAAGCAGCTGCTGCTGAAGACTAAAGAAAAGACTGGGTGACAGTGACAGTAGTGAGCTGTGAAGAGACACTGTAGTGGCTTTGGTACCTATTCATATCAAACATACCTCTTGGGGGGTGTATCCACTACCTAAGAAGGATTATTGAGAGTTATTATGACAGTATTGTAGTGAGGATATGATGTACTATTGATGGATAGAGAGAGAGAGAGCCAGAGATAGTCAATTCTATCAAAACAGTGTAATTGTATATGAGAGATTGAGAGAGAGAACTATGAAGACATTGAAGATGAATATTATGTGATTGATTTCCATTCAAAGATGATGTATTCTTCTATGTTCTTTTTTCTATTGATTGATTCTATGAAGATGTTGAAGATTATGGCCGATTCTATCAAATCCGTGGGAGATATCTACTATGATGCTGCGTAAAGATTTGTTGTTTTCTTTGTTTTGGTCATCAAAAGAATGAAATAAAAGCTTGTTGATGTTACAAGATAGATTTTCTTGCAGTAGAATCCCCTTTTCCTTGGTGTTCCTCTTGGGGCTCCATGTTTTTGGTGTGCAGCCGGGGAAGCTTGCCATCAACAAGCATCAGAAGAGGCTGAAAATGAAGAAAATGGCATTGTCAAGAAGAGGAGAATTCAATGGAAGTTTGCAAAGTTCCTTCTTCCATTGAAGTGTTGGAAGTTCTTATTATCAAAGCCACTTTCCACAAGAAGTTGATCCCAAAATGGCAGAAACATATTACCATCATGATGCATGCTCTATGTGGTGGACTGTTTCCTCTTCCTGTTGAAGCAGCAGAAACTTTGCATCTTGGTGGCAAACTGTTTGGGAACAAACTGAAGAGAAAAAGCAGAGAGAATGACCATCCATGGAAGATTTCACATTCATTGAGAAGTTTCTAGACATCATCAACTGGAAGATTGTGAAGAAGCTTTAGGAGTCGAGGTTTGTGGAGGTTCACGAAAACAAGAAGGAAAAGAGTTGGAATTTGTTCGTGGATGCTCAACAGCAAGATACGTCGGATGCTTGGTGCACTGATAATGTTCTGTTTGTCCAATTAGCAACCCATTGGAAGTTGGTAGACAGAGTGTTTTTCACAACATACACTGTTGAAACCCTCAAAATTTGGCATTATTATAATGGCACAATAAGGATCCTAAGAAGGATGAGTTTTGATACTTTCAGAATGGAATATCTCCCCCTCTATAGTGGTTTGAAAGCCGAATTCAGAGATGTTGAAAAGAAGGAAGTAGAAGAGATGTTGGCTAGAGAATCCCTCAGAGACTAAAGCCCTCTCTGATACTATCCTGTTGAGTACAAACCAACTGGTTGGAGCCAACCCCCTGATGAATGACGCAATCAAGAGGCAAGCGTTAGAACGAGTCTAGAGGTACGTGAGAAGGGAGAAGGCAAAAATCAAAGCTGAGAACAAGCTTGCAGCAAAAGCCTCCTTTGACGCCCTAAAAGCACTTTTTCTAATAGAAGCTTCTTCTTCTCTCTGCTAGATATACTAGGGGGATACTATTATGTTGCCAAGAGGTTGGAAATGTTTAGATACTATGGGGTTACTGTTTCAACCAAAAATAGGAAAGCATCAGGAGGTTCAAATAATCTTGCTTCTCTTTTTTAGTTTGAGGAATCTATGATAGATGATCACGAAGTTGCCACTTTTGCGTAATTTGGATCTCAGACCTTGATCCTGCTACCTAGTATTTGCCATATTGTGGCGCTGCCAAAACATGGGAGAAATTGGGTGTAAACGCCCCGAACAATGTAGTATGCTTAACAATTATGATATTCGCTTGTTTTCGAGATTTAATATAAAAGAGAATGAACACTTAGAGCTGAAAAGGAAAATTACTCACAAAATTACAGCCATGAAAATGTAAAAGTAATGGAGACAAGATTGAGGGTTGAAGATGGGCAACCCCCCCCCCCCCCCCCCCCCCCCCCGAAGGAATGTATTTCTGCTCAACCCAAGTCCCTTAGGGAAGATCTCAGTTACAATCAACCTGAGAGTGAAAAGAAGTAATTCTCACTCTCACAAGATCATGCAAAGATGTACAAACACACATACATTATCTATTATACAATGATAAGAACTGATTTCTTTACAGTATGAGAGAAGAAAAAGGGGAAATCAACCTTCTCCATTGTTGAACAGTAGTATATGGATAGGGCTTGCTTCTTGTTGCTAAAATGGAAGAAAGAGCTTGAAAATGAGGTATTGTAATGAATTTATAGGCTTGCTTTCCTCTAAAACAGCAGTGATAGAAGAGGGAATATGAAGGAATATGATAATGGAGAAGTGGGGGATGAGGCCAGCAAATGTAGTCCCATTGCCAATTTTTAAGGGAGAATACAATGAAGACCCTGATCTTCATGTAGCATAATTTATAGTAGCATGTGTAGCTAACAATGCCAGAACCCTTGAGCATTGGTTAGCAATATTCCTCACCACTTTCAAAGGTGTGATGTTTCAGTGGTATGAGAGACAAGCGGTAGGAACTTTTCGTACTTGGGACAACCTGAAGTTGGCCTTCCTCACTAAATTCAGGCGTGAAGGTTTTGAAGAGCGGATGAGAGAGGAGTTCATGAGCCTAAGTCAATCCTCTGGAGAAAGACTAGAAGCTTATGTCTCGCGAATGGAATCCATCCTGAAGAGATGGACTAACCATCATTTGGATGGAGGAATTCAGAAAGGAGTGTTTCTTAGAGGCCTACAACCAGAAGTTTGCAAGTTTGTGGAATTGAGAAGACCAGTCAATCTACAAGCTGCAGTGGAAGGTGCAAGATTCTATGACGAAGTTGAAGCAAGGATGTCAACAACTCCAGGAAGAGGAGTCTTACCTCCTCCTATGCCAGGAATGGTATACCCACCAAATGCAGTCCCAGGGACAGTTCCCTACCCCTATCCTCTGATGCAAACAGTGCCGCAGTATAATGCACCTAATCCACTGTGGTCACCACAAAAGACAATGCCTCAAATGATGGTTCAACCACAACAACAGTGGCCTCAAACAGTTCCTCCAATGGTGACTCAACAACAATGGAATTCTACCAACTAGAATCAACAATCCCAAGTCTTAGCTAGAGCTCTGAATCAGAACTAGAATAGAGGACCTTCTGGATCGACCCAACCAGTGTATGCAGTAGTTACAGAAGCTTCCCAAAACCCTACCACAAGTACTTCAGGTGGTGAAAATCTGAAGGACTACTTATCCAACTCAATTACAAGTATCAAGAAAGAGCTTCTGGATGTGATTACAGAGCAGCTACAGACGCTGAAGGTGAATACCGCCAATATATCCACTCCTGTGGAGCTGGAAGAGATATGATGCACTCTAATACATGGTGCAGAAAGTGTCATCAAGTGGGACATTTAGCCACTGAATGTACCCAAAAACCACCATTCTTGGAGCCATTTGTTCCTACTGTTTGCGGAAGAACCATATAGAGGATATTTGCTCTCTGAAAGAGATGCATGAACGAAGACAGAAGGATGAAAATGTAAGATTCAACTTGCTGGAATCTAAAATGATAACATAGGATATTGGACCAAAGCCTAGGGAGTTTGGTCCTAATTTCAGTCCAAGGAGGTTTCCCTCCCAAAGTTACAGAGGACGACAGTCTGGCAGTGGTCAGAGTTGTTATAGGTGTGGAGAAAAGGGTCATATCTTCCCAAATTGTCCAAACCCTAGACGATCTGTGGATTACAAGCCCTTATGCAGTCGATGCAAAGGAGAAGGCCACACTGCAAAGGACTGTCCAAGCCCAGCCTCTGTAAAAGCCAATGGTACTGATAGCCAACAGAAGGTACAAGAGCTTGCCTCCAATTTGGTAGAGTTGGAAGTTATCATTGTCACGCACACCAAGAAGAAGGAACCAGTTGTTCAGAACGAAAATAACTCTCCTGCCAAGACTGTGAAGCTCAACCTACCAACAGAGGGACAGAGCAGTACAAAACAAAAAAGTGCAGTACAAAGCATTGTAGTGCCACAGAGAGTTACAAAGACAGTCCTAGAAATAGGACCAGAGGTCTAGGAGATAGATGATGCAGAAGCACTTCCAGAAACAGAGGAAGTTCTGATGCTGCAATTACTAGAAGAAAAAGAAAAGATGAAAATGGGTGTAGCTTCATTCCCCAGCCGGCTGGAGAAGCCTGTGGATCCTATTAAAGATTATGACTTGGTCAAAGACCTAGACATTTTTAAACCAAACCTAACATTCTAATAGTTGCTGATGCTGTCTCCCACTTGCTGTCGAAAGAAATTCAAAAGCATCTTGACAAGAAGACGTGGACTAAGGATTGCTCCTTTAACAGTGACCAAGACCAATCAGACCCCAGAGCCTGTAAAGGAAGTAGATGTGGCTAATGCCTTCCTAGATCCTGGAACCCCAAATATTAGTGTATGGATAGAATAATGCTTTATTTTAGATGCATTGATTGATGGAGGCTCATCAGTAAACATAATGACAGATGTGACAATGAAGGACTTAGGGTTGCAAGGAATTCAACCTACACAGTGGCTTATCAGATTGGAAGACCAAAGCAGAATTAAACCGTTGGGCATCCTCCCATATGTCAAAACAACCCTTCCAGAAAGAGACTATTGGCTGACATATTTGGTGGTTAAACCAAACTCTTATGGGACCTTATACCCTCTATTGTTGGGAAGACCTTGGCTTTTTCAAGCAAGAGCCAGGACGGACTGGTTCAAAGGAACCCTAACCCTAGGCAGAGGATCCAATAAAGTGGTGTTAAAGTTATATGGATCACAAAAAGGAAATGGATCCACATCCATTGAAGTCATAACTGACTCCTCCAACGAGGTAACAAATGGTACATCAGGAGACGAAGAGGCTGTTAAGCAGATCTTTCCTAAGAAAACAAAGGCACAGTCCCTAACAGTGGGCACTGTAAGCCAACTGCCAAGGGAAGTAAAATCCTTGTCAATGGGAGAATACCTCCTACCTCAACTAGAATTAACTTCTAAAATCACCTCTGATAGTGAAATAGAAGCATGGATGTACTGTTCTCCCTATTACATGACAGTCGCAGAGATAGTGCAGAGGCAGAACAGATATAGAGCAGTAACAGATACAGAGATAGGGCAGAGATAGAACAGAGACAGAGCGGATATAGAGACAATAACAGATAGAGCCAAAGCTAGAGCCAGAGGCAGAAGCAGAGTTAGAAGCTGTGATAGAAGCAGAAGCAGATGCAGAGGCAGAAGATTTGTTCTTCTCCTACAGAGCCTCTACAGAAGCAGAGATAGAGCCTCCAGAGGAAGAGGATGAAAATGATGAGGAAGAAAATGAAGCAGGTTATGAAAGTGCAGATGAAGAATTTCCTTTGATAGTGGATGATCTTGCTGATGTCCCTATAGAGACCTCAAAGGCTGAAGATCTCAGGGTGCTGGATGGAATGACCATGGTTCCATTTGGATTGACTAATGGACCACAAAGTATGCAGAATTTGTATAAGCAATGGATTAAAAGCATAAAAATTAAGTTCACCAGTGGCTCTTGTCGCCCTAACTATTCAGTCCAGAGAAAAGATGATGATGATGCCCCTTGTCAACAGAAGCCAAAGCCCTCAGAGCCATGGCCTCTAGAAGGTCCGTGCTATGTGACATTCCTAGATGCATCCTCTGAAGATGAATCCCTAAGTCCGAAAGAAATCACCACTCACACAGAAGCAAACAGAGCTTTGATACCCTTCCAGTAACCTCAACAGACAAATGAGTTATCTGTTCAGAAGGAGGACACTGGTTCTAGCAGAACATCAGACGAGGATACTACTCTCTTGAAAGACCTCTATCCAGAAGTCATCCATGGGACATTTATCGGTGAAGTGGAAGGTGAAAGAAAAGTAATGTTCTTGGATACTGACGGTACTAAATGTCACCTGAAAGTGGGCCTCCATCTTTCAGAAGAAAAACTAGTGGTCTTGCGAGACTTATTAAAGGAGAACTTAGATGTGTTTGCTTGATCATATAAAGACCTAAAGTGGATTGATCCCACAGTATGTCCACATTGACCTAGAGCCTGATGCCAAACTTGTAAGGCAAAGACAAAGGCATATGAATCCTAATTACTCTGCTCTGGTGAAGGGTGAATTATTGAAACTTCTTGAAGCAGAGTTCATTTATCCCGTGGCTAATAGTGAATGGGTTTCGCCCATTGTTGTGGTAGTACCCAAGAAGAACGGGAAACTTTGAATATGTGTGGAATTTCGGAAGCTCAATTTGAAGACGAAGAAGGATCATTTCCCTATCCCTTTTACAGACCAACTGTTGGACACAGTGGCAGGCCATGAGCTGTACTCCCTCTTGGATGGATTCAGCGGATATAACCAAGTCCAAATCGCAGAAGAGGACCAATCCAAAACAACCTTCACCACAGAATGGGGGACCTATGCCTATAGAGTGATGCCATTTGGGCTTTGTAATGCTCCTCCACCTTCCAACGAGTAATGATGGCTGCCTTCCAGAATCATTTGCATGATTTCATTGAGGTGTATCTTGATGAATTTTGTGTCTATAGCTTAATCCGTGAGCATTAGGGACACCTAGAGAAATGTTTTAACAGATGCCGAGAGTATGGGAGTTTTTTTGGGCCATATTGTCTCTGTACAAGGGATCGCAATAGACCCAACAAAGATTGAGAAGATTTTTGCCTTAAGAGCACCAACAAACCTCAAGAAATTGAGAGGATTTCTTGGCCATGTGGGATACTACAGAAGATTTATTGCACATTTTGCAACCAAGGCAACCCCTCTACACAAGCTCCTAAGGAAGGATGTTGATTCTCTTTGGACTGATGACTGTGAAGAAGCCTTTAATACCCTAAAACAATTCCTTATCCAAGCACCTATTTTACAATCTCCTGGTTGGACGAAGGAGTTCCATGTGCACATAGATGCATTACTTGAAGGGCTAGGTGCTGTCCTATGTCAAGGGCCCCTCTAAATTAGATTAACCAATATATTATGCAAGTTGAAAGGTCACTGATAGGGAACAAAACTATACAGTGACAGAGCTTGAATGCTTAGCAATGGTATTTGCACTGGAGAAGTTTCGACACTATCTATTGTCAACGCATTTCAAGTTCTATGTGGATCATGAAGCCTTGTCCTTCCTGATGAACAAAGCAGATGCTAAAGGACGATTGATAAGATGGTTACTCCTCTTCCAAGAGTTTGATTTTGAAGTGGTCACTAAGCCTGGCTGTTCCCATGTCCTAGCTGATCATCTATCACGAATCCCTCAAATAGAAGAAGAGGAATAGGATGATCCAGACCTTCCTGATGCTTCCTTGTTTCTAGTTGAAACAGTTACTCCCTGGTATGCAGACATAGCCAACCTCTTAGCAACTCAACAGTATGCTCCTGGCATCTCAAGCCACGAGAAGAAAAATCTTTTGTTAGAATCATCCCCCTACACTTTGCTAGGCGGTGCACTGTACAAGAGAGGCAAAGATGAAGTGCTACAAAGATGTGTTGCACGGGATGAAATCGGCATAGTATTGAAAGCATGCCATGAATAACCATGTGGTGGACACTTCGCAGGAGAAGCAACAGCCAGGAAGGCTCTGTTGGCGGGATACTGGTGGCCAACCCTCCACAAGGATGCATATGATTACTGCGAGAGATGTGATGCTTGTCAGCGAGTGGGGAAACCCACCAAAACAAGTGCCATGCCATTGCAATCCATTCTTCCCCTAAAGCCATTCGAGAAGTGGGGGATTGATTTCGTGGGTCCCATTGATCCACCACCCACTACACGAAAGCAGAACACATACATCTTAGTATGTACGGATTATGTCACAAAGTGGTATGAAGCTAAAGCCCTGAAGCGGGACAATGATAACAGCATAGTCCTGTTCATGTACGAGAATATTATCACCCGTTTTGGCAGTCCCCTCGAGTTGGTAAGTGATAGAGGTACTCATTTCCTTAACAAAATCATGGAGGAGCTGACGGAGTTGTATAAGATCCGATCTGTCATCACAAATCCACTCCCTACTATCCCAGAGCCAATGGCCAAGTTGAAGTCACCAATCACATCCTTTGCTAGATTCTGACAAGAACAATTGCTGCACATCATCGCAACTGGGATGATCAACTTACAGAGGCCCTTTGGGCATACAGAACCTCCCATAAGGCAGCTACAGGATAGACCCCTTTCCAGTTAGTGCATGGTAGACAAGTTGTCTTCCCTGTTGAGCTGGAATTGCCCTCTTTGCAAGTGGCAGTTAAGGAACGCTTGGGAGATGATGAGTCACTTCAATGCTGTCTCCTGCACTTGGAATGCTTGGATGAGATATGGCGGATGGCCCTACAGTGCATGGAAACTACTCAAGCACGACGCAAGGCCTATCATAACAGTTTCATCAAGCACAAGGAGTTCAAAGAAGGTGACCTTGTCCTAGCCTATGATTCGAGGTTTGGCAAGTTTCGTGGCAAGCTTCAACAACGGTGGATGGGCCCGTACAAGGTACTTGCTGTCAATCCTAATGGCTCTGTTCAGGTGCAGACCATTGATGCCTCTGATGATCCTTTCTTGATCAATGGCTATCGCTTGAAGATGTACTTTCCTCCCTGGGGATCTTGACAATCACAGTCAACCTACCCCTTCCCTTTTGGGTGGCGCACTGTTCTTCTTGTCGTGCTTCTGATAGCCCTTATGATTCTCCTCATGAGGCGGGCTCGTTCTGCTAACCCCTCGCAGAAACATCTCAACCCGACCTTGTTCTCTTCTCATCTGATCCAACAATGGTGGCAAGGTTGGTCCTGACACATGGTATTTCTACCATTCTCTTTTTCACCGAAAAGGAAAAAAAAAAGGAAAAAATAATAATAAACCAAACTATTATGGGAGAAAAGGAAGAAATTCCATGTCACAATAGGCCTCGTTCCAAGAAAAGGCGGCAACACCCTTGGGCGAGAAGCTGACTGTGGAAAAGGTGGTAACGCCCCGCAGTTCAGGATAGCTGACTCATCACTAGCAGAACCTTTCCAGCAAGTCATTTGAAGCCACCTCCTTAGGTGCGATGTCTCTGCAATATCATTTCGTCTGCCCTTCTTAACAGACAACTTTTCTTACAAATCATTGAAGTATGAGATTTGTAGGCTGCCTCCCTGGGTATGCCTTGTCTTCAAGATCCTAATGACAATAACAGTTGACATGATCTTCATCATCAACCCCTTGAGTGATGCGAGCTTTCATCCTAATAGGATGGGGATGTGAGTATGGACTGCCCTCTGTGTCTTTCAACAAAGCGTGAGACATAGGGTGGGGTGAGTGACCAGTATTTCCCTTTAAATCAAATGCGAGGTGAGATGTGTGAATGGAATGTTGCACCCACGGGATGGGCCTCTCAATGCACAACGTACGATCTGTTCCTGTGCACTCCACCATAAGGCTCCCTAGCCTTCCTTCTTGCACTGTATGCCGGCATAGGGTGGGATGTACAGTTGCACCATCAAATGCGCACAAGGCATACAAGCTCTACACAAGTGACAGTGAGGATTACATCAATGGGTTTTTGGAATGGGCTGCCCTCTGTATCTTTCAATAGAGCATGAGACAGACGGTGGGCTGAATGTGACTGGTGTTTCTTCAATCAATTATTGAGAGGTGAGGATTGAGGGACGTTACGACAATTGGAGTCAGGTACGTTCCCGTTTCCCTCTGCACCCACGGGATGGATCTCTGCCATCATCACAGGATACGTCACTCTGTTCAGTATATTGTACTACAAGACTCCGTGGCCTTCCTGCTTGCACCTATGCCAGACAGGGTTGGACGCACTGATGCACCATCAATTGATTACCCTAGCATACTCCCTTTGCACCATTCCCTTGTCGATTTCTAAATTGGGTGTGAGATCTGGGTTTTCCTCAGTATTTCATCGAGTGATGTTAGTAATGGGGCGAGTGACTGCTCTTTCATTCCATTTGAGTGATCGTGAGTTGAGTGCAATATCCCTCGTCATCGACGAATTTCCTACGATTCCTTCAACTAGCTACCTCCCTGGGTGCTGCTGCATGGTCCCTGCCACGAAGGACGAAGGATTTTCTTCATTTGGGGTTACCAGATCTTCGGTAATGGTACAAAAGGAAGATGATTAAGTTCTATTTCGAATCGCAATGTGCTATGACGACACTTGGGTACCTCCTGTAGCCGAGAATGACACCAGACGCAACCTCAATAGTCGACATTCCTCCTCGGTAATATGGGCCAAGTTTTTCTAACCCTACACCTTCTGTTTTTCAGTGACAGTCATGTCTTAAGTGTGGGGACATTCATGGTTGGTCTGATGTGGGGTATTAGGTTCTTGATGTTCGATTTACCCTTCTTGCTAAGGTTTTAAGTGTGGGGACATGTCCTTGCGCGTCTATGTTGCATACCTCCATGCATATACCTTGCTATGATCATGCATCTATGCCATGACTTCATTTTACCCTGATGGGGTCCCTTCCCCACTCCCTCGTTCTATTTCACTCTGTCCCTGGAGCTGTTTCTTGACAGTTTGTTTTTATTCTTTGTTTTGTGATTTTCCATGCGAACGCACCTTACGTTCACTGAGAATCACATCCAACCTTACATCCCTATTTGTCCCTTTGAACTGCCTATTTTTCCTTTTTACTAACCCCTGTTCTGATAGACAGTTCTCAATTTATTAATTTTTGAAGCAATTCTCGTAAATTAGACGTTTTTCCATGTGAATGCATCCTTATTGCTCCGGAACCCTGATCTGATGTGCCATCCCTGCCCTACCCCTTCCCCTTGAAATTTTTCCTTTTTACTCCATATCATTCCGATGCACGGTTGGTCCATATTAATTTTTGCGGGTTTTTGGGCCTTTTTTGTGCCTATTTTTTCACATTTTTCCATGTGAACCTACCCTATTTTCACCAAAATTCCAGTTTAATTTGACAGACATGTCCTGCCAGCCTTTCCCCCACTTTTTTCTTTTTTCTTCCCCTCTTCTGACTATCGAATTTTTAGTTATTAATTTTTTCGAGTGTTTTCGAGTGTGATTTTCATGTTTTTTCCATGTGAACCCCTCCCAATTTCCCCCAAACTGAGTTTTGATACACCAACCCTGTGAATCCCTTTCTTTCAGACATTTTTTCTTTTTACCGTCCTCTATTCTGGTACACAATTCTTCTCGTATTAATTTTCGAGTCTTTTTTTAGGCTCGTTTTTTGAGTTTTTCCCATGTGAACGCATCCTATCTCAAACGGAACTCTGTTTTGCTGTGACAGGGTTGTAGGACACCTTGTTCTGCACAATTTTCCTTATTTCTGCACTTCGTTCCGATGTGCGATTTTTTTGGTATTAATACTCGTATGTGTTTTCGGGCTTGTTTTTTGTGGTTTTCCCATGTGAACACCCTCATTTTTCCCCCGGAACCCATGTTGCATTTTTCCATTATCTTCCCCTCGTCTTTTGGCACATTTTTCCTTGTTACGGTTTTTCAATTCGACGAACGGTTTGGATTTTATTAATTTTTATTCCTTTTTGCCGTGTGACCATGTTCTCATGTTGCGCGTGAATGTGTCTGTTCCTGGTTTTACGCACCTCGGAACGTCCTCGTGGAGTTTTTGGTTCGCACATTGCTGTCCCTGCCCCGTTTGCTCCCATCATTGCAAAATTTTTTACCCTTGCCTACGCATGCGCGTGGGACGAGGATGCATTCTTTTGCACACCTATATTCAATTTATTTTTATTTAAAAAACAAAAAATATATATAAAAAAATCAAACACACTACAAACCAAATACCCAAAATAAAAGTAATAATATTTAAAACAAAAAAAACAAACAAAACCATGAAAAAAAAGAAAAACAAAAGACACAAACACACCAAAGAATAAGAACAAAAAAGGGAAAGAGAAAAAACAATAACAAAAAAAAACCACACCACAAAACCTCCAATGACACGAAAATAATAATAATAATAATACCTAAATTTAAAAAAAACCAAAAATTTCTTACCTACTCCCGCGCGCCTCTCCTTCTCCATTCTCCTCCATTCTATCCTCTTCTCCCCGTCGCCTATGCCCTCCATCTCCCTCTTCACCCTGCCACCTTCCTTCTCATCGCCTTCCCTCCTTCCCCTCTTCTCTTCCTCCCTCCTTCCCTTCCTTCCGGTTTCGAAAACGATCCATGGAGAAGGACTCATCCACAAATGTCTTTGGAGGATTTTGAAAGAACTACAGGCAGCAAATCCTTTCTAGAAAAACAAGATATTTGCTAGGGAGACATAGGGCATGAAAATATAGGTCATCCATTTGTTGGGAATCAATGTTCACATTGACATTCATACAAGGCTTTGGAATGGCCTTTTGATCATTATGGGAATGCCTGTGCATGTATGCTAGATACCATGCAAAGTGAGCTATCAACCTCACTGAAGGATCTAGAGATTGTGAATATGGTGAGCAAAATGAAGGTAATTTTGGTATGCTTGACTAGCAATTGTCCAGTCCCTTGGAATTATTGGCCAGTTTATATGAGGTCCCGTAAGAGAATCAGTTGAGCTCCATCCTCTTCTTCTGGGAATCTGTTGATCAAATCCATCGTATTCACTAACCAACTAAGGGGGTTGAGAAATAGAAGTGGCAGGAGATGGAAGTGGAATAAGTAAAAGAGGATGAAGAGATGGGTAAGCAAAATCATAAAAGGAGAAATAAGATAAAGAAGGAGTGGCTGAAAATTAAAGTGAATCAGTTAGGAAAGATGTCAATTGATAAACATGATAAGTAGAAGGTATATGGATAGATGGAGAAGGGGATGGTGGAGAAGGGCATGGAGGAGAAGGGGAAAAAACTCTATCTTCGATGAAAGAACAACAGGTAAATATAGGAATTTGAGGAAAACCTTGAGGTTGGAAAAGAAGAGGTAAGATAGCTACTGAGTTGGTTTGATAAAGGGAAAGATAAGTATCATAGCGATAAGCCATTTGTTGGTAATACAATAGGCTAGGAACAAAGGGACCTAAGACAAGTCTTCTCTGGTAGGCATAAAAAAAGGTTGAATCAAATGGATGGTTTTTGGAAAGATAAGCTAAGAGATCCACCCTCAGTTGGTTAGTGCTCTGCACATAAGTAGAAGCTGTATTCTGATGTTGATTCAAGACCACAGAATCAATCGTTGAGCGGCATGAATTGTCAGGGCAAGTAGCCACTTTTGAGGAATAACATTAGAACATGTCATCTATCCACAACTCCAAATAGTTGACATACAAAACAGCTTGCAAAACCACATCCCCCACATACCAGGCCATATCTACATCATCTGAAATCAACAGATCACCTCGTAGATACATGTAAGATAGCAACATGGTATCCATCGTCATAGAATCTTCAAAAACCATATGGACCACTTCTGTCAGTAACTCAGAAGACCAAGCCCCACTCCAACCATCCTCTGGAAGAGGAAGATCCATCGTTGAAAGCTTCATATAGAAGGCCAACTTCTACAACTGATAGTGGACAAAGAAAGAATGGTCCGGAGGAACATACTCCTAAAAGTGCTCAAATGTAGACCATAACAAATCCATCTTGGACTGCAATCTTTCCATTTTATCTTGAAACAAGGGACACAATGTGGCCTGTCTCTGGACAACTGCCATTTCCTGCTGAGAGATAGAAGGAATCATAAGAACATTGGGGCTTGGAGGAACGGACTGTGACTGTACCAGTTGGTCTTGTAACTGCTTAATCTAGGAAGCTTGTGATTCCACTGCATTATGAGCAGTCTGTAAGGCTTACAGTTTTGCATCTAAAAGAGTCTGAAACTCTTGATCTTCTTTGGACATTCTCTCTTGCGCCTCTGAAACTTTAGCGACCTCTGAGACTGATCTTTTGTTAACTGAATCTTCAAAGAAGATATTTCTTCTCTCTAGGTTTCAATCATTTGGGTCTGCTGCTCCATCTGCTTAAACAGATCTGCAAGAGTATCTTTAGCAGAGGCTAACTCTGAGGTTGCCTTATGCAACTGGTCTTTGGACTGCATCACTTCTTCATAGAAAGAAGCATATAGCTGTTGAACACAGACTGTCATTGAAAGTTCAATCAAACTATGGATGTCATTACAAAGAAATGGAATAGCATCTCCTGACACTAAACTGTTCAGTGAAGGGAGCGATATTTCCAAAGAACTCTCTCTATGTGCCCTGAACAAATTGTTACATGTGAGGTAAGCAGGGAGGTCACTACCAGATTTAGCAAGAATTGTGATTGAAGGAATGACTGAGGGAGTTTTATCTGCCACACACTTCAAGAACTTTCGCTGAATGACCAATGGAGGAGGGGAATCAAGATCCTCTATGTCAATAGGTTTTGAATCTTCTAAAGATGGAGGAGGAGGAACTGGATCAGATGGAGGAGGTGGAAGCACACCCTTCTTAAGGCTTAAGTATGTCAAGAAAGCATATAAGTAGGAACCATAAGTGACATTTGTGATATTTCCTCTGGTCTTTTTAACAAAATGTTGGTCCATCTTTGTAAGCATGTAAGTACTCCAATCAATAGCTACCCCTTTTAACACCATCCTGGAAGCTGTGAAGAGTTCTTTGGATAAATAATAGAATGGTGTTTTGGCAGCATAAACCTATCTTGGAGAAACTGATAGACTAACTTCCAAAGAGGATCAGTGATCATGGAAAAAGATCCTCCTGAAGTGTTTATCACTTTCTTGACATCCAGAATCTCTTTGGTCTGCTTCTGTAAAACAGCTTGAAAATCTCATCGTTGGAGAATAATTGTCTAGCTGTAACAAAGGGCTCGCCTTTGTAGGGAAGAGACAAAGCCTTCCCTAACCCTCGAGGTGTCAATACCATGAAAGCACCATGAACTAGACCCGACTTCTTACTATATGATGCAAGAAACTCATCACACAGGGATGGATCATTTGGAATCAATGGGAATGAAGCAGTCACAAAAGTCGCAAGTCCGGCTTTCGCTATAGGCTCAAAAGCTAGTAGGGAAGAATAATCCCTACTGATCAGCAGGACATATTGGATAGGAGGAGGAGTGTGAGGCGCCATTCAAATTGAAAACACACACACCACAACATAGACAATCACAAAGAATGCCTACAAAACAACCAAAATAGCTATAAAAAAGAAATCAATCAAAAGAAGGACACGCACATAGACGTAACTAACCAATTTTCCACCCCAAACAACCCACATCCTACAAAAAATTCGGCATGACCTCTACACATATGCGACCAAAACTTCATGTGATGCAACAAGCAGTCACCCAAGACCTCGTATTAGGAAAAAAAGAAGAAAAACTTCAAACCGCACCCGTAATCGTAGCACATAAGCAAACCATAATACCATAAAAATCTAATCAAGACATGACCATAACTTTTGACCAACAATTTCAACTAAGAGGGCTTTACGTGCCCATCCCACGAAGCGTGTTTATTAAAAAGGGAGAAAAAAGTGTAGTGAGGGGAAATGGTTTTCATGAAGGGTTCATTTTAAGAAATTATTAACAATGGGTGACATTTTATTAGGTGATAAACCTTAATAAGAAAACGGTGGTTCCTTCTTTATATTTTAATTACAATTTATTAGGGTGAAATGGTGCTTAGACGAAACCCAGACTATGATTCCCAGACTAGGGTCTCTAAATGCAAATTCATTAATTATAAATTAATAGTGATGTGGAGCGTTTTTTTGCCAGTGCATGCTTTTTTGTGACGGCTGGTTCATGTTTATTAAAAATTAAGGTGCCTCTTAAGCGCACGTAGCACATGCAAAGTGAACGGCTGGTTGATTTTAAATTATTAGAAACTGTGTGTTTAGCGCGAGTGCCTGTGGAAAAAGTGGGTGAGTAAAGTCCATTTTAGCAATTAATTTGGTTAAGGGATGATCAAAATGAATAAAACTTAAAAATAAGTCGCCTGGTAGGGGTGTGTATGCAAAAGACTAAAGGCGCACTAAGTAGTCCCCAAATGCAAGGAATCCAGTAAAAAAAACAAACATCACTGTGACCGAACTACATGCGAACAACGAAGGATGACTGCGTGTGAACGGCTGACTGCAACACTCCATCGCACGAACAAATCGAAAGCACGTCCTCGCGCATGAACACCCACTAACCACACCCGTACACCGAGAACGGCCACATAGCGGGAAGACAACGAAGGAGAAGGGGCAAAAACGGGGGCAGGGTGGAGAGAGGGAGGTTGGCTGCTGCAGGAGGAGGAGGAGGAGGAGGAGGAGGAGGAGGAGGAGGAGGAGGAGGAGGAGGAGGAGGAGAGGGAGGAGGAGGGAGAGGAGTGGGAGGAGGAGGGGGAGGAGGAGAATAAGAAGATGACGACGGGGCGGCGGGGCGAAGTGGTGGAGGAGGAAGAGGAGGAGGAGTGTGGTGGAGGAGGAGGAGTGTGGTGGACCAGGGAGTAGGGTCGTCGACGGCAGGCCAGTTGCGCGAGTTGAAGAGGAGGGCGAGGAGGCGACTGCTGCAGTTGAGGAGTGTGGTGGAGGAGGAGGTGCGTGGTGGACCAGGGAGCGGGGTCGTCGACGGTGGGCTAGCGACGCGAGTTGGACAGGCGGGCGAGGAGGCGGCCGTTGCGCGAGTTGGAGAGGAGGGCGAGGAGGCGACCGCTGCAGCCTTCAAAAGGGATCACCTTCATTGATGCCTTTGCAATGTATTTTGGATGATTCTTAATTATATATATCTCTATTTTTGGAGGTGTCATTGAGATGGTTGTGTTAGTGCTTGTGTGTGTTGTAATATTTGTATGTGATGAGTTCGTGCTGATTGAGAATAATTTGTTCGAGAGCTCTTTTCAAACTATTGATGGTGGAAGGAAAGCATATGGTGGAAAGCTGAAGATGAACCTCTTATTTCCTTTACAAATTTGTTATGACTTCCAATTGATTATCAGATGAGTTAATGAATAATGAGGTTTTCCTTTAGTAGTTTTTTCTAGAAATACAGGTGATCAGTTGGGGTCGTGGTTTGGAGAGATTATTGAAGATCCTACGGAAGATAAAATTGAGCTCTTTAATGAACTTATATTCTTCTTTTAGGTCGTGAGGATGCTTCCTTTCTAAGTGTGGGGATATGTTGAGAGTGGAAAAAGACTGAATTTTTGAATGATTTTTGTTGTCTTTGAGGACTAAATGATTGATTTTTGATGGATTTAGAGTGATGTATGGTTGATAATGGAAGTGTTTGAGAGTGTTTTGGATGATATTGATTATGTTTTGGAAGATCCTGATGATTCATAGTAGAGATATGAAGCTATGTGATGTTCTAATAGGTTTTGATTGGTTCTATATACCTTCTATATAGCTTTTGTTTTGTTCTGATTTTCCTTTATATGAAGTATGGATTGATGATTGATGAAGATTGAAATATTTTGAAAGCCTATTGAATAGTTTTGAATGGTTTTAGTATGAGTTATGAGGTTCTGATGACCTTCTATAAACCTTCTGTAGAGCCTATGTATCTGCTCTGTCTTTGCTCTGTAACTGTTTTGTAGGCTGCTTTGGTACTATACTGTACTGTTCCGTAGACCTTCTGTAAGTGTTCTGTAGAATGCATGTGTGACTTTGGGAAAGTTTTCTAACTTTTGGAAAGGATGAATCTAAGTTCAAAAGAGCTAAAACAAATGGAAGAAGCACCTGCTGAAGACTGAAGAGAAGACTGAGTGATAGTGACAGTTCCATTCAAATATGGTGTATTCTTCTATGTTCTTTGTTCTATTGATGGATTCTATGAAGATGTTGAAGATTATGGTTGATTCTATCAAATCCGTGGGAGATATCTACTATGATGCTGCGTGAAGATTTGCTATTTTCTTTGTTTTGGTCATCAAAAGAATGAAATAAAAGCTTGTTGATGTTACAAGATATATTTTCTTGCAATACAATCCCCTTTTCCTTGGTGTTCCTCTTGGGGCTCCACCAAGTATCAAGAATTCTCTACAAATGAAGACAAAGGACTTGTTTATTTCAGAATGAGACTGCATTAATTCAAGTCAGACTCTCAAGAGAAGGATACTTTGAGAAGCACATGATTCTCCTTTTTCAGGACACCCGAGGTACGCAAAAACCCTTAACATTGTCAGGAAAAGCTATTACTGGCAAAAAATCAAGGGTGATATACTTAAGTATGTCATTGAATGTCTAAAGTGCTAAAGGGTAAAATCGGAACGTGTCAAGTTACCAGGAAAACTCCAACCACTTGACATTCCCCAAATAAAATGGGAATTTTTTAGCATGGACTTTGTATTTGGGTTACCTTCTGTATAAGGAGGATATAACTAAATAATGGTAATAGTAGATATGCTAACAAAGGTCGCTCATCTTATTCCAACAAAAACCAATTACAAAGCTTTAGATATTGTAAGAATTTTTGTAAAAGAGATTTTTAGGTTAATTGGGTTATCTAAAAGGATCATCAGTGATTGTGATTCTCTTTTCACATCACATTTTCTGAAAGAGTTTATTTGAAGCCATTGGACCCAACTTTGTTTCAGTACTGCTTATCATCCACAAACTGATGGGTAGAGAGAACGAGTTAATCAGGTAATTGATGATATTCTACGTGCACATTATAGCAAGGAACCTAAAAGGTGGATTCAGTATATATCCTTAGTTCAATTTTCTTATAATGCCTCATATCATCGAAGTATTCAGAAAACTCCATTTCAGGAACTATATGGTCAAGATTTCCGTATGCCACTTATTTTTTCCGATCCTACTCTAAGGGTAGAAGCTTTGAGAAAAATGTTAGAAGAAATGGATGATCGAATCAAGATTATCAAACAGGATATTCAAGCTTCCAAGGACTGACAAAAGGCATATGCTGATCTGAAAATGCAAGAACGAATCTTCAAAGAGGGATACATGGTCTTAATCCGTGTCCATCCAAAGAAGAGTTCTTTATCTTTAGGAGAATTTAAGAATCTAAATACAAGATATTGTGGACCCTATAAGGTTCTCAAGTGCTTAGGACCAAGTGCTTACAAGATACAACTCCCTGAGAATATAAAAATCCATAATGTATTTCATGTTAGCTTATTGAAAGCATATGTACCTAACCCTAACCATATCCTTGATGATCAACAAGTTGTAATACCTAATCAAGGAGTCCTTGAGCTACAACCTGACAGAGTAATTGATGTAAGGGAGAGAAAATTGAGTAGAATCCTTAGAGAATACCTTGTCCAATGGAAGGATTATCCTGAAGAATATGCTACATGGATAGATAAGAATGCTCTTCCTCAACAATACTCACGGTTTTTCACGCAATAAAAGTTAGTTGGTTAGTTTGAAAGTTACTTAGTCAATTAATAAGTTAGTAAGATTCCTAACTAAAGACTAACTAAAGTAAAAACTAACTAATGTTGATAACTAACCATTTTTTAAATAAAAATATTAAAAAGAAAAAATCGAGAGTCGTAACCCGATATTTTTCTAGATTGGCAAGGACCGTAGCCACCTAACATAAAAGCTACCACATGAATGAGAGTTACAAGCCATATTAGTTATGAATGTCAATGTGTATAGTATGAATGGTCTAAAAATATTAGATTTTTAAACAAGACTAGCCTATTTTAGATATTTTAGATATTATTTATTGTAAATATCTTAAAAAGACATGAAAATTTCTAAAACAAGATATCATGTAAAAAAAGAAAGTTTTTATTCAGCCTGTTTTGGAGTTTTAATGAAAAAGAAAGGATTGGCAAAATCGTGCGCGTCGCAATTGTAGTCTATAGATAGAAAATTGCACTTCAAACAGGGAAAAGAAAAAGGAGTGATCTCAAAGATTTCCAAACAAGTGTTTTGGGGTTTTACCCCCCTTTCAAAGCCAACAGAACCATTAGATTTATGAATTGAGCATCAAATCACTGATTTTTCTAAGATCCCCTACACAAAGAGCTCTTCTTCTCGGTCACAACCCTTCTTTAATTCACTATAAATAAGAGGCATGGAGAGCAATTAGTGAGACACAAGGAGACCCGAAGAGGCTGTGAGAGACAGGAAGAGAGAGGGAGGTATCAGGATGCCCCTCCAAGAGGCTGCGACAAGGAGCTTGAGAGAGCGAGAGAGAGAGAGAGAGAGAGAGAGAGAGAGAGAGAGAGAGGAATTACCTTGAGAGGCTGCAAGGGAGGGAGTTAGCTAGATTTCCTTGTCTCAGTCTTCAACTAAGCCATCTTCTCTTATGCTCTATTCTACCTTTTCCTATCTCTCAAACCACTCGTGGACGATAGCTCCAAAGGGACGAAGTGGAAAGACCATGGGAACCACTGCAACCGGTCAAGTAACGGGTATTGCAAGAGATACAGGAGTGCTCGAGGTTACTGGAGTTGCCACTACCAACGGAACATCGGGTGTGGCTAATGCAAGCACAAGCAAAGATGAAATTCCCAATGCTGTCATGCTGCCAAACCAGGTTATTCATTACTAGGTTATTATTTTTCCACATAAAATAATTACATAAAATATTAGCTTTCATATTTTTCACTGACACGAATTGATAACTTCATCTAGAAAGCATACTAGTACAAGCACAAACGATTAATTGCTATGAATTGCATCTAGATTAATTGAGATTCTAAATCGTAGAATCATGCTGAAAATAGTTACCACAGGTTATTATACACATGTCTTTATGCACATTCAATATAGTTATGGTCAAATGTGACAAGGTTAAGTGTTGACTAATGCTTGTTATGAAAAGTGAATGTCTATTTAAGAGTCTTATAAGTCATCTTGTTTAGTTATTGGCACAATATATTTCTTTAAGGAATTTCGCTTATGTTGGGTAAGATAGCCCAAACGGAAAAACTCATACTTTGTTTAACATGTTGTAAGAGATGTACTCAACACTTCTTTATGGGGAGGAGAATCCTCATTAGAATGTAAGGTTACCTTAGGATAAGGTCTACCTTGGCTATGTGAAGCTGTGAATTGCACAATGGTGTGATTTTCATTATATCAATTGATATACAATTGAAAGCACTGTTTGTGTTTGCTAGAATCTAGATCTCTGATTGAAATTATTGACGAACACAATAAAAGGAAGGATTGCGCTAGGCTACCCCCAAGCTAGTGGCGAGATCCTACTCCAAGGGGGTCATGGTTATCACTATGAGAGGCTTGGACCAGCTCCGTAGGCAAAAGGTTTGTCAGTAGGGATAGTCTTTGGCAGTAGGAAATGTGGGTCCCAAGGGGGCTATGTATATAAATCCTGCATTGTTTCTAGAATCTAACGAGCCCCTTTGTGACTCGGGATGGGATCGTGGAACCCTAAATACTAGTTACAAGGATGGAATCTTGGTGGGTAGAATACCCTCGTGGAATTCTATGTATCTTCCACTATGCTGGAAATATGGAAATTGTAATAAACTTCCAATATAATAAAGAAGTCTGCTTTATTCAAGGATTGTTCAAATTGTATGCATGCTTGTGAGATAAATTACGTGAAAGAACATGTGATTTAACAAACTAATTAAGGAAGCTCGTTGTATATGTTCCAATAAATTTGTTGTAGGTAATTAAAAGCCTAAAGATGATCCCATCATCAAAGGAAAGTGGGTGGACATAACCCCCGATGGGTCCGTCCAATGGTAGAGTGGTCTCGGTTAGTTGGGAGCTTTTCTAAATCAGCAATAGAAATAGAAAGAAGATAAATTGACCAACTATTTGTTAGGTAGAACCAACTTACATTGTTCTAGGGGGGCGGAATGGGATTTTGCCTTATGGATAGGAGGGTTGACATACCGCACTTCCCTCCATCTCTCCCATTCTCTTTGAACCAAGTACAGTGGCAAGTCTTCTTCAAATGGAGTAATCTTGTAAAAGTGGGAACTCAAAATTAGTGATGCTAGTTGGCTACTAGGAGATCCATCTGATTTTAGGAACCTAAAAATCCAGGTCGATCCTAGTGAGTTCGTGGGTCGGAACTCTCCCATTGCGAAGTAGACTCAATAGGGCCTAAGTGACAAACCCTGTGATGTTCCAAGGGAGCACTAGGTGACATCATTTTTTTAGAAAACCTACTAATGGACGTAGTCTAGCTTGCTCTTTTTGATCCCATACTTGTGCTTCACTTTGCTCTTTTGGTCTTCAGAGTCTTCATGATTTTTCTGCTTCTTCTTCTTATTCTTTTTCTCTTTGATCTTTTGGTCCTCTTCTTCATGGTCTTCTTTATTGACTTTGCTTGCATCCACTTAAAAATCTTCATGTTTGGCATTGAGAAGAAAAAAGACTTGAAACCTAATGTGTCAAAAAACACAAATGAGGGTAGTGCCAAAAGCCACTATGAGAGTATCAAGAGACACTATGTTTTGAAGATGATGATTCTTGATGCTTGATGTTTGATGTGACCCCTTTAACTTGATTCCCCTCCTTGCTAATGTGATGGACACATCTGATCAGCAGATCTTGGTGGTAGTAGTTGGCTTGGCCAAATGGATTTTAGAATGGAGTAAAGAAAGAAGCTTGAAGATATGGTGTTGATTTTACTGCGTGAGGATGTTACTGCTTGAGGTCTTCAAGACTCCACAAAAAATCTTCAAAATATACCAAATCTTTGCTGAGACTCTCAAATCAGTGTGGCCTTGATTTGTTTGAGTGGCATGGGAGAGAAAATGAAAGAAAAATAGAGCTTGGAGTTGTAATGGCTATGGAGGGTCTGTCTAGGGTTTCCTGGCCGACTAGTTTTTTTCTTGGCACAGCATGTACATGCAACTAATCCGCAAACACTCTGAGTTAAAATTAGCTTACATATGGACCTTTGATAGCCCTATGATCGTAGGTTGGATTGTGCTGAAGCATACGACAGTGGAGGAGGCGCAGTTCTGACAACAGTGATGAATTTCAGCAATGCCGATGCATAGAGTGCGCAATGTCGAGTTGCAATGTGTCAAGATGATGCGCCTTGATGTGGAAATAACTTACTAAAAGATAGCGTGTTGAGATGAGGCTTGTAGGAGGAGATTAGGAAGCTCCAAGTGAGCTAGGTATAACCTAGCTATGGAGTCACACAGGGCAAAATCTAAGAAAAAAGACAATGCTGAGCTTGAATCAGGGCAATGTTAGGGTTCTATGTGATATAGAGAAGCCTTGGGAGTCAAAGAATAAATCTCCAGAAGAGAGCTTGGAGAGATATGCCCTCTATAGGAAGTTATGGAAGCTCAAAGGCAGGGATATGCAGGTTGGCTATGGCTGCCACAAGGTCAAGTGGAGAAGGAGTGAGAGATGAGGTCATGGACTTGTCTTGAGCTAGACTAAGAGCTAGATGAAAGCAAAATGGAGCTATGCCATGCTTAGCTACGCTTTGATACCATGTAAAAGGTGTGGATCTAGAGCATGGCAGTAGCTATGGTGGATGGAAGATGAAGACCAAAATCATGATGGCATAGACAAGTAAAGACAAAATGCTACACAAGTGAATTAGGTTTCAAGATGGCAGCTTGGACTCATAAACACAATCTTGTGTAGGACTGATAAAGACAAGACACTTAACTAAAAGTACAAAGCATCATGACATTGTACTCATTCCATATGAAAAGTGATAGTCAAGTACAATGTTTTATAATTGCTGGATGGGTAGCAGTTTTCCCTCTCTGTGCTGGATCATTGTTCAGGACAAGGGCAACACCCATACTTTGGATATATAGTTAAAAGGGGAATTTATTCCTATTGTATCGGTTGCTACCATTTCCAAAGTAATGAAAAAGCACCTTTCAGTGTACCTAGTCTTTACTAAGGATAATGTTAATGAAAATGTGGGGAACATTTTAAAGTTAGGGAAGGATCACATTTCATTTATAAAAATGTATGTTGATTGTTTCTCTTAGTCACTTCGAGGGAAGCTACAACCATGAAGGCTAGAAGATCATGGCATAGATCTTATTCCTAGAAGTAATTCAGCTAATAATCCACCCTACAGGATAAGTGTAGCCAAGTAGGAGGAGATAATTAGTTAGGTGAATGAGCTATTGGAAAAAGGGCTGGCCGATTTAGCCCAACACATCTCCCTTTTGTTCTCTCATGCTTTTGGTGCAAAAAAAGGATGACTCATAGCATACGCACATTGACTATCCTGCTTTGAATAAATTCACAATAAAGAATCCATTTTTGATCCCTTAGATCAATGATGTCATGGATATATTGCAAGAGGTAGCCATATTCAATTGTATGGATTTGAAAAGTGGGTATCATCATATATGCATAAGATTGGAGGATGTATCTAAGACAGCTTTTAGGACATCTTTTGGGTTATATGAGATTCCTGTCATGTCTTTTGGAGTTATGAATGTTCTTGCCACTTTTAATCAGATGATGGATTTCATGTTCAGGCCACATAGGGGATTTGTGGGGGCACATTCTTTGATGACATGATTGTCTAGTCAAAGAATGAGGTAGAGCATAGAAAACATTTGGACATTGTGTTCAATGAGTTGTTCACGACTGTTTGGTTCATATGCTCTACGAATCCATTCTATGTAGGGGAGTTGGTAGAGGTGAGCTGATGTGCTATTCCTTGCTTTTGTAGAAACTCAAGGAACTCGTGGGGGGAGGTAAACTCGCCACCAAAATCACTCCTCGTAGTACTGACAGGATGACAAATCTCGTTATTGACCAGTGGCACCCATGCACTGAAATATGTAAAAGCATTTTACTTGTGGTTGAGGAAGTACACCCACATGTATCTAAAACAGATCATCCATGATAAAAAAGAAGCACATTGCACCATTTAAGGTGGCTCTAGATGTGTAACCAAAAAGATCTACATGAATGATCCTAAGGGATTATGCAACATGAGTGATAGACTGTCGAGAAAAGGGTGTATGATGCTACTTATCTAGCTAACATGCTTTACAGATCTCTCGAGATAGTTTTAGGTGTGGAAGGCTCTTAACCATCCCTTGATGTGACACCTCATAAAGAGAGTGGTAGCCAAGTTTTCCTAAGTGAAAATGCCAAAAGATGCTCAAAGTTTGTAGGCCTGGAAGCGATGGGACTCCATATCATTAGCAATCGGCTTGGTAAGAAAGTGTGGCATGTGGTAAAGGCCATTTGGCTGTGCCTTGCCACGAGCAATCACTAAACTAGTCTGAGAGTCTAGGACCTTAATTGTAGTCGTTGAGAAGAAAACTACTCACCCCAACTGGCAAAGCTATTGAACGACATCATCTAGTGAAGCATGATTTGGACCTAGGTCAATGGGAAAACTGATGCAACCCTAGGTCTGAATCTTGATCGAGGAGTTTTTTCGTATGCGAATGAAAATGTTCGTTCTAGGAGTCATGTGATGGGTAGCTCCACTGTCCACAAGCCAAACAGGTATTGACATGCTCGAGTGTGACTAGTGGGCCTTTGTAGGCACCTCATTAGGAGGAAACTCACAGATGTGAATGAGACTCGCATCCAATGTCTCTAAGGAGATGATGTGGGCCTCTACAGACCAATCAAACAAACTCTCTAGATTTGAGTATTTTGCCAACTATGATGACTAACCAAAGGCAATGTGGGGCCTCATCACTAACCCTATTGAGGGTTACCAACACCTTGCTTCCCTTGTTGGGGGTTACCTGGGCGATCCAATTCTTGGATTTTGACTATGAGCCTCTTGCTTTAGATCAACACTTGTCATCATAATGACTAGCTGTAACGTGTCCGCCTGTTCGCTTGCAGGACACGTCTTAGCAGCCCATCGGAAAGAGGGTCTTAAAGGCTCTGCCCAGCACTCCCTTGGAATTTTACGGGGTTTGCGATCTAGGTCTTTCCAAGTCTGCAATGTAGTGGAAGTATTCTGGCTGTTCCCACTTAGGACCGACCTGAATCAGGGTTTCCTCTAGTGGTCAAATTCCTAGAGAGTAACTAGCGTCGAACCCCAGGCAAACTACTTTACGCAGAAACATCAGGGTTGAAGGGGATTCATGTTGCACTTGGTTCAAGGAGAATGGGAAACGAGAGGGATGCAAAGCTCGACCTCTCTGCCCATAAGGCATAGTCCCATTCCGTTTCCCTAAAATAGCATAAATCGGGATTCTAGCAACCTAGATTCTAGGTCAACGTTCCTTGCTGTTCATTTCCTTCGAGAGAAGTTCCCTGCTGTCCATTTCGATTAAGAAAAGTTCCCGGCCAACTAGGACCACCCATCTGTAGGACAGACCCATGGCCACATCCACCGCACTTTCCTCAGGGTTGCTTTAGTTGTCTAATTACCTACCACAGTTAGTTGCACACGCATAAAACAACTTCCTTAATTAGCCAGTTAGACACCGGTTCCTTCATGTAATCTTAGCATTTGACATAGAAAAACAGTGTCAAACAAATTCCTTTTCAACAGGTTATCTTATTATCTTTGGAAAACATCCATATAATCTAGCCCGTAGGCTAATCCATAATCCGCCCGAAGGCAATCCATAATCCGCTCGAAGGCAATCCAACAATCCACAGGGATTACTAATCCAAGATGCCGCCTGTAAACTAGTATGCAGGACTCAAGATCTAATCCCGAGTTGCATTGGCCTCTTGTGCAGGGCCTGGAAGGCAAGGGATTTATGGCCAAAGCCCCCCTGGCACCCAAGCATCCTCCTCCTCCAAGTAGTGCCCAACGGAGAGACCTCTCACGGCAAGTTCGGTCCACCTTCCCAGCGCAGCTAACAATCCCCTTGGTTAGGGTCAGGTAGACAGTCGGGGGTAACTGATGCTGCCTCTCCCTTCAGGCCTTCAACCTAAAGCATTAATTAACTTTACATCTTTTAGTTCCTTGAGCAAACAATGCAAACATTGATCCTAAACTGTTACAAGCACAATCAATCCAGTGGTCATTTATTTGGCCAACTGCTAAGGAGTAAATCCTTATCTCTGAATGCATCCAGCATTCGATCTGGGATCAATTGCAACTTGACAAGATCCCCAAGGGTTTGTTTGTTTACCCTTATGTCCTCGGGTTAGGGCCATACCCTGTCAACCCAAATTAACCGTTTACCTTAGGTTTCATAAGTTCAGTCCTCACTGAATCCTAGTGACCATGTTGCTCTAACTTGATTGATCCTTTGCTTACCAAACAAAACGTAACTTCCCTTAACTTGGCAAGTCAACCCAAGAAAGGTGATGTAATACAATGACTACTCATCCTCTTGCAAGTTATACTTGCGCTAGAACCAACCCACCTCATTCCAAGGAATGGCAAATCTATCTTGTGGTTAAACCACAAGGCCATGCGACGTTGCAACTTGTTGCACAAGTGTTGCACCTAACTCATGGGATCATTTCACCCATTGAACGGCATTTCCTGGTCAAGGAATTTTGTTTAGACGAGATGGAGGGTTTGGGGTGTCTTCTTACCAACCCAACCCCTAATTTTACTAGGCCAGTCCGCTGACAACGTTCGGTCCTAGGGTTTGGGGTGTCTTCTTACCAACCCAATCCCTAATTGTACTAGGCCGACAACATTCGGTCCTAGGGTTTCCAAGCTCAATCCGAGTTTTAGCATTAGGTCAAACGATCCTTAGGGTAGAACCCTAGATCGTTATTTGCATGGGCATCCGATTGACCTAAACATTCCGTGAATGTGGGTAGGACCTTTGGGTTTGAGGGTTTCAACTTGGCGTTCCAAGTGCAATATTAGGCAGCACTTCCAACGTACCAAGCCCTAGCTAGTTCTTGAGGTATTTATCGTATTGACCAGTTATGCCTATATGATTCCCTTGCGGGTTAGGTGATTTAGACAAATTGATCTGCTTGTCTTGTGACAAGGACGATCCCTTCCTAGAGATGATAAACTTGTTCTAAAGGTGTAAATAGTTGCAAGATGTCACAATACATGTAAACATGTGATTGATTCCTTCTACGCACCATAAGGTTTGCAATAACCCTATCTTTTCTTGCTAAATCAAAACGCATGATAATTTGAAGAATAACTTACATAGAACCTACTAGGATTTACATCAAGGAATAATGCCCATAACCTTTTGTCTAAGCATTTGAGTTTCATGCTTTGATAAGCCATGCAACCTTTCCTATATGCAACTCTTGATGAATGAATTTTTCACATGACGAATATGCAACATGCAACCCTTTCCTAACTACAACGTAGTTAATGAAGTTCATGCAAGCAAAATATTATAGGACTAGTGTTGACTTATTCCATTTTACAAGCATATGCAACATGCAAGTCCATAGATTCATTTTCATGCTCTACAATTTCTTTTCGAATAACATCCTACGGGTGCTAATGACTTTTCCTCATGCGAATCACTACAAGGAAGATATTGCCTAAAATGCGACATATGCTTATTCTTTCCATGGCCAGTCAAAAATGCACTTAACAACTTCATCTTTTGCCCTAAGCAATAGGCGTTTAGACACATTACTTTGGAAATGCACCAAAATAGAAACATGCGACTACGCATGCAAGATGAATAAACAATTTATACTCATAGCTTCCCTATGAATTTTTAAACATGCCCAATGTGGAATTTACTCCAAGAACCTGGTTATGAGGACTTGCGGAGGAATTTGAGCTTTACAAGCCGGTTTTTGACACTGGGGACGGCACGTAAGAACAAGCCTTAATGAAGCCCCTTGTGGAAGCTTCTGAGAAGCTTACATGGATCCAATGATTAGGTGGAGGGAAGGATTGACAACCGGGGGGGGGGAGGGGGGAGTGATTAGGATGATGGCAGGGAGGGAAATTATGGCGGCGGAAGCAAATGCTACAGGCGGCGGTGTCCCTCAGCCCGACGGCGTTTGCTTTTCACGGCGGTGGCAGCAGCGTCTTCTTCCTCTCCCATCGATCCTCCAGCACAACAGTTTCCTTTCTTCTTTTTTTTTTAGTGCCTTCCCCCAATGCCTAAGGGGTGTTTATATAGGCTTAAGGGGGGGGGGGGGAGAGAGACTCCACACACATGGAGCTCTCATGCTACTCTCCTCTCCCCATGCACTCCACCTCTTCCCCTCCTTCTCCCACTCCCTCCCCTCTAGCCATGCATCGGCTGGGGGGAAGGGATAATAATAATAAAAATTTGACTTAATTTCATCATTATCCCAATTTTCCCCTTCAAAAAGGATGTTCTCTCGCGGGGTTTTACGATCTTCAACCCCGGCCTCGATTTCACAATGCGAAGGCCTCATTTTTGAGTGTGCGGGGTACGGATTAAGCCGCCGATAATTACGATGTGGGAGATAACCTTGCATAGGTTTTACGCAGCGTGCGGGGAGTCAAGTTTAACAATATTTTTTAGCGGAAATATTACACTAGCCTTTTGACAATGTTGACAATACCCATTCTTTTTAGGTACATTGTGCCATTCTCTTTTAATGTAGATTGATTGGTTCCTTGGGATTCAATAGCCCTGTTGTGATTTTGATTTTTGAGTTTGATTCAAGTTTTGTGTGCCCTGGCCCTATTGCCCCCTTTGAGAAGATCCAACTAGAGCCCCTCTATGGAGGACATGTTATGAAATTGATTGAACAATCATAGGTAATGCAACAACTAACACTCAAACTCATAAAATGTGGATATCTTAGCTTGTGAAATCACCTGTTGCACAAAATGCAAATATTTTCCTAGCAACTTGTTAAGGAATAGGTAACTTGATCGTTAAAGGACTTAAGAACCCCAATGGTTGATAACTCAACCAAGAGACACTGATACTCAATCAACTTGACTTTCAAGTCATCCTTGTCTTTGATTTTGAAATTTTGAAGCTCATGATCCAAATTGATGCAACGGGTCCTATCTCAAGCTGCATAGTGGTCAGTCAAGAGTGCTCAACACTCAGATGCTAAGTCGAATGCTGAAGCTAAGAGTGAAACTCAGGTAACAAGCCTTGCATAAGCTCAACAATAGTAGAGATATTACAAGTGCTCCATGAGTAGATGATCTCGTATGGAACAAGGATGGGATTAGGCTAGGATTCCAACCCTTACACTAAATCCCATAGGTTCTAAAAGCCTAAGACATGCCTTGTCAAATTTGACCAAGTGGTGTAGTTTGACCCGTTTAAATGAATCTTATCATTAAATGCATGCTTGGCAGATGAGAAACTAGAACCATGAGGTGTCTGTGAAGATGGATAGATGGGATAAGATGGAAAATAAGATGGTGGTGGTTGAGGTGGATAAGTAGGAGGGGATTAGAGGTGCATATGCAAAAATAGGCTCATGATGTCCAATGAGTGTTGATTGTTGCGAATGTACCAAAATATACATAGGTCCATATGATACCATAGGTATAGGCCGTAGGTATAGGTGGAGGCACTTGAATATAATAGCCTTGTCCAAATGTTGGCTAGGGCACAACATAATGATTGAATGATCCACTAGGTAATGCCATAGAGGCAAACTATGATACCAAACGATTCACACTCGAGTATGTCTGGGACGCACTCCCAGAGGGATAATCCAAAAGTGTGTGTGTTGAAGATTGAGCCTCTGTTACAAGTATACTATCCAAAAACGAGTATATAGAGATCCTAAAGGTTGTGCCTTTAGATGTGCAAAACCCCCCAATGTAGTGTGGGGTGGATAACGTGGTGCACTTAATGGAAGCAGAAAGAAATGTGCAACAAAAGATGAGGGAGAATTGAAGAAAATCAATCATTTACTGCTGCTCCCCTGTCTCAATAGCCTGGAGATGCTATCACCTATTGTTGATTGGTCTTCTCTTACCCATGGCTGCCTTATAAGGTCCTCCAATGGCCAAAATCAGACCAGCAGTATCTCCTCCCTCTCTCTTGTAGGCTGAATACACTAAAATGCCTCTCTCCAGTCTCTAAAGACGTTTTTCAATCTTGCATGGGCATTTTTGACAAGTACTAGCCTTCCCAAATGGTTTTTCTAGCATTATCCATAATTAAATATTAATTTTTATTCTTTAAATACTAAATAATCTAATAATTATTTCAGAGCCATGAAAAATAATCTCATTGGCCAATAATTAAATTGGCTAGGCAACTTCCATTCCCGAGTGTCTCTGCACCATCTTTGACCATTAGATTGGTGTTAGGTACCATTAAATGCTGCTTCTCTAGTGTCATCAACTATCACTTATGGCCAAATGAATGGCCTAGGCCAATAACTAGCACCAAATACCACCAAGTACATGTGCATCATAACTTACAATAACTTTTTCCTTTGACATCTCTTGATTTCCTCGGGTCGTGGGCTCGTAAATTTACTCTAACCCCAATTACACCTCACATGTGCAACATTTACTTAACCATGTGGTTAAAAATTCATCCACATGTTAAGTGAAGTTTCAAAAATACATGTACACATGACAAGAGTCGACATGCACCATTGGTCTAATGCCCTCGCCTCATTGGGTCGATCACTTGGGCTCCCTTGGTAAGATAACCATCGCCTCTGTAGTCTTGGTGGGTTATTGGGCAACTGATGTGTGCACCCTTTGTCTGATGCCTTGGTTGATTTGGGGTGGGACGCTTTGGGATAAAAGAACACATACCTAAAGGGCTTATTTCTCATGGCTTAGTTTTGGGCCTGAGAGGGGGTGCTAAGCAAAAACTACATTAGCTTGACTTAAACAGCCCAAAAATATGCTTAATTAATGAATAAACCTCTTATTTTAAAAAGAAATGTGACCCTAGAGAGTTACTGTGTCCTAGATGCAAAACTCTAATTTGGGTGTCCGAAACTTTCTATAAATAGACATGTAATCCACAACTCTATGTTAATCTAGTTTTTTGCAGGTTTCAAGAGCCATATCTTTACTTCCCACACCATGTCTGTAGAGGACGTCGTGGTGCTTCCTTCATCCATTTACTACCATGTGGCACCTGATTCTAGCCTTCACAATCTATTTGCAGCCTTCGCTAGGTTCTCAAGAGTTGTCGCCTACAGTTTGCTACTGCGTTTAATGCTGACATGAACATCTGGTATTGCCATTAGCCTGGATTTGTTGCCTTGATCTTGTCTCTCCTTTGAATATTGGAATTTAATTTTTGACTATCGCCCTGACATTCTCTTACTTTTTCTCTTGCGTTAGCACCTAACAGCTGTTGTTGAAATTTTCTCTCTCCTTAGGTACATGCGGTTTAAGTTTCTCTCTCTCTCTTGCACTGCCATCTACATTGGATCCACCCTTACTTGGTTGTGTTTTTTGGTGTTCAACACACGAAGGTTGCCTTTGGCTATGATTTGGGATTCATTTGGAATACGATACACTCTACAACTCATAACTTCTGCATTGATCCCAGAGATACGAGAGTAAAATGTTCAAAATTCATTGTGTAGTGTGTTTGTTGCATGAGCACTATATATTCATTATTCATTCACTTTATTATTCATTGTGTTCATTATCTCTGAGTTACCCTAACCCTAATTGTGTTGTGAGTTTATATGTCTCAAACGACTTGTTTTATGATTTTTGTGTTTAGAGCATTTCTTCACACCTACGAGTAATAAGTCTCTTAAGAAGAGTCTATTTCATACTAATCGTTGATTATTTTAGCAAGATTACTTGGATTCATTTTTTGAAGTTGAAGTCAGAAGCTTTCTCTCATTTTCAAGATTGGCTTATCTTTGCGGAGAATTGTTCTAGGCAGAAGCTAAAGATAGTGAGATTTGATAAAGATGGAGAGTTTGTCTCCAGCGAGATGGCTTGTTTTTGTGTGGATTGAGGGATTATTCAAGAGTATACCAATATCAACAGTTCTCAAGATAATGGTGTCTTGGAGTGAAAAAACAAGAGTCTCATCAAGATGGTTTGGATGATGATGGAGCATCTACAAACACTACACTATTTTCGGGATGTAGGTGTTGCCACTGCCATTCATATCCTGAACTAATCACCCACCGTAGCCATTTCTCATATGAGTCCTTTTGGGCCTTATTCTGGACTAAGGCTTCATGTATCTTAAGTCACAGTTTTCAGATGTGATGTCTACGTTGACATTTTGGGTAAAAAAATGTGACAAGTTTGAGCCAAAGTCCAAAAAGCTGAGAGCAGAGTTCTAAGCCCGGGATGTACCTAAAATTTGCCAAAAAATCCAAAATTTAGGGGAAAAATATTTAACATCGAAGGCGGCGGCTCCAGCTAGGACAATTTTAAGCACTAAGTGAAATACGACTCTTAAAAGGTGCCCGAACGACACTTGTTGATTTTTGATCATTTTGAGACTGTCGTGTGGGTTGTTAGGAGTTGCCAGCCAATGCAGGATGTCAAGCCGGACGCCCAGGATTTTTCAGAGCTCGATTTGGAGCCCAGACGGGAAAATGGCCAAGAAACCGGTCAATATACGAAGAGGTGGACAAAACTTGGGAAAAATGGGCTAGTGACCTTTGGGAGCCCAACTTTTAATGTGGCATGAAAGTTTCATGCAAGAGATGCAACAAATCGTGGGAAGAAGGAGGCGCCATCTGCGCCCGAAATTTGCGCTCCAAATGTTGATCCTCAATCTCTGCCTGTGAGCAACCTACCCAATGGACATTGAGGCTTGCCTACCCAATGTATGCTGATCATTTCTCCGCCCTTCACTTGCGCAATGATGGCTTGGATGAAGAAATCCAATTTTATTCTTTCTCTCTCCTCCCTCTCTCTCCCCTAAGGGTCTGTTCTTGTGTGCAAGAGGAAAATGAAGAATGGTGGAGGGGAGCTTGTCCGGATGAGACCGGATTGCTTCCGGATCAATGAAGACATGAAGATTGCTGATTGTGAAGATGCTGGACATTGAATGAGGGCTGACACGTAGTCCCGTGCCAAAACCGAGATCCCGAGACACAAAGCCTAAGCGGTAATTCAATTTTTATGAAGAAAAAATGAGTTTTTATGCTATTTGGTTGATGAAATATTGTTCCCATGGGCTGATTATGCATCATGATATTGTTTGCTATGAGTGTTATCAGTTTATGCTCTGAAAATCAGGAAAATATAAGTGATATGGCTGAAATTAATAGTATAAAACCCGTAAAACACGCGTTTAAGGGAGAAAATGGGGGTTATTTGCAAGATAAAGGGGAAATATGAGACATAACATCAACAAAATTTGAAATTTTGCTGTCAAGAAACCTAAGGGCCATAGCCCATAATCAATTTCAATTTCTAGTCAATTTTTATTGAATAAGATAGAGGAAAAATACCAAAAAATGGTGAAAAATGGGTTTTAAATGGCAGAAAATTAGGAAACGATGAAAAGAAAATTCCAAAAAATTACAGAAGTGTTTGTGCAATGTATAATGAAGGTAGAGCACGAGATTAGCCTCGGTTTACCCTCATTTCTATGTTTCTGTTTGTGTTTATCGCTTTTTCTATAAAGAAATACACATAAAATGACTCTTACACCTATCAACGAATGCAAAACATTAAATGGTAGGGTGAGAGGGGAGCTTGAGCATCAAAGTATGATCTTAAATCTGATTTATGTGCTGCATCATGCCTATAGGTCGTTGTTTTAGAATAAAGGAAAAGGCAGCATGAGCGTAAGGCTCGGTGTCTCTCCTCGTTTCAGTACATAAACATTAGTATGGAAATCATGAAAAGATTGGTTTTGCATGATGCACAATGCTGATTTTCTTTTGTTTGTGCACTAAACCATTCACATTATGCACTATGCATGGTTTGTGGCATCAAAGGAAAATCTCCTCGACTGCATAGCAATTGTTTTCTTAGGACTTTGACCCACGATTGAGAGTGCGAGGTTATCCCTTGCCGTAGGATAGAGGGTCGGTTTCCTAAGGAATTGTGAAGTGATGAAGCATGGTATATCTCCTAGAAATACGAGAAATATAACAGAGAGGAGTTTGTGTTTGTTTGTGTTATATGTTTAGCAGCGCATCAAAGGGCCAATCCATGCGATGTAGGAGAGCTGTAGTGGGGCTCTGACTATTAGTCGGTGGAGTGCCTCCTATGTGCGTGTGACGAGGTGTTATGCCTATGTACTTTGGGTTCTCCCTCTGAGGAGTTTATAAGAGGGAAATGTTGGACTACAAAACGATGAAACTATAAATGCATAGATTAAGCTTTAGGGCAGTTTGTCCTTTAGCATTAGATTGATGCTCCTGGTCCACGAGGCCGTGAGGGTGTTTGTGTGTCATGAGCATGAGGTCCGGCTAGTGCCATAGCCAGTGTCGGCCCATTTCACGTCCCATCAGTGGTACGTCTACTGGGAGCTACCTATAAGTGGTGCTTTTCGGATCTAGGGTTTCTAGGGACCAAAAGAAAGTTTGTTTATGTCCTCTGACAAGGACCGTCAAGCCAAAATACAAAAAGCAGAACGTGCTGAGAGGGCAATAAGAGGCAGTGGTCTTAGTAACCCAACTACTGCAAATAGTCCTTTAGGTGGAGGAGGAAGCATAAGTTCTTCCTCTCTTCCACCAAGCCTACCCACTTAAAGTGGGGGTGTGAATCCATCAGTTCAAGCTCCTATTGTTAGTTCGATTGTCGCCATGGCACAACCCATTGCAATTCCTGCAGGGATGCCGGATTTGCCAGCTTTAGGAGTTCCTTTGCCCATTTTTAACGGGTTAGCTGAAGAAGATGCGGAGTTTCACATTTGTGAATTCCAAAGACTAATGTTTAATTACTGCATCCAAGATGAGGGACATCTTATGATGTTCTTTAACATGACCTTAAAAACAAGGGCTACGGTATGGTATCACAGCATAGAGTCTGGGACCATAACCACAATTGATCAATTCTATGCAGCTTTCCGAGGAGAATATGCCCTTGAAAGAGGTGGCCAATATTGGTTGCATGTCTCGAATGTAACACGCCAAGACCCTCATGAGAATGTGAAAGCATATGCCAAGAAGCTTAAGGAAGTATTTCGTAAGTTACAAACTTACATTCCCATTCTACCGGCTGCCCAATTGCAATACTTCTTGCATGGGTTGGATTCTAATATTCAAGTACAATTGAGTAGTGTGGCCTTGGCAGATATAAACACCGCTATTACACAGGCAAAGGGAGTAGAAGCACGATTACAAACGGCCTACTCCTCTCGAATGAATGGTAATGCGGGTTTAGTACCTGGAGGCAACCTACCATTGACGAATGGAAGTCAAGGGATGCCTATGACTAACCCTAATGGGAGAGGAAGTATGGTTCAAAATGTATCTTTGATACCAGCTCCTCCTAGTGTGACTATGTCTATGGCAAGTCAGTTGGCTCCACCAAATATTGGAGGCCAAGTTTCGAATTCTAATGTTGTTCCTGTGGGTCAACAACCAAAGCCAAATCAGATTGTTAGGCCAATGGAACGACTGGTCGACGATTGAGGCTATGAGTCGAGTGCGTCTAATGTCCTTGGCGAAGTTAAGGATATGATGAAGCATTATACTGACATGATTTCCAAACAATATCGACAAATAGCTGTCGACATTAATTTCTCGAAGAAGCATCAGAATTTGATAGGGAGCCGACGCCCTGAAGAGGGTGGACCCTGAAGATTCAGTTGTAAGTGGTGTGGTGGATAGCATTTCCCTAGAAACTGTCCAAATGTTTAATGTGACATTTGTGGGAAGTCAGGGCATTTAGCTGCTACCTGTTGGAGTAATATTAGTTGCCTCCAATAAGGGAGTAAACAACCAGGCCTTGTGAATCATAGAGCGCAAGGAAATAACTTGCAGCAGAATGATACACCAAGAAAAATATTGTAGAGGGGAAAGACCACTGTAGAAGAGTTGCCACAAGGCAACGGAGTCAGCCTTATTGAGGCTGTACGAGTCAATGATGCTGAAACCTCTAACTTAAGCACCGTGACAAGAGGCCAAAAGGCTAAAGAGGTTGACAAAGATAAGGAAAAACCGGTTGAGGGCAACCCTAAGCAAGGGGATAAGGGGATGCAAGTCCAGAGTCCTAGTATGGAAGCGCGACCTCTAAGGCCGGCTGACAAGAAAGTCGATCCTAAGAAGGATGAGGAAGTGCCAAGAAAGAAGGTAAGAGCTAAGAAAGAAGCACCCAAACTGGTCCAAAGACCAAAAGAGAGGATGGTTTGGTGAGAAAGGAGAGCTTTGGCTACCTATCATGACTTTGATTTAGCAAGTTCTCTTTGCGAAGTTAAACTAGATGTGAACCTCTTGCAATTGATTAAATTATCTCTAGGAGTACGCAAGGAATTTAAGAAGATCCTACGTATTGGGTATATTGTAGAACCTTTGGGCATAGCACGAATAGGGGAAGATTGGTTTGATCATGCTGAAAAGAATTGCCCTAGGGTTCCAGCATATGTAGATGGAATATTAGTGGAACATGCTATTGTAGACACTGGGTCCTCTGTCAATATCATGAGTTCAGAGTTGATGGAGAGGCTGGGTCTAGGCATCCAAAAAGATAGCTCCACCCTTCTTAGAATGGCTGATGATAGTCTAAGACAACCAGAAGGTTGCGTTACTAAGGTCCATGTTACAGTCGCAAGTGTAGAATGCTTCTTGGACTTTAGGGTGATCAGATTTGCAGGACGTCCTAGCTATCGAGTCTTGCTAGGGAGGCCTTGGATCTTACAAACAGACTGTCAAGTCGATATACCCGTCGGTCGAGTGGTTCTAGGTAGAGGTGCTAATCAAGTAATAGTCGATGCTTACCGTGAGTCTCCTCAGAGTGAGAGAGCTCCTTTATCTTCTACTGAATTAGAGATAGCAGATGATCCATCTGGTAGTGAGACATCATCTAGCGATGAATCTAAAGAGGGGTCCACTATAGAAGATATTTATCAGATAACTCTAAATGAGCCGATAGAGCCGCAAGATAGGATAAGAGATGCAGATGTGATTGACTTGGACCTTGGCACGCCAAATGATTCGCAACCAATTAAATTAGGTTCCATGCTCAGCTCAGCAGAAAGGGAGGACTGTGTGTCCTTGATTCAAGAATTCCGCGATATCTTTGCTTGGAGTTATGATGAGCTGAGAGGCATTTCTCCCATCCTAGCTGTTCATACTATTCCTGTAAAAGAAGGCAATCCTCCTGTGCATCAGAAAGTAAGGCGTATGCCTTTTGAACTGAGGGACGGGCCGTTTGAGGAGTTATAGAAGTTATGGAAAGCTGGGTTAATCTTCCCTGTTTAGCACACAGAATGGTGTTCACAAATTGTTATCATGAAGAAGAAAAATAACCAGATCCAACTGTGTAGATGTTAGAGAGCTGAATTAGCAGACGGTTAAGGATTACTACCCGTTGCCATTTATTGACCAGATTTTGGATCAATTAGCAGGTAGGGAGATATTTTCGTTTATGGATTGCTTTGCAAGATACAACCAGATGGCATTTGTAGAAGAGGACAAGTTGAAAACAACTTTTATTACTGTCTTTGGTACTTTTGCGTACCATGTGATGGCCTTTGGTTTATGCAATGCACCTGGATCATGGCAATGAACAACAGATAAGACCTTTGGTGACATCTCCCCAGATGAGTTGAAAGTATTTATCGATGACCTGGGGGCAGCCGCTGTAAGGGAAAGGATGTTGATTATTTTAAGAAAGTGTTTTGAGTGTTGTAGACAAGTTTGCATCGCTCTTAACCCACGGAAGTGTGTCTTTGGAGTGCCTTATGGGCTATTGCTAGGCCATGTGGTCAGTTCAGTAGGAATTGCAATTGACCCTAAAAATATCAAGTTCATAGTCGCTATGAGTCCACCACGCACTCCGAAAGAGGTTCATAGCTTTCTGTCATCGATAGGGTACTATCGGAGGTTTATAAATGCCTTGGCAGAAAGGACGTTGCCATTAATGAATTTATTATCCTTTAGCTGTCTATTTGAATGGAGCGATCCTTGTAAGGTAGCTTTCAAGGATGTGAAACAGGAGCTAGTAAAAGCACCCGTTTTAAAAGCACCCAAAAGAGGCGAGATGTTTTATATTTTTTTGGCAGCCACCATGCATAGTATCAGTTTTGCTGTTTAGCCCAAATTTGGGAGGAAAAGTGGTATCATTTGATAGCTTTTGCTAGTTGAAAATTGGGCATTTCAAAGATCAATTATACCTACATGGAGAAGTTTTGTCTTGCGATGGTCTTTGGGACTAAGAAATTCAGGCACTACATCCTCTATGAGAAGGTAGTCTTCTATACGAAGGTGGAAGGGCTTAGATTGCTTTTGAACAAGCTACAGCAGCCTGATTGGTTGGCAAAGTGGTTAATCACTCTGCAGGAATTCGATTATGAGATTAAGAGTAAGCCACCGAGGTTGCAGGGTATTGTGGAATGCCTTGTGGATTTTGGGGAGGCGAAAGAGACTTTGTCTGAAGGAAGTGACATTGTAGAAATGTTTAAAATTGATACAGCTTCCATTCCATCTTGGTATGCTACTATTACGCATTATCTATCAACAGGAGAGACTGGAGCTGGTCTATCAAAGTCTGAAAAGAGGAAATCAAACAACAGGCTTTGAAGTTTTCCTTGATCGCAGGGACACTATATTGGTAGGGTGTTGATGATATCTACCACAGATGTGTGATGCCTGATGAGGTTCCTTTCATCTTGGAAGAGTGCCATGACTCTGCATGTGGAGGGCACTTCGCGGGACGGTTGACGGCACAGAAAGCTTTAAGAGCTAGATATTGGTAGCCGTCCATCTTCCAAGATTCCTTTGAGTATGTTAAGAGATGTGATACTTGTCAAAGACATGACAGTAGAGAGAATAGAAAATGCCCACTTATGCCTATCATGGCTATCCTTTCATTTGAGAAGTGGAGCATTGACTTTGTGGGTCCTATCACCCCGTCCTCTACTACTCAGAAGATATACATTATAGTAGCCACTGATTATTTTACAAAATGGTCAGAAGCACGGGCGACGAGGCATGACAATGCAAAAGAGATTGCAAGTTTCCTTTTAGAGCAGATTATCTGCCGTTTCGGTCCACCGAAGGAATTAGTGTCGGACCGTGGAACCCATTTTTTGAACAAAGTGATGAAAAGCTTAACTGAATCTTGGCAAATCAAGCATAATAAAACGACTCCTTATAATCCGCAAGCAAACGGACAAGTCGAAAGTACTAATAACCAGCTTGTGGGTATCTTGTCTAAAATAGTATCTGAGAAGAAACGAGATTGGGACAGGAAGTTGGATGTGGCAGTATGGGCGTACAATACCACGTTCAAGCGAGCTACCGGCCATACTCCATTTAAATTAGTTTATGGAGAAGAGTGTGTGTTACCCCTCGAAATCGAGTTTCCAACCATACGGTTTGCAATTAACCACTCCTTGGGAGATGAGGATTCCCTTTTTGAACATTTCACGACCATAGCCCACCTGGATGAGCTAAAATTGCAGAGCTTATTACACCAGGAGGTGGCCAAACATCGGATGAAGCAGTTGCACGACCTTAGAGCAAAGAAGTATACCTTTAAAAAAGGGCAATTAGTTCTATACTATGATGCACGTAGGGAGCTATTTTCAGGGAAGCTGGAACCTAAATGGGATGGCCCCTACAAGATTGTTAGGCTAGGGAA
Source organism: Lygodium microphyllum (assembly GCF_053477565.2). Lineage (NCBI taxonomy): Eukaryota > Viridiplantae > Streptophyta > Polypodiopsida > Schizaeales > Lygodiaceae > Lygodium > Lygodium microphyllum. Next base: position 158,610,711 of record NC_141145.1, on the reverse strand, counting down.
AAATAGGTCTACGGCTCTATTAGCTGATCTACAAGGAGTAGAGTTTAAAAATAAGGTTAATCTTAATAAGATTAAACCTTATTAGTTCTAAGTATGTTAATATGGAGAAATGCATTGCAGGTCCATGCTGGAGATGATTTGAGACCTGCAAAAGAGCTTAAAGCTGGTTGATGGGGCGGTTAATTCCTTATTTGGAGCACCCATATCTGGAGTAGAGATACCATCAGGGAAAACTTATCTGGTGGAGCAAAGGATACAAAGTGATTGAGCTAGAAGACTGAACCTTTGTGTAGGAGATCAAATGCTTCTGCCATCACTGCTTACGACTATTGACGAGTATCCCTGTTGAGTTCAATGAAGAAGGGGGGATGGAGCCGTCAGTTCATCCTCTCAACATGTTGAATTTTGATTATCATAATTACAAGTAGAGGAGTTCGTGATGGCAGGCTCTGTAAACCCATTGTGAACGTATACATTATATTTTGATGGAGCATCCACGGGCCCTAATAAAAAAGGGAGTGTTGGAGTAGTAATCCGAGATCCCCAACGTAGAGTTACGATGAAGTTAGCTGCTTATCTCAGGGCAGGACTCACTAACAATATGGCGGAGTATAAAGCCTTGATTATGGGACTGCCTATTGCCAAGCAAGGTGGTATTCAACGGTTGTTAGTAAAAGGGGATTCCCAGTTGATCCTGAATCAACTAGATGGGACATACACAGTGCAGAATCCCATTCTTTGTATGTATCATCGTACTGCGATGACCTTACTTGAGGAGTTTGAGAGAGTGTATTTTCAGCTGATTCCACGTTACTGGAATCAGTTTGCGGACTCACTGGAAAATCTTGCTTATGAAGAAGTCATTTTCTTTAACTGTGGTCCTAGTTTGGATATTGTTATCAATAATGAAACAGGACCCGGTCGCTTGTGGGGAATGTTATCAGAGCATGCAACATATGGCAGACGACGGTTGATATGGGTGATGCAAAGAGTAGCCGAGACCAATCTACCGTTGTTATCCTGGACGACCCATAGGGTGATTAGACAACATGTTATGCGTATGCCTCTTGCTAAATATGCAGGAGGGATGGGTCATAACATTATGCATTTAGTTTAGGGCTGCGAGCCCTGTGGTTTTCCTCCTGGGAAAGGAGCTTATTATTGTATATGTGTACTATTTCGGGGAAGGATGTGTAGATGCTATGCTGTTTGATCTCGTTAGGCCAAGAGGGCCAGTTTTGTGAGGTTTTGAATGTTTTATTTCATTAGGCTAAGAGGGCTAGTTATCTGTTTAGTACAGGTGCGGTTAATGGTTTCTTGTTTTAGTTTTGTGCTAGACAGGTTTGAAGAAGAGCTTGGAAGGAGCCTTTTGTTGCGCGGAAGCTTCTCATGGTCCTATCCAGGTGATATCTCTCCTTAATGAGTACCGTGTTTTTATGCTATTTGTGTCTGTGTACTTGTAGGGGATTTTCTTTTCTTGTTGGGGACCGAGGCATGAAGTCCGAGGTTTAGGTTCAGAATGTTTAAGGGAGGTCTGAGTAGTCGTTGCCTCCTGTAAAGACATTGTTAGGCATTGAAAGACCTGTTTTAGAAGGGAGTCCTAGTGACCCTGTTCTGCTAGCCTGCTAGGCAGCCATTCTAGAAGTTCTTCTTAGTTGTGAGGCAGTTAGAGAAGCATGCCGAAGGAGAAATAATGATGATAGAAGGAAAGAAACCCTGAATATCCCAAAAGACAATAAATATATACAGAGGTGTGTAAAAAGGGATTCTAACCCCCTATAAAAATAGAAAAGAAAAGAAAGGAAATTTTATAAGCAGTTGATCATCGCCTAGCGAAGGCCTAGTAGGTTCCTGGGGACGAGTCAGACCCGGGGCCGATGCCTTGTCTTCCTAGGGGTGGCATCTTGCTGGAAAAGAAGAAAGTCAGGAAGGTTGAAGGGAAAATAAAAGTGAGCATAAAAAAAGGATTAAGTTTCGCCTTGCGAGGGCTTGGTAGGTTCTTGGGTACCGAGACAGGACCTGAGGCCGATGCCCTGTTCTCCTTGGGTCACTACGCTCAGCTCCCTCCTTTTTACATGTCCGAGTATGGAAGAATAAAAACCCTAAAAGAAGAAATGTGTTGAAAGAAAATACTTCTTGATCAGGCTATAGGAGTCCTCGCCTAGTAGAAGTTCCTGGTTGTGTTGTCCTTAGTTAGGTAGGTAGTTCAGACCACCACTTAGGGCAACCTCTTTGATAGTTCTTTTTAGTTTGGCCAGGTTGGAGCAGTTGGTTAGTGACTAGCTTTGGACCTTCTATCAGATTCTGCTAGGCCTACTCCTTGTGGATGTCATGCCTTGGTTTTGTCGGGGGTAGGGTGAGCATTGTGCTATGTTTAAGTGTGTATCTATTTTGTATCAGCTTGATGCTTCCTTCGCTTGTTTTGTGCAGATTTGTTGTGGGATTCGACAGGCTGAGTCGCCCTATCCTGTGGTCGCCAATGAGAGCGGAGTTTTGAGCCCGGGATGTGCCTAAAATTTGCCAAAAAAATCCAAAATTTAGGGGAAAAATATTTAACATCGAAGGCGGCGGCTCCAGCTAGGACGATTTTAAGCACCAAGTGAAATAAAACTCTTAAAAGGCGCCCGAGCGACACTTGTTCATTTTTGATAATTTTTAGACTGTTGTGCGGGTTGTCAAGAGTTGCCATCCAATGCAGGATGTCAAGCCGGATGCCCAAGATTTTTCAGAGTTCGATTTGGAGCCCAAATGGGGCAATGGCCAAGAAACCGGTCAAGATGCGAAGAGGTGAACAAAACTTGGGCAAAATGGGCTAGTGACCTTTGGGAGCCCAACTTTTAATGTGGCATGAAAGTTTCATGCAAGAGATGCAACAAATCGTGGGAAGAAGGAGGCGCCATCTGCGCCCGAAATTTGCGCTCCAAATGTTGATCCTCAATCTCCTGCCTATGAGCAACCTATCCAATGGACATTGGGGCTTGCCTACCCTCTGTATGCTGATCATTTCACCGCCCTTCGCTTGCACAATGATGGCCTAGATGAAGAACTGTGATTTTAGTCTTTCTCTCTTCTCCCTCTCTCTCCCCTAAGGGGTTGTTCTTGTGTGCAAGAGGAAAATGAAGAATGGTGGAGGGAAACTTGTCCGGATGAGACCGGATTGCTTCTAGATCAATGAAGACATGAAGATTGCTGATTGTGAAGATGTTGGACATTGAATGAGGATTGACACACAGTCCCGTGCCAAAATCGAGATCCCGAGACACAAAGCCTAAGCGGTAATTCAATTTTTATGAAGAAAAAATGAGTTTTTATGCTATTTGGTTGATGAAATATTGTTCCCATGGGCTGATTATGCATCATGATGTTGTTTGCTATGAGTGTTATCAGTTTATGCTCTGAAAATCAAGAAATTATAAGTGATATGACTGAAATTAATAGTATAAAATCCGTAAAACACACGTTTAAGGGAGAAAATGGGGGTTATTTGCAAGATAAAGGGGAAATATGAGACATAACATCAACACAACTTGAAATTTTGCTGTCAAGAAATCTAAGGGCCACAACCCATAATCAATTTCAATTTCTAGTCATTTTTTAATTGAAGAAAATAGAGGGAAAATACAAAAAAATGGTGAAAAATGGGTTTTAAATGGGAGAAAATTAGGAAACGATGAAAAGAAAATTCCAAAAAATTACATAAGTGTTTGTGCAATGTATAATGAAGGTAGAGTACGAGGTTGGCCTCGGTTTACCCTCATTTCTATGTTTCTATCCGTGTTTATCACTTTGTCTATAAAGAAATACACATAAAATGACTCTTACACCTATCAACAAATGCAAAACATTAAATGGTAGGGTGAGAGGGGAGTTTGAGCATCAAAGTATGATCTTAAATCTGATTCATGTGCTACATCATGCCTATAGGTCATTGTTTTAGAATAAAGGAAAAGGCAGCATGAGCGTAAGGCTCGGTGTCTCTCCTCGTTTCAGTACATAAACGTTAGTATGGAAATCATGAAAAGATTGGTTTTGCACGATGCACAATGCTGATTTTCTTTTGTTTGTGCACTAAACCATTCACATTATGCACTATGCATGGTTCATGGCATCAAAGGAAAATCTCCTAGGCTGCATAGCAATTGTTTTCTTAGGACTTTGACCCACGATTGAGAGTGAGAGGTTATCTCTTGCCGTAGGATAGAGAGTCGGTTTCCTAAGGGACTGTGAAGTGAGGAAGCATGGTATATCTCCTGGAAATACGAGAAATATAACAGAGAAGAGTTTGTGTTCATTTGTGCTATATGTTTAGCAGTGCATCAAAGGGCCAATCCCTGTGATGTAGGAGAGCTGCAGTGGGGCTCTGTGGAGTGCCTCCTATGTGCGTGTGACGAGGTGTTATGCCTATGTACTTTGGGTTCTCCCTCTAAGGAGTTTATAAAAGGGAAACGTTGGACTACAAAATGATGAAACTATAAACGCATAGATTAAGCTTTAGGGCAGTTTGTCCTTTAGCATTAGATTGACGCTCCTGGTCCACGAAGCCGTGAGGGTGTTTGTGTGTCATGAGCATGAGGTCCCGGCTGGTGCCATAGCCAGTGCCGGCCCATTTCAAGTCCCATCAAAAGAAAGTGTTTATTGGCTATAGTTCCTACTCATAGAGGTACTCTATCTATGATCCAGTCATTCATGATGTCTATACAAGTTGTGATGTTCAGTTGGTTGAGTTTGTCCCTTCAAAGAGGAGTGAGAAACAACTTGTTCTTAGGGATCCTAGTAATAGATGGAAACTTGAGCTAATGCCTTTGAATCCTCTAGCTTCTAAGGGACCTACTATTGAGAAGATTGCTTCTTCAACATATTCCCTACCGGTGAGTGCTCTAGAGACTTCAACAAAGGTAGAATAGTGAAAGGAGTATGGGCCTCCTTTCCATTGGGCATGTAATACACTCCACAATCTATGAATTGATGGACTTTTCGAGGAGTAAATTTGGTTTCTATGGTATTGGATCAAGAGGAGTAGCTTAAGACACTCAATCCTCCAAAGTTGAAGGCTCATATAGGTCAAAGCTCCCAAAATAAGGGTAGGAAAATAAGAAGAAGGATGATAAATCCAAGAAGGACAAGGAGTCTACTTGTCATACATGTGGTAAGATAGGGCATTGAAAAAACGATTACTTGGAATAATGACAAGAACAATGTAAAGAAGGATAAATCTATGATAGACTGTAGAGTAGTGGTGGCTCCCTCATCAGTGGCACTCTTCATCTAGAAGTTATTGAGTCTTCTACACTACATGCAACATGGATGGCCACTCTAATTGGTGGCAACTTTTTAGTTCCTATATAGGAAAAAGGTGATATGTAGCTTATTTTGGATGGACATGGCAGTGATTATACTTCAGAGGTTCTTTATGTACTAGGCTTAGGCTACCTCCTTTTAGTGAGCAAAATTTGTGAGCTTGGCCTCATAGAGGAATTTAATGCAAACTCTTTTGCGGTTCTTGATGGTGGGACGTTCAAGTAGATGGTGTGTCAAGTGCAGGATGAGAATGGTTTCTAAAAGATGCGGAGTTTTGCAGCTCTTACATCCTTACTTTTTCCTTTAGAGACAGAGATAGAGCTGTGGCATGCTCGGTTTGGCCACCTCAACTGCAAGTATTTTCAAAAGGCAGCTCGTGTGACCAACTTGTTTGTGGCTTTCCAAATGTTGGGGTGAGCCATTCCCTTTGTGTATCCTACATTTCAAGAAAACATGACCCTCATTCCATTCCCACCAAGGCTTCTCAATGGGCCACTAGATCCACATGCTTGTTTTCATTGATTTGTGTGGACCTATGAGAAATGAGTCTCTTAAGGGGAGTTTTTATTTCATGCTCTTTGATGGTGATTTTAGCAAGATGATTCACACATAGTTTTTGAAGTTGAAGTCAAAAGCTTTCTGTCATTTCCAAGATTGGCTTATCTTTGAGGAGAACCATCCTAGCTAGAAGTTAAACACAATGCAATGCAAAAAAGGTGAAGATTTTGTGTCCAACGAGATGGCTCCTTTGTGTGCAGAACGAGAGATTCATCAAGAGTATGCCAACACCAATACTCAAGAAAATGGTGTCTTGGAGCACAAGAATAAGAGTGTGATTGAGATTACTCAAATAATGATGGAGCATTGGCAAACACCATAGTGTTTATGAGCCATGGTCACTGCCATTCATATCCTCAACAGAGTCATAAACCCTGAAATAAGACACATTAGGCTTTCGTGCAAATAAAGCCTCTTATGAATCGATTGAGGATACGAATGGCACTAAAGCCTAATGTGTCTTATTTCAGGGTTTTTGGATGCTATGCCTATGTTCAAATCCGAGGAAGGAATGTGATAATTTTGAGTCAAAGTCCAAGAAGTAAGTATTTATTGCTACAGTTTGTAGTCACAAGGGTGTTGCATCTATAATCCAATGGTGTCAAAATAAGATAGCTATGTAAGCAAACCAAAGAGACAGTAGGGTTTGCGGGAGAGACGCAAGAGTGTGTATCGCAAATGTTGAGAGAGAAGGGAAACTAAGAAAACATCAAAGAAGAAGATGACGAATGTTGAATCATTAAATCAGGCTAAGTGAATCAGGTGGTGTCACTTGTAGGGGAATTTGCACAATAAAGGGAGTGAAATGCAGTCCTTTGGCAGTAGGATATGGAAGGTAAATGTTAAAGGGTGAAGGGTGAAGGAAAGGACAACCAATAATAGAGCAAGTGAAATGCAGTTCTCAAGAGTTGTTAGAGATGAAGGATATGTTGAAATATCTCCAAGATGATGGTTGCTTATCAAGGAAATCGCTAGGTGTCCAATTGGAGAAAAAACACAATAATATCCTATGAAAATCTCACCGCATAAGTGGCTATAAATAGGCAACTGCTAGGTAGCCCTTCAAGAGTGAAGAAAACACAAAAAAAATATTATTTGATATAGGGCTTGTTAAGAGGGTGTAATGTGCTATAAATGGCTTGAATTTCCTGTTTTGCAAACGAAGCCTGATAATGAGGCCACAAAAAACCAAGTAGAGATGGATGCAAAATCCATGATGTAATGTCCTCCTCATGGGGTGTGAACAATAGTGGAGAGGATAGAGAAAGGAGAGAACAATATGGAAGAGGGTGATAGAGTGTCAAAAGAAATGAATGTGTGAGATTAAGAATGAGGGAAGTCAATGCAATATTTATAGGCACAGACTGCCTTGAGTGGCACCCCAACTCTCTTGAGTGGTGCCCATTGAAGTCTCTTGAGTGGCACCGTGAAACTAAATAATGATTCAAGTATAGCCTTTTTGGGACTGTAAATGGAAACCATAATAGGAATGAAGTAGTGGAAATGTACTAAATGACTTGGTTTCTCAAGAAGGAGCGCAATGTTCTTGGAGATCCTAGTGACAATTGGACACTTGAGCTAGTGCCTATGGAGCATCCAGCTTCTAAGGTCCCTACTATTGAGAAGATTGCTTCTCTACTCGATTCCATGCTAGTGGATGTTCTCGAGACTTTAATCGAGGCAGAGCAATAGGAGGTGTATTGGTCTCCTACATATTGGTAATACACGCCATGATGCATAGTTTGATGGACTACTCAAGGAATGGTTGCTGCTATATGATGATTTGTAGTGATCTTGAAAGAACTAGGCACATTCATGAGAGCTTATATATACTAATTATGGGCTAATGACCCGTGCTATGAAAGATCAAGAACTGAGATCTATGGAGGAGGCATTGCACATTGATAGCAAGCCATGGAGTAGGAGTTAGAGGCTATTGAGAAAAATGGCACATTGCAACTTGTGCCATGACCCATTCATAGGGAAGTTATTGGATTTGAATAGGTCCTTAAGACCAAGTAACTCATTAATGGAACCCTCAATAAACAAAAGGCACCATTGGTTGCCAAAGATCTTGCACACAAGCCCGATGTGGACTTCAAAGATACCTTTGCCCCTAAATCTTGCATGGCTACTATTAGTACAATTCTTGCCCTAGCTAGCCATAAGAGATGGCCAATGTATGAGTTGGATGTCAAGTCCACCTTCTTAAACACTAATTTGTAATAACATATCTATGTTTAGTAGCCTACTAGTTCTTACTTTCAGATGGTAAGGTATACATGTTAAAGAAGGATCTTTATGGCCTTAAAAAAACTTCTCTCATACGCAGAATGGAAAGATTGATTCTTTTCTTCACAAGAAATTTGGGTATTGGAGATCTACATCTGATCCAAATTTGTATGTCCACACTTCAGTTGCAAGCTGCATGTTGTTCATGCTCTATGTGGGTGATCTCATTTTTACAAGATCATACCCAAATGATCAAGCAAAAAAAGGAGACACTACATGAGAAGTTTGATGAGTGACGTGCTTTCTTCATTTCTTTCTAGGTCATGCATTATAGAAAACCGAGAGGAGGACCTTCCTTTTCCAATAAGGATATGTGCAAAAGCTTTTTCACCATGTATGAGATGATGGAGTGTCGTATTATCTCTACTCTTATGGATCTGAATGGGAAGGCTTTGGCTCATTTTGATTCACTGATAGTAGATCCTTCCAAATATTGAAAATTAATTTGTGTTTTCACAAAGTACAAGTGATTCATCTTTGGTGCTCTGAGGCTAGACAGACTCAATATGGGCTAGTGATGTTGATCATGGGCATTCAGCTACATGTTATTGTTTTCTCCTAGATGTAGGTGCCATCTCTTGGAGTAGCAAGAAGCAGTAGACTATTGCCCTTTCTTCTATGGAGGCAAGTATAGAGTGGCATTGTCCACTACTTGTGAGACCATATAGCTTCGGGGATTATAAGGTGAGCTTGGTTTTTTGTAACCCCAAGCTACCATACTTTTATGTGACAATGAGAGTTGCATAGCATTGGTACGAAATCTAGTATTTCATGTGTGGACAAAGCACATAGAGATCCAATGGCATTATCACTTCATCTATTAGAGGATCTTAGCGAGGACCATTGATGTGGACTATTGTAAGACACATGATAATTTGGAAAATCTATTTACCAAGGCATTTTCTCAAGATGTTCTTTGTCAATAGTCCAGATTCTTGAGCCTGATTCTGTGTCTAGGATTTGAGAAGTGGTGTTAGCAATTTTGGCCGAGCATCGGCTCATGTAGGCACATTGAGTAGCAACATGAGTAGTAGGACCAAATAGATAGCACTGTGATGGGCAACAAACTGTATGGGCCATGGTGGGTAGATGCCTTAGATAATAGCCAGTAGCAGAATAGTCAAGTCCAATCGGGCTACCACGTGGTAGAGTGTCACTAGAATGAGAAATGAACCTTAATGATTTGATTAAACTTCATGAAGAATTATAATTAAAATTAGCTTTAATTCTGGTACCCCTAGCTCTTAGCATGGTGACATTGCATAAAAAATGAAGGATTTGACACTAGACATGCAATGGACAGGTGTATAGACTATATGGTACAAAAGCAATGCAAAAAGAGCAAGTGCAATGTGTAATTTTCATTAAATGGAAAGTTTGCACCTTAGAATTGAATGTTATACCCAATGAGAGAAACTCTCTTGGGGCACTTAATTTAATAAGCCTTGAGCTAAAGTTCCATCTAGTGAGCATCTCACTTATGACTAATGAACAAGCCATTAATTGGTCTTTAATAAAAAGCAAGAGCAAGAAAGAGAGACACTCCAAATGTGGGAGCTCCAATAGTCACAATGTGTGACCGGCCTTCCCTTTATTCAAATGTCACTGAAATAACAAATAATAAAGTGACAGTGATGGGCGCTTGCCTCCTGTAGTGTGAAGGTGTGGATACTCATAGTGTAGTAATACATGGGCGGCTAGGCGGAGGCACCTTTACCTCCAACCACCTCCCACTTAAAGGTGAATCTACCTCAATGAGGAGTGAGAAGAAAAAAGAAAAAAGATAGTACAACATGTACATAGATACAAGAGGATGAGGAAAGACGTCATCTCATTCAATGGCCATCAACTTCCTAGGACAACAAAGCACCCTGTAGAGAGGCTTTTCTTGAGCAAGTATGTAGGATTATGGTCAGTTGAGATCTTGATAAGGTCAACAAAATTGTCCCCAAAGAGGCCACAAATGAAGTGATACTTCACCTCAATGTGTTTTGTCTTCACATGGAAGACCGGATTTTTGGCTACCTGGATAGCACTCATAGAATCCGAATGCAGTGTAGGGATAACATCTGCAATACCAAGGTCAGCAACCAAATGGCCTCCTTGCAAGCCTCAATGGCTGCAACATACTCGACCTCTATAGTAGAAAGGGCCATGCATTTCTGCACCTTGGACATCCATGAAACAACACCTGTGGCAAAAGTTAACACAAAACCAAAGGTGGACTTTCTACTATCTTCATTTCCTGCATAGTCAGAGTTAGTGTATCCCACAACTCCTATATCCTGGTCGCCATAACATATGAACATATCAATAGTGCCCTTTAGGTACCTTATGATACCCTTCACGGCATCACAATGCCTCTTGCCATGTGTAGCTATATAGCGTGCCACAACACCAACTGCAAAAGCAATATCTGGACACATGGCTATCATGGCATACATAAGACTTCCCACTGTGAATGCATATAGAATCTTGGCTATCTCGGCCCTCTGCTCATCTATCTTGCGGACAATTGCGAACAATCAGCCTGTGATAGCTTCACATGAGAAGGAAATGGACAACCAATAGGCTTTACATCCTACATACAGAAGCACTCAAGGACTTTATGAATGTATTGTCTTTGTGATAGATAGAGTAGTCCTTGATGCCTATCATGCGTAATGCGCATACCAAGAATATGAGGGGCATATCCTAGATCTTTCATCTCAAAGCTCTTCTTGAGCTAAGTCATAAAAGCATCTAGTTCATCACGAGCTTTCCCTTACCAAAAGCATATCATCCACATAGATTACCAAAATCAATAAAGATCCATCATGGGCTTTCTTCCTGTACAAGCACGGATCCATAGCATTACTGCTATAGCCCTATGACTACATAAATGCATCAAACTTATGATACCATTCCCTAGGTGCCTGCTTCAAGCCATAAAGACTTCTCCTCAATTTTCACACTAGGTGTTCCTTGCCGCCAGGCTCTACAAAGCCCTTAGGCTTCTCCATGTAAATCTCATCATGCAAGTCCCCATGTAAGAAAACCATCTTGACATCCAATTGATACAAGTCCCCAAGTCAAGCTATGCAGCCAACTAAGCATAGGGTGGTCATATTAACCACAAGAGAGAAGACCTCATCAAAATCAACACCATGCTCTAGTTTAGAACCCTTTGCTACCGATCTGGCCTTGTATGCCGACATGGGATGTCCACGGGTACTTTTCCACTTGTACACCCATTTTCAAGGCAAATCCCTCTTGCCACTAGGCAGGGAAACTAGATCCCATATACAATTCTTGTGCAACGAGTCAGTCTTTAGACTACATAGCCCTCTCCCAAGAGTGGCTATCACCCCTGTGCATAGCCTCATCATAGGTGAGAGGCTCTTCTACATCTGTAACCAAGATATAATTTATGGAGGGCTCACAGCAGTCAAGAGTTCGTCTATCTCTAGTAGAACACCTCAATGCAGGCTATGCTGCCTGTCCAATATCATGTCTAACATCTTGTCTAACATCTTGGCCATGAGGATCAACTGGTGCAGGCTATCTAGCTAGCTCTGTGGGAGTAAGGGGATCCTCTTGAAAGATAACCCTACGTATCTCAACAATTTTCTCAGGTTGCATATATATTTTGTCCTGTGGAACACAACATCATGGCTACGGATCACTTTTCTGCATCTGCGGATCCCAAAGACAATATACCATCTCACATGCATATCCATAGCCAAGGCAAATGCATTTCACACTTTTAGGATCCAGCTTATGCATCGCAAATTAGCATATGAGGGAGGCTTTCCTGTCCATATCTCCTTTGCCGTGCCTGGAAGTCAATACCACTGCAAGGTGACCTATTAATGAGATGCACAGTAGTAGAGACTACCTCAATCCAAAAATGTTGTGATAAATCTTTTTGGCTAGCATACTATGGACCCTCTCCTAGATAATCCTATTCATACGCTCAGCCATACCGTTCTAGGGATGGGTATAAGGGGTGGTCAACTGACGCTTAATACCTTGCTCTTCACAAAACCTCTCAAAGGCACATGAGGCATACTCTTCCCTATTATCGGTCCTTAGGCATTTCATTCTATGCCCAGATTGATTCTCTACTAAAGCAAGCCGATGCTGAAAGATAGCCAAGACATCAAATTTCTACTTTATGGGATAAGCCCACACCTTACGTGAATAATCTTTAATAAATGTGCAAATGATTGAGACCCAATGAGAAGAGATATCTTCTTTGAAGATTCAGTTAACAGAATCTCAATTAGAGGTTACTAGAATCTCAGAGGAGAAGGAGAGGATGTCCAAAGAAGTCTAAGACTTTCAAACTCTTTTCGATGCAAAACTCTCAACCTTGCAGACTGCTAAAGACACAGTGGAATCACAAGCTTCCCAAATCAAGCAGTTGCAAGACCAACTGACACAGTCACGGTCTGTTTCTCCAAGCCCTAATGTTCCCTTGATCCCTTCTCTCTCAAAGCAGGACTTGGCAGTTCTCTAGAGACAGGCTACCTTGTGTCCTTTATTCCAAGATAAAGTGGAATGATTGCAGTCCAAGATGGATTTGCTATGGTCTACCTTTGAGCATTTCGAGGAATATGTTCCTCCAGACCATTCTTTCTTTGTCCACTATCAATTGCAGAAGTTGGCCTTTTACATGAAGCTTTCAATGATGGATCTTCCTCTTCTAGTGGATGGTTGGAGTGGGGCTTGGTCTCCTGAGTTACTGACAGAAGTGGTCTGTATGGTGTTTGAAGATTCTGTCACGACGAATACCATGTTGCTGTCATATATGTATCTGTAGGGAGATCTGTTGATTCCAAATGAAGTAGACATGGCCTAGTATGTGGGAGATGTGGTTTTACAAGCTGTTTTATATGTCAACTATTTGGAGTTGTGAATAGATGACATGTTCCAGAGTTACTTTTCCAAAGTGGCTACTTGCCCTGATAACTCCTGGCACTCAATGATTGATTCTATGGCCCTGAATCAACGGCAAAACATAGCTTCTACCTATGTACAGAGCACTAACCAACTGAGGGTGGATCTCTTAGCTCACCTTTCCAAAAATAATCCATTTGATTCAACCTTTTTTTATGCCTATTAAAGAAGATCTATCTTAGGTCCCTCTATTCCTAGCCTACTATATTACCAACAAATGGCTCACCGTTATGATAACTATCTTTCCCTTTATCAAACCAATTCAACAACAATCTTACCCCTTATTTTCCAACCTCAATCTTTTCCTCAAATTCCAATATTTACATATTGCTCTTTTATCGAAGATAGAGTATTTTCTCCTTCTCCACCATGCCCTTCTCCATCCATCCATGTACCTTCTACCTTTCCTATTTATCAATTGACACCTTTGCTAACTAATTCCCTAAAATTTTCAGCCACTCCTTCTTTAACCTATTCCTCCTTTTATGATTTTGCCTACCCATCTCTTCATCCTCTTTTACTTATTCCACTTCCATCTCTTGCCACTTCTATCTCTCAACCCCCTCAGTTGGTTGGTGAATATGAAGGGTTTGATCAGCAGATTACCAGAAGAAGACGATGGAGCTTGACTGGTTCTCTTACACGACCTCAGATAAACTAACCAATAATTCTAGGAGATTGGACAACGGCTAGTTAAGCATACCAGAACTACCTTCATTTTGCTCACTAATATTCATAATTTCTAGATCCTTCTGTGAGATTGGCAGCTCATTTTGCTTGGTATCTAGCATACATGCATACGCATTTCCATAATGATCAAAAGGCCATTCCAAAGCTTTGTATGAATGTCAATGTGAATATTGACTCCTACCAGCTCGATGTCCTTTATTTTCATGCCCTATGTCTCCCTAGCAAATACCTTGTTTTGCTAGAAAGGATGTGCTGCTTGCAGTTCTTTCAAAATCCTCCAAAGACATTTGTAGATGAATCCTTCTCTATGGATCATTTTCGGAAACACCAAGCCTTCAAAAGGGGTCATCTTCATTGATGCCTTTGCAATGTATCTTGGATGATTCTTAATGATATATATCTCTTTTTGGAGGTGTCATTCAGATGGTTGTGTTAGTGTTTTTGTATGTGTTGTAATAATTGTATGTGATGAGTTCGTGTTGATTGAGAATAACTTGTTCAAGAGCTCTTTTCAACCGATTGATGGTGGATGGAAAGCCTATGGTGGAAAGATAAAGAGAACCTCTTATATCATTTACAAATTTGTTATGGCTTTTAAATGATTAATCAGATGAGTTATTGAATAACGGGAGTTTTCCTTTAGTACTTTTTCTATCAGATACAGGTGATAAGTTGGGGTCGTGGTTTGGAGAGATTATTGAAGATCCTATGGAAGATAAAATAGAGCTCTTTAGTGAACTTATATTATTATTTTCCTTAGGTCGCAAGGACGCTTCCTTTCTAAGTGTGGGGATATGTTGAGAGTGGAAAAAGACTGAATTTTTGACTGATTTTTGTTGTTTTTGAGGACTGAATGATTGATTTTTTATGGATTTAGAGTGATGTATGGTTGTTAAAGGAAGTATTTGAGAGTGTTTTCAATGATATTGATTATGTTTTGGAAGTTCATGATGATTTTTAGTGAAGATGTGAAGCTCCATGATGTTTTGATAGGTTCTGTTGAGCTTCTAATTGGTTCTGTATACCTTCTGTATAGCTTCTATTTTGTTCTGATTGTCTTTTGTATGAAGCATGGATTGATGATTGATGAATATTGAGATATTTTGGAAGCTTATTGAATAGTTTTTGATAGTTTGGAATGGTTTGAATATGAGTTATGAGGTTTTGATGACCTTCTGTAGACCTTCTGTAGAGCCTCTGCCTCTGCTCTATCTCTATACTGTAACTGTATTGTAGCTGTTCTGGTGTTGTACTGTAACTATTCTGTAGACCTTCTGTAAGTGTTATGTAGAATTTATGTGTGACTTTGGGAAAGTTTTATAACCTTTGGAAAGGATGAATCTAAGTTCAAAAGAGCTAAAACAAGTGGAAGAAGCAGCTGTTGAAGACTGAAGAGAAGATTAAGTGACAGTGACAGTAGTGAGTTGTGAAAAGACAGTGTAGTGGCTCTGGTGACTCTTCATATCATACATACCTCTTGGGAGGTGCATCCACAACCTAAGAAGGATTATTGAGAGTTATTATGAGACTATTGTAGTGAGGATATGATGTATTATTGATAGGGAGAGAGAGATAGAGCCAGAGATAGCCAACTTTATAAAAACAATGTAACTGTACATGAGAGATTGAGAGAACTATGAAGACATTGAAGATGAATACTATGTGATTGATTTCCATTAAAAATATGGTGTATTCTTTTGTATTGTTTTTTATATTGATGGATTCTATGAATATGTTGAAGATTATGGTTGATTCTATCAAATCTGTGGGAGAAATCTACTATGATACTGCGTGAAGAATTGCTGTTTTCTTTGTTTTGATGATCAAAAGAATGAAATAAAAGCTTGTTGATATTACAAGATAGATTTTCTTGCAAGATAATTCCCTTTTCATTGGTGTTCCTCTTGGGGCTCCACTATGGCTCCTGAAGAAGCTTCCCAAGAGGCCTCAATAGGCATAGAAGAGAGAGAGCTTAGTTCCAAACCTTCATGGGCTGAGCCATAGTTGTGCTGTTCTTCAAACCCAATGGACTGAAATAAAGAGTGAAATGAGAGCTCCAATACCTATAGATGAATGCTGTGAGGTTTCCCAAGAAGGCCCAATGCTTGTGCGAGAAGGATGAGACCACCGGAAGCTCGAAAGGTGTGGCTATGGCTGCCAAGAGTGAAGACAAGAGTATAGGTATTCAAATTAATGCTGAAGGAGTGCCCAATCACGTTCAAGACCTCCAATATCCAAGCTTTGATACCAATTGAAAGGTGAGAAGGATTGAGCAAGAGAGCACAGAGGTGAGAACTATGGTAGATGGAGCAAGAGCAAGAAAGAGAGAGACTCCAAATGTGGGAACTCCAACAGTCACAATGTGTGACCGGCCTTCCCTTTATTGAAATGTCATTGAAATAATAAAGAATGAAGTGACAGTGATGGACACCCGCCGCCTGCAATGTGTGACTGGCCTTTCCTTTATTGAAATGTCATTGAAAGAATAAAGATGAAGTGACAGTGATGGACGCCCGCCGCCTGCAATGTGCAGGTGTGGATACTAGGTGGAGGCGCCTTTACCCCCAACATTTCCCTCTTGAAGAAGAGAAAGCCAATCCTCGTACTTCTAAATGGATGTGAGTGGAGGTCTTCTTGTGGACTTGATCATGCAGCCTCATGTACTGCAAGAACTAGCACTCAAACTCGTAGAAGGTTGGCAATCTAGGGAGTGAGATAATGTTCTAGATAAAATGAAATTATTTATCGAGCAACTTGTTCAAGAAGAATGATACCTAATTATTGTTTGACTTCGGGGAACCAATAGTGGAAAACTCAACAAGTAACCATCGATTTTTGTCCAAGTTGACTTTCTCATCATCCCCTTCCTTAATGAAAAACTTGTGAAGCTCAAAATTGAGATCAATATATTGAGCGTGATCTCAAGCCGCATAACGGTCAATGAGATGACTCCAACGCTCAGATGCAAGGGGAAATTGTTTTAATTGAGAGTGGAACTTAGGAAGCAACCCCTGCATTAACTCAACATTGGTTGTGACATTGTGGGCTCTCCATTGATGGATGTGATCAAGGTGAGCTAATCAAGGATTTGGCAAAGACTCAGTACCAATGATGAGGTCCCAAAGTTCAAGAGATTCAAGCACTTGTTGCATGAAGCATTAGGAGAAATGTGGACTCTCTTTTTAGCCTCTTAAGGGGTTTCTCTCACCTCTCTCTCTCTAAAAAGAGATTCCAAAATAATATTAGAATAAGAGATCTTCTACAATCAAGAAAATCTCGTATTTGTATTTTCAATAGATCTCACCTATTATTTTATTCTCAAACTGTAGGATAAGGTCACTTTTTCTCAAAATTCTCATAACTAAAAAAATACAATTCTACTTTTTGAAAAAATGGAATCAATCATTAATATACGACTCTTTAATGCCCTCATGACTTTTCAACATGAAAATATATTAGAATCATTCTCATTCTTGCTTCTTAAAAGGACGGAAGTTAAAAAACAATATAAAATGATGTACACATCATATTTTAAGATTATTTTTTACCCAGAGACACCTTTTTGACTTGACAGTTTCCTTGTTTTTTTTTTTTTTTGGACAAGTATATGCCTATTTCTAGGCATTTCTTCATTCCCTCTCAAAGGTCTAGTTTTGTCCAAAATTTTGTGTGCTCTTCTCCTTCCCTCCAAAATATGGTTTCTTGCATACGAATTCTTCTCGAGCAAGACTCAATACTATCTACAATACTCTCTATCCTACTACAAGCAATCTCATGAATGGTTTTGATAGCATTTGTTGAAATCAAATAATCTCTATCTACAACACTCTCTACTCTACTACAAGCAATATTCCTCTTCAGTACTGTGCTATAAGATATCTTCATCTTCAACACTCTATACTACAAGCAATCAAGTGATAATGGAGGTATCTTTATTTTTTAAATCTCTATGATGTTAGTATTCTTCATAGTTGTTGTTTAATCCTTAAGTTTCAATTCAGAGAGAGAGAGAGAGAGAGAGAGAGAGAGAGAGAGAGAGAGGGAAAGAGGGAGAAGGGGGGAAGAGAGAGGACTTTGTGAGATGATGTTAACCCCAACACGAAGAAAGAAAAAGGAAATAAAAAAGACACAGGGCGAAGGCGAAAAAAGGTAGCCCGACTGAAGAAAGAATAGGAGAAAAGGCCAAAAGCGCAAGGGCAACCTTAAAAGTCCAAGGCAAATGCAAAAGGGGAAAGACGCATTTTAAAATAAAAAGGCGCACCCTGAAATCTTCTAAAAGAGTACCGGGCTCTCACCCGTGCAATTTGTAAATGTAGACGGGCGATGGAAAGGAATCTAGGAAGATAGAAGGACAATGGGAAAAAGGGCCTAGGCTACGGCCGGCCATGTAAAAAAGAGGAAAAGGGGATGACCGCCCAAAAGAGATTTAGGGTTTTGTATATAAAGTTGAAAAGTGAATGAGAAGCTCATTCTTGTGTGTGGCCAAAAGTAGCTCTCCTCTTCTTTTTCTTCTTTTTGTTCTTGCTTGCTTGAGCTTGTGCTTGAGAGAGGGAGTGTGAGGGAGTGAGTGTGTGAGGGTCAGGGACCATGGGGTGGAGAAGCTCTCCATCTTCTCCTCTCTTCTTCTCTTCTCTTCTCTTCTCTTGTCTTGCTCGTGGCAATGGAGCTTGGAGCTTGGAGCTTGGAGCGGGAGGATAGAGCTTGCTTGAAGCTTGCACTTGGATCGTGGAGCTATTGGAGTGCGCGGGAGAGGAGGTAACTCGAACGGCATGGAGGTAAGCTCAATACACCCGTAGATATGGATGGCGCGTCAGTTATGTGAGAGGTAGCCATTAGTGCTCGGCTTGGAACGCTTGAAACAATAAGCGGTCCGTGGGTCTTGGTGGTTGAGTGAAAGCTCCCACATTTTGGTTCCGTTGCCGGGACCAACGGATTCAAGCCTTGAGCGCTTGTGCGCTTTGAATCGAGAATCAAAGTAAGGGGTTTCCCCCGAACCGGTGCTTGAGATAGGTAGGAAGTGACGGGGGTTGAAGATGGTATTGGATCTCCTTGGCAAGTAGGTTTTTTGTTTTTTTGAGATTTATGTTGTGAGATGGAGTAGCGTAGGTATTTACTTTGTGATTTGGATGCATTAGGGTAGGAAAAAACAAAGAAAAAGAAGAAAAACAAGCATCAGGGTTTCTGCTATCATAACAAGGCATGGGGGTTTGATTCGTTTGTCGATTTGCATTTTGGATTTTATTGACAATTCCCAGGTATATAGATCTCTTCCCCATCACTCCAGCATCATTCCTGTGGAATCTTGTAGCTTACAATAAGCAATACCTTAAGATTTTGGACGATTTCATGCTCAAAAGTACATTCCGGTCAGTGGAATCGGACACCCGATTTAGTGTCCGAGTCTCAGAATCGGACATCCGATTTTGAGAATCGTAAGTACTATCCGATCGGACCAACCCGTCAAATTTTGGGACTGGACCACTCAGACTCGGACTCGGACTCGGACCACTCGGACCAGTCCAGAATCAGACCAGTCCAGAATCGGACCACTGGGCCAATTGGACTACTAGGCCGATCAGGGACTCCGAAAATCGGACCACTTTTTCGATCCGACTCCTAGAATCAGACGTGACCAAAATCGGACCACTAGGCCGATCGGACCAATCCAAAATCGGACGTCCGATTCTAATAATCGGATTCCTAAAACATCAGACATGTATCTAGAACGCAAATTTTGATGCATCTAAACCCCGAGATTGACCCCAAAGGATACGTAGAGCTAAAGGCACATCACAAATCCATCACTGGGCTAAAATTTAGAGCACGTAGTTCAAAATTTGGCTATAAACGGTCCTCCAAATTGTGCATGGCTTTTACCGTAACGGCCCTGCGGGCCGGGGGGGACTGCCCCCCCCCCCCCCCCCGGACCCCCGTTGAGGGGGCTCTACCCCCTCCGCACCTCCCTCAAGTAGGTTGGAGGAAAAATGCGCGTCTCGATAGGTCCTCCAAATTGGACGCTAGTGAAGTAATGGCTCTACATGAGTATGAATTCTCACTTGCAAAGGAGCAGCCGAAAGCCCATACCCGAACAGAGAGAAACAGAGACCCTAGAACATCAGTGGGCCAATCTAGCCATCAAGGGAAAAAAGGCCACACCACAAGAACACAAAGACATTGTATTCATACCATGTCTAGTCAAAGCGAAATGCATTATTAGTAAGCTACAAATACCAAGATGACTAGACATGACACTCTTGACGAGAGATGTACCTTGAGTAACACTGCACAGACAACCCAAGACATTGGTGGAGAATCCACGTCTGGTCATGCAAGTGGGGACTCAAGGGCATCTGTCAGAAGGCTTAAATTTACAAGCCAGGACCTAGAAGATGAAGACATAGTAACACCTGCTTATCTTAGGGTCAAACTCACCGCAAAAAGAGAGCATACTATTGATGCTCTGATTGATGAAGGAGCAAATTTTAACATCTTGACCTATGAATCGTGGACCCTACTAGGACAACCAGAGCTCACATCGACTCAACTCTTAGCCCTTACGGGGGACACCCACAAGCACTCATAGAAAAGTGCAAAATCCTTGCGACAATTGAAATTGAAAGCTTGCTGTCCTATTTCATGTTTCCCCAAATAGTGCTAGTTTCGAGAAGGAAACCCTCCTAGGAAGACCCTTCAAAAGGGCGACCAAGTGTGAGGCCAACTATGTAGCACAGAGGATACACTTGACACTACCGGGTGTGAGTATAGTCACAACCTTTAGCAAGGGTGACCTCATTGAACCTCTGGGGAAAGGCAAGGAAGGCGCTGACGTAACAGCCAAACCTAGTAATGAGAGCAAGGAGTTGTGGGAGGAGTTGATGCAAGCACAGGTTGAACGAAGAGAACCAGTGAGTGAGGCCATACTTGAAACAAAAAGGTTAGGAGACAATGCCAAGGACGGGCTTTGGACTTACAAATATCATAGAAGACCCCAAAAGAACCCCAAGCCTTATAGACACAGGCATCGATGGAGAGCTAGCACAACGCCATGATGGATATCCAAGGCGTTGCTTCATGCTCAAGGGTATTATGCAGGCAACCGATGGATTTGGGTACCAAAACCCCCTACTAAATCACCTCTATCAGATGCCCAAATTATGTCAAAAGCAAAGAGGCGTAGGAGGAAACCTAAACGAAAATCCAAGTCTCGAACCAAAAATATGGGAGTGATTGAGCCCCACACGATTGAAGTCAAGAAACCAAACATGACCTATCAAAAAGTAGATCCTCAGCCTAGCGTGCTTAGCAAGCAGATATCAGAGGTAACTGTTGAGCGTACACTAGGTCCACTAGTGCCCAAGGAGCCTTTGACTTTCCAAGAGGATAATAAGCACCACATGCACAACATTGCGCATGATAAGGCAGATTGCTCAACAAAGCTAATGATAGAATCGTCTAACAATCACGAGCAAATTCTCTAGTCAGTGCCAAGTCCATGTGGGAGTCCCAAATCTCCCACATCCTCTTTACCTAAATGGACACGGGAAGCACGGCAGCGGCACCCTCGTGCTGCTGCTCAATCTGCACAAGTGAATGCGCAAAGGGCAACAAAAGACACGACCACTTTTGATCGCCCTAGGGACTTGACACCGCAGCCTACCAATGGTAGCCCGTCCACTGTACTGGCCACCACTACTTCCAATCAGGGACCCCAACAGTCACAGCCTTGGGCCATGACAATGCCCCTTGCGAAATGTGTCCTAAGTAGCTTACTTGTGAAGGAGGTGTCCCGACCTACCTCCTTAACAACTCCAGCACTTCCAAAGCGCCTACAACCTGGGCTGGAGGAGTTGAGCATAGGGGAACGGGCGAAAGAGCTAGACTCCCCCAAAAGGGAGCCAGTTGTATCCACGCAACCTGGCAAGGCTGTTCCGCAAGCCACAACTAGGTCCCATGAGGACACACTAGAGAAGGGAAATGCTAAGGCCCAACCAAGCACATTAGCGATCGACCTAGTCCCAAGGTCCTGAGCCGTTAGATGCACTTGCACTGACCAAGAAAAAGAGGAGAAAATAGCTAAAAACAACAATAGTTGCAGGTGGTTGTGGACCCCAAGAACATTGGGACGAAGAGTGTTGGAAAGCTGATGAATAAAGCATCGAGTCCATCCACCAATGAGCCCACTGATGCCTCTCCTAATAGTGGTGAAACTTCAGACACATCCGTGTGCTCCGACAAATCAAAGCAGTTGTTACCATCAATGGCTACTTGCAACACTCTATCCACTGACAATAGAACTCGCATTGACAAATCAAGGGTGGATACAACACTGTCACGACGGGATGACTAATTCACACCAGTCACACCCAAGGAGAACCATGACGCAATAACGAAGCCTCAAGAGAAACATGGAAACCCCAAGAGCATGAGCAATCCTAGCGTTGACCAATCTTTCTCACATAGGCCTGAACCCCCAGCTATGCTAAAGCCTAGACAAACTCCTAGAACCTTGCATGAGATGGCAACCAAGCAAGCCCTCGTTGAACATAGAAGTATCACATAATGCTTAGCTGAGTTGGATGCTAAGGCTCAAGGTGTTCGCACAAGTCTACGTCCTTGCGGATGTGGGCACAATCCCCAAGGAGCAGCTTGAGGATTACTTGCCCTTTCCTCTATCCTGGGAAGAGCAAGAACATCTTAATGAGCACTACGATAGGATCTTGCATGAACGCATGCGACTCATCTCTGACGAGGAAGACGATGAGCTGCACTTAATTGTCACGTTCAATGATGTGCTCTGCCAACCAAATCTCTTAGAGATAGAGCAACTAAAGCAACTAACAGAGAGCCAAAGTCAATTTGTACAGCGTTGTGTGAAAACCATGTTGCAATGGCCGAACTAGGAGCTCAGATCATGACAGTATCTGAGGAGCGATTGGCCAAATGGCGGTCTCAAAGAGACCCAACCTATGTGGCACCAACTTCCCTTCGTGTGCTGACTGCCATTTGGGGTATGAACTTAGCTGAACCTAGCCAAGAAAACTCTCTGTTTGATAAGGTTCT
Organism: Lygodium microphyllum; assembly: GCF_053477565.2. NCBI lineage: Eukaryota > Viridiplantae > Streptophyta > Polypodiopsida > Schizaeales > Lygodiaceae > Lygodium > Lygodium microphyllum. The sequence continues at coordinate 158,587,872 of NC_141145.1, read as the reverse complement.
CATTGAGGAGGAGTTACATGTTGCTAGTAGACTCGGACAAGGGTCCATGCTGCTCAATGTCGCAAAATATCTATCGGTATTAAGTAAGCTGTCACGAGTGCTAGATGCATGTGCCACGCTCCAGTACAACCCCAAGTTCTACAATTGGTTCTTATCCTCGTAAAGTGACATGGATTCATAAATATGTATATAAACACTTATTTGTGTGTCACCGTGTATAAACAATATCAACACACACAAGCAATGATAGTCAAGCGCAGGGAGAAGAGTTGGGTCTGACAGGCTAAGCTCCTCAAGTCCTCCTCTCATCATGCATTTAAAAGCCATGTGACCATCCCCACCTCCAAGTGAAGGGCATGCAACCCACACTATTGCCATAGGAAGCCTTGATCAACAACTCTGATGGTGTAGACAGGGTCTAGTCCCTTTCTATACACCTTCTTCCCTTTCCGGTCTATCCTTCCGAGGAGGAGCCCTTCCTAAATCCATGACCGCCAGCCGACATAACTCGGCGTAAACCAAGATCTGCTAATGGCAGGAGGCTAAATATATATCATGGGGGCCATCCCTCTACAACAACATTGCATGCCCCACCCCTCCCCTTCTCGTCCTATGCGCTTGATAACTTGCACTATAATCCCTTACATATGAATGGTCTTATCATGTGACAAATCCTAATCCTTGATTCGCATCTTATAGGCCCCACGTGAGGAAAACATGGAGAGCCAAGGGCAGCTAGCTTGCAAGGATGCTCTCCGCAGCTGAGGGAACATGCAGCACATGCCCCTCTACTGGTGCACTATGTGCCCACTCTTAAAAGGTACGCCAAGAAACGCGGCCCCAAGCGACACCGCCCCGGACGAAGGTCGTAGAACTTGTGGGCCAGGGGAGCAGACGCTCAAGGAGTCGCACACAATGTGGCAACACCAGTGGCACAAACCCCAAACGTATGCTCGGGCACCAAATGCTCAAGGGCAAAAAAGGCGGCCCGGAATAGGGAAGAATTTAATGAACTGTTTAAAGACATTTTGGAAATGGTTGTGACTCGGGACTACACCATTCATGTCCCAGCCAATGTGTTTCCTGCCCAACCTCATGGGAGCCCCGCACCAGCACCGCCCTGGTTGCCTGGCCAACCGGACTCACCCCGCCTAGTACCTATCGACTAAGCCCCTATGATGTACAAGTAGCTTGACAAGTCATCAGGCCATAACTTTTTGTTTTTGAAGAGTAAAGGGGCGAGATCCCCACTTGTACACACTTCCTTCACCTACCGTTAATGTATGCAACCTTAACAAGTAAGGGGATGGGCATCATAGCATTCTGAAAAATTATGTCTTAACATGATTGCATTGGTTCGATGTACTTAACGCAATCGAGCATATACTCTCACAAAGTGACAAGTGGATGCAGAATGACACATGTCAATGTCTAGAAGTGTTTAATATCCAAGTCACCACAAGACCACCAACCCCACAAAGAACCATTATGGAGGAAGTGACAGGAATACCAAGAAACAAAAGCCATGACGGAAACGCCACTGGATGAGAACCCAATAACAACTCTACAAAAAAATCACATATTGCAACTGAGAATGGCCAAAGCATAATCATCGATTACCTTCTCCTTCTTGGCTAAACTCTATGTTCAGGCAGGAGCCACGCTCTCAACAAGGGCGAACATCTCTTCATCATCCAAGGTTCAATTCACAAGATGCTCTGCCCTTGTCCATGCATAGCTCACTCCAAGTGCTACCTCAATTGTTCGATGTCTCACATGTTATGAAGAGGTTTGCAAAATCTCAAGTGTATCTCTTCATCTCAACAACAGTTCCTCTAGCATCAAGGCTAGTGACACAATCATCTCTGTAATATCAATTCTTTATAGCCTTTGAATCCCAACATGTCTCAATCCAAATGAAAGGCTAACAGCCTCAATGTATGGCATTGATTGTATTCATTTTTCCCACCAAAAAAAAAAGAGAGAAAGAAAGAAAGAAAGAAAGAAAAAAAAAAGAAAAGGAGAAAAAGAAAGAAAGAAAGAAAAAAAAAGAGAAAGAAAGAAATTAAAAAAAAAGCACACACGATCACAGCACCACACCTAGGGGTCCTCAAATTAGGTACGTCTCATGACCTTGGTTGGCTGGCTCCGTCCCTAATCCCCTAGCCCTTTGTACATCCCCCACAATTGTTCAGGGCACATTAAGGGCAGGACATACCTAGGGAGCTCGCCTCGCCTATGGTTAGACCTGTCACCCTGAACCACTTGCACAATTCTGTTGCACTCCATCTCAATGCCATTATAATCAACAGTGGTAAGCACGGCATGAAAGACAATGGAAAAGTACACCATACTTTTCAAGCACTATGAGTAGCCACTAGCCACCAAAATCTAAGACATCACAGAGCTTAATTGTGCTACATTGCCTTGACAAGACCATAATGATGTCTCAAGAAATCTTCAAGTGTACTCCCCGTCTTCATCAACAAATTTTTCCATCAACTAAGCCCTTGCTTCACTGACCCATTGCTATACAAGGAACCAAGCTGAAAGTCTTCTAATTAAGTAATACCTAAATATACACGTGTACTCACTTAATATTCACACTATAATCTATACACGGTTTGGGTCCTCAAGTGTAGGACAATACTCCAGGCTTGCTTAGAGTTCGACCTGTCTCCCAAACTAATCAAAATATGTCTTGTGCACGATAAGAAGACTAGCACTACCCCTTAGGGAGAGACCACATGAGAGGTTTTTCAATTGTAGGTATTGAAGACTCCAACGAAGGTGTCCTTCACTCTTCATCAACACTCAACTCTGAATTCCTATCCTTATCACCATGTAAGCGTGCCAATAATCATCATGTACACAATCCCCAACAAACCGCCACTTGTACTCCATCAGCGCAATCCCCCCAAAAGAACAACCCTACTACCAACTCCCATTGCCCTACCACCTACCACATAACCCATGGACATGCCCCCAACGACCTTCCTCCCCACCACTACCAACACTCTGCCATGGCAACCACAGACGCCCTTGCCACCCACGTCTTCGGTGCATGCTAACGCCTGCTACCTACGATGGTGAGTGCCATGGGACTGGCACTTGTCTAGGAGGGGGGTAATGTTAACCCCAACATGAAGAAAGTAAAAGGAAATAAAAAAGACACAGGGCAAAGGCGGAAAAAAGGTAGCCCGACTGAAGAAAGAATAGGAGAAAAGGCCAAAAGAGCAAGGGCAACCTTAAAAGTCCAAGGCAAATGCAAAAGGAGAAAGGCGCATTTTAAAATAAAAAGGCGCACCCTGAAATCTTGTAAAAGAGTGCCGGGCTCTCACCCGTGCAATTTGTAAATGTAGACGGGCGATGGAAAGGAATCTAGGAAGATAGAAGGACAATGGGAAAAAGGGCCTAGGCCGGCCATGTAAAAAAGAGGAAAAGGGGATGACCGACCAAAAGGGATTTAGGGTTTTGTATATAAAGTTGAAAACTAAATGAGAAGCTCATTCTTGTGTGTGGCCAAAAGTAGCTCTCCTCTTCTTCTTCTTCTTCTTTTTCTTTCTTGCTTGAGCTTGTACTTGAGAGAGGGAGTGTGAGAGTGTGAGGGAGTGAGTGTGTGAGGGTGAGGGACCGTGGGGTGGAGAATCTCTCCATCTTCTCCTCTCTTGTTCTCTTCTCTTCTCTTCTCTTGTCTTGCTCGTGGCAATGGAGCTTGGAGCTTGGAGCGGGAGGATCGAGCTTGCTTGAAGCTTGCACTTGGATCGTGGAGCTACTGGAGTGCGCAGGAGAGGAGATAACTCGAACGGCACGGAGATAAGCTCAATACACCCGTAGATATGGATGGCACGTCGGTTATGTGAGAGGTAGCCATTAGTGCTCGGCTTGGAACACTTGAAACAATAAGCGGTCCGTGGGTCTTGGCGGTTGAGTGAAAGCTCCCACAGATGAACTAAGAAAACAAGTGATAGAGTGATAGAGAGTAAATTAGGGTAGAAGATAAGATGTTGTTATTGTTCTCCACTAGCCAAGCTTCTGTATAAATGTGTTTAAATATCTTTGACAAATTCTGAGAGAGAGAGAGAGAGAGAGAGAGAATATTTTGGGTAGAATAGAAGATAAGATTAGATGATGATTAGAGGTAGATTAAAAGCTAAGATTATAGGCAAATTAGTGGTTGATTAGGGTCTATCATGACTAAAATCAACAGAAAGAGACAAGATCCAACTGGGTTAAAAAGAACACAGATATAGTGAATCAAAGGGGTGTAATTATGTGATTTGAATGTTAATCAAAGTTAAAATTGGCATATATTTTTCTTTACAGGATGTAGGTACAGGACTTACCAAGAGAAAGATAGATGTTCACTTTCAATTGGAGGATGAATATGCACCAATGTTCGAAAGAACTATAGAAAGGGATGATGCAATAAGATACAGGATGCAACAAGAAAGAAATACAAGGAAAAAAAACGTGGACCTTTGGGTTGATGGGTGCATTTATCCACCCGATCCAGTCACTCAAAGGCCACAACAATTTGAAGGACTTACATCATTTGTAAAGTTCGTTTGTGAAGGCAACGAAGGATTGCATGGATACACATGTAGACTTGTCACACAAGGATTAGCAGGGCTTCATCAAGCCTTGACAAATATGCAGACAAGATTACAAGGAAATATGCAGTCTTTGATGGAAAAGGATAGATTATTGGCTGAGAAGGATAGGGAGAACTAGAGCCTACAACAAGCAATGGCTGTCATTGAAGATGCTATGCAAGCTACACACGTGCAAAATATGAAGTTATAGTCTAAAGTTATGGACTTGGAGAAGGAGAATCGAAACATAAAGAGGAAGCTCACAAGAACTTTGGAGATTGGGCCCACTTTAAAAACAAATGAAGCACGTCAGTGCATCCAATTAATTAAAAACCAATTCACCAATTAACCAAAGGAAGTGGACAATATCATAGACGGATATATGCTCAATTTGCTACAATGAGAAATATGTTTCCTCATGTAGAGAATGATACTATTGCCAAATTCCTAAGCAAGGATATGGTCGAAAATTCATTGGAAAATCATAAATTCAGGGACATTGTAGATGGTGTCGCAAGTGAACATCTTAGGGACATTGTAGATGGTGTCGTAAGTGAACATCTTAGGGATGCTCATGGATTATTTGACAAGGTGGGAATGAGTTCTAAGTCATATAGTATGCTCTATCAACAATTGGATATAGGATTTAAGCAAGTCTTCAAAACTAAGCGAGTAATGCCTCTGCCAAAACCATTTCACATGAAGAAGGCTCGAAAACAACTAAGTGAGAAAGTTTTAGAACTAATTGGTGAGCCAACACATCTGGAAAATACACACATATTGAAGTATGGTTCCAAAAAAGTTGCATTTGTATTGAATATTGAGATATTTGCAATCACACATACTTCAATCCCTTTGTAAGGAGTAGTGAGGGCTCAGGACCAGAATCCCATATGCATAGTAGGAGAAGTGCTACTATCCAATTTCTATAAAGCATTGTACTTGCTCTCTTTTCTAATACAATGTCATAGTACTTTTTCCTTCAATAAAGTCTCTATGTCATTTTCAGTCATACACAAGATTGTGTTTATGAGTCCAAGCTTCCATCTTGGAACCTAATTCACTTGTGTGACATTCAGTCATGTAAGTGTCTTCATGAACTCACTCTTTCTCTTCCAACCTTCATAGCTTCCGAATCTACCATGCTCTAGATCTCACATCTTTAACATGGTATCAGAGCTCAGTCGAGCATGGCATTGCTCCTTCAGCTCCATTCTACTCTCATCTAGCTGAGCTTTCCAACTCAGGTCAAGTCTAGGAGCTCATCTCCTACTCCTTCTTCTCCATTTGACCTTGTGGCAGCCATAGCCACCCTGCACCTATCTTGCTTCAAGCCCTTAGATCTCTTCAACCAGAAGAGATCTTGACAATCCTTCTTCTGAAGAAGTATAACTGTGCTTCTGGAGCTCCTCCTTGTCACCTCAAAGTTCAATATTAGGCCATTTCAAGCTCAGCATTGTGATTCTTCATAGTTGCTGCCCTGTGTGTGTACCATAGCTTGCAATGTGAAATACACGGGATCTAGAGCATGGCAGATGCAGAAGCTATGGAGGTTGAAAGAGGAAAAAGAAACTCATGAAGACATTGACCCTGACTAGGACAAATTATTACACAAGTGAATTAGGTTCCAAGATTGAGACTTGGACTCATAAACATAATCTTGTGTATTGACAATGACATGACACTTTACTTGAAAGAAAAGAGTACTATAATTGCATTAGAAAAAGAGTGCAAGTACAATGATTTATAGGATTTGAGTGGTGGTACTTTCTCCTACTGTGCATATGGGATTCTAGTTCTGAGTCCTCACAACTCCTCACAAAGGGATTGAAGTAGGTGTGATTGCAAATATCTCAACACCCCTCCTCAATCACAACCAAAATTACAAAGTGTGTAGAGGCTTTAGTGAAAGCAACACTTGTAAAGTGTGGGCATACCATAAACATGGCTAAACACCAGAGGCTATCGTAGAAAAGGCTAAGTGTGAGTACCACAAACATGATGGACATCCAAAGGCTGTAGCACGGGCCTCACAAAGTGTATAGAGGCTGTAGTACAAGGATAACTGAGGAGTTTACAAGTTTATGTCTGAGGCATTAGGGCTAGAAAATACACAGCTAAAAAACTCTGTCTAAATAGAAGGACTGATGAGGTTTGTCCTTCTCCTGGTGTTCTTCTTCTTCTTCTTCCTTTTCTCCATTTTCTTCTTCTTCTTTGATTGCAACTAGATAGACCTTTTGGGACCTCTTTCTAGAGTGGCAGAACTTCTCGGTGTGTTCGGTTATTTTGTAGAAATCACATAAGAGCTGATCTTTCTTGCCTTTATACCTATTGCCAACATATAGTGCATGCTCATCTCTATAGGTACTTGGTTCTTCCTTAGTTTTTAGCTTCTCTTCCTCCTCTAACAATGATGCCTAGATATCAACAAATTCAGGGTTTGGCATATTAATTAGAGTTGTTGATACATTAGTATATTCAGGAGGAAAACTCTTAAGTAGAACACCCATGCAAACATCTTCTTCCATTTTAATGTTGATTCCTGCAAGTTGGGTTATAAGTCCTTCCATAGAATTTAGTAATATGTGTGGCAAATGATGTGCTGGACTTCATTTCAAGCCTGAAAAACTCAATCAGGAGACCATACTTTGATGATTTAGACTATGCACTGAACAGAGTGTCAAGTCTCTTCCATGTATCTTGTGAAGTCTCATAATTATCCACATGGTGGATATAGCTGTCGTCTAGCTCCAGTTTGATAATGGCCTGAGCCTTATCATCATTATTTTGCCAAGTGATAGTAAGATCTGCAGCACGAGGTTTCTTTTCTTTTCCAATGGTAATGGACCATAGGCCCTTCTTGATTTGATGCTGGGACCTTCAGGTCTGAGTGGAAGTTGGTTGTTCCAGTGGCAAAAGAGAGAAAATGATGAGATTTTTTAGCTTGGTGAAGTTTGACTATGGCTGTCCAGTCAAAACAGGGACCAACGATTGGGTGAATGAGCTCCCACGAGCTCCACAAGTCGAATCTGCTCAAACCCTTTAAGATGGAGGACCCTCACTAATAGATCTAACTCCCCCTAAGATGGTTTGTACTCATTTTGCCCAAGTTGAGAAATCTAAGCCTTCAAAGTGGTTGCTGTCAAAACTGCGCCGAGATTTGGGAAAATGCAAATGAAGTTGAAGATAGGGTCTAGTACTCAAACTGAGCTGAGCTGAGATGAAAATGAGCTAAGAGGAGTGAAAGGAGAGTCGGGCCATGCTCAACTGAGCTCTAATACCATGTGAAATACACAAGATCTAGAGCATGGCAGATGCGGAAGCTATGGAGGTTGAAAGAGGAAAAAGAAACTCATGAAGACATTGGCCCTGACTAGGACAAATTGTTACACAAGTGAATTAGGTTCCAAGATTGAGACTTGGACTCATAAACACAATCTTGTGTATTGACAGTGACATGACACTTTATTGGAAAGAAAAGAGTACTATAATTGCATTAGAAAAAGAGTGCAAGTACAATTCTTTATAGGATTTGAGTGGTGGTACTTTCTCCTACTATGCATATGGGATTCTAGTCCTGAGCCCTCACCGCTCCTTACAAAGGGACTGAAGTAGGTGTGATTGCAAATATCTCAACATGCAAGACCTACTTGATTTGGAGGGCTAAGATCTCTTCAACCAAGGAACATCTCCCAAGATTCTTTATATGAAGATCTTCCCCAGGACAAGGCGCTCCATCCTATCTTAAAAATCGACGAGATTCATGCACGTTGAGACCATCATTGAAGAAAATGTCAAAAACTGTCAAAAAATACATGTGCTGCCATCGTCTGCCCTACCTGCTTCAATCTGACAGCAATACGTCCATTATCATGCGGCTTTGATAGAGTATGAATAGAGCTTCATTTTGAAAAAAAAGTTTTTAAAATGATCCATGTAGCTCCCACAATCAAAAAACAACCAGGGCTCAAAAATCTCATCAGTTTCTCTCTCTTGCCACATGGAACAACCCACTGCCACTCCGATCTATTTTCCTAGCATCAAATCAAGGAGGGGAAGAACCACGATTAATTGACCGAAGATCATCGACCCTGAACTAAGAAGATTTGAGTAAACCCAGTCATAGTCTTTACATAGTGTGTTTTCACACTATTATTACTTGTGTCTCTTGACACACTGTAATCTACTCTTCCATTGATAAAATCTAAGAATTCTGGAGTTGTTTGATGTTGCTCTAGCCATCTAACATGGGAAAAGACTCTCCAACTTCTCATTTCAAAGGAGTCGGGTTTCATACCCAGCAGACCCTCATCAAACTCATCTTGATGAAGAAGGACCTCTGGGCCATTACTAATGGACAAGAGAAGAATTTCCAAGATGCTGCCCTAGGAGCTACCTAGCAGAAAGCTAATGACAAAGCACAGGCCATTATCAAACTAGAGCTAGAAGACAGTTATATCCACCATGTGGATAACTATGAAATGTCACAGGATACATGGAAGAGACTTGACACCTTGTTTGGTGCACAATCTAAGTAATCAAAGTATGGTCTCTTGATTGAGTTCTTTAGCCTTGAAATGAATTCCAACACATCACTTGCCACACATCTAAATTACATGGAAGGACTTCTAACCCAACTTGTAGGGATCAACATTAAAATGAAAGAAGATGTTTGTATCATTGTTTTACTTAAAAGTTTGCCTCCTAAATATAATAATGTATCAACAACTCTAATCAATATGCCAAACCTTAAACTTCTTGATATCTAGGTATCACTGCTAGAGGAGGAAAAGAAGCTAAAAACTAAGGAAGAACCAAGCACCTCTAGAGATGAACATGCATTGTATGTTGGCAACAGGTACAAAGGCAAGAAGGACCATCTTTTTTGTGACTTCTGCAAAAGGACCAAACACACCGAGAAGTTCTACCATGCCAAAAAGAGGTCCCAAAAAGCCTATCTAGTTGCAGTTAAAGAAGAATAAGAAAATGGAGCAAACACTACAAGATATAGGCCTTATATTGACGTTAAAAGCGACGAAAATGTAAATAAAAAAATTTACCCCTGTCATCGCAAAAAGCGTCATTATTGGCGATGCCATAGAACAGTAGATATTAGCATTGTTATCAGTGTTGCTATTTGCATCAGTATCACTGATACCGATGCAAGTAGCGACGCTAATAAAGATGCTCTGCGACGCTAATAACGACACAAATAATGACGCGTGCATGTAAATTTGTGATGCTAATAGCGACGGTAATAGGGAAAAAAAATTTATGGTAGGGCAACAAGCTGCCTTGCCACATATAGCACTATGTGCTTTATTTGGCCCATACAAAATAGTTTTTGCACTGTGTACAATGCTTGTGTAAATAAAAACAAAGTGTACTGAAATCATAACACTGATACATGAAATAAATACATGATTGCATAATGAAAGTGACTGGTACAATCATGACAAGATATCACTACTACATAGAAAATGTCTACACAGATCAGGAGACCAAAAAGGAAGGGTGTGTGAGCTCCAGGGATCCAAGGGCCAGCTACATATCCTCACCATTTGAAAGCTCATCTTGCCCGCAAAGGAGCATTGAACGGACTTTGCAAAAAAAGAAACAACTACACATCAATCCACCATACAATAATGCATTCTAATTAAACATGGTAACTACGGACAAGAAAGATGAGTGACTTATAAGGCCAACGCTTCTATACAATTGGTCAATCAATGTAGTGAGACTGTGCCTCTTTGCATATCGAGTCTTAAGGCCGGTTGGATCGTGATTTGTAATGGAGTGCTACAAAGAAAACAAAATACTAACTGTTAGAAACATGATTGTCAGTACAAAGGATATTGCAAAAAAATAAGCAAGCAAAACAAAATAAAAACTTACAAAGTCCTCCAGATATGTCCTGTGGCCGCCACTCCCAAGATGATGGACCACTCCGGCCTCTAGTCGTGCCCTCGCCGCCTTGCACTGCTGACTCTAGCGTCCTAGAGAATCCGTAGCCTCCTCCCTCAGTTGGCGCCAGTCGTCCGCGTCTAGCCACTCGGGCTTTGCAGCCCCACTCTTGAGTGCCTTGCGTGCCTCCGATCATCTGTGTGACATATATGTATGCATGCAGTCCATCAGCTAGCCCGTAGAAAATCTATCTGCTATGGCTAGAACCGGAAACTCCTCATGCAAGGATGCTACTATGTAGTCCTTTCTCCGCTCCGGTATGTTTTTCCAATGATCTAAGACATTGTGCCGAAAAACTTGTTGCCACACCTCTCTCATGTGAGCCACCACCCTCCTCCCCTCATCATTCATGATGGTGGCTCCTGACCTATCATCGACAAGATAGGCATATCCCTGTGGGGTATGCCTAAGATGGGTCCTCTCCCACCTAGGTCCACGCTCCTAGGCATATCTAGGAGACCCCTATACATTCAGTGTACCGACCGGATGTGACAAATCCCGGAGGTGACGCAACTCCAACAGAACGATGAGACAAAGACACCGCATCCATGCCTCCACAATATCCACCTGAGCCACGCTCCGTGGAGTCCCCACGAGAGCGAGGAGTCGCACATGTATCCCGTGCCGACCGTGGGCTCACTGCGTGCATATCTCTACAGCATCCCCTTGACCCTAAAGCAATCCCTCCCTCTGGTCCAAGTCTGAAGCGTCGACCTCATCTGCTCAAAGCTGAAGCATCCGATCGCACCGAAGTAGATCTAGTAGAGCGGCCTGAAGATGTCTGAGACAGCTCCTGGTCCGCCATGTCTTTGAATCTCGCCATCTGATCTGGAGACATGCGTGTGAAGATATCTTGCAACTCCTTATCGCTCATCCCTCGACTCACCCTAAAAAGGTCACTTGCACAGACAAAAAATGATGTTAGCATAATGAATTTAAATCATACAAAGCACGGTAATATAAATCCTAAAAAAATGATCTCACTTAAAATGCATATCTTATGTACCCTTATAAGCGATTAGTCAACGAATTGAGTAAGTGGATGCTCCAAGTATGAAGTATCCAATGGTCCCATGTCAATCTCTTGACACAACTCTGCATACACTAGAAGGTCGATAGACATGTAACCACAAAAGGATGAGTCCACCTCATTCTCAAAGAATTCTTGGACTCCTGTATTTCCATCATTATTAGCTGATGCTGGCTCCTCTACATGCTCCAAGCTTTCAGTGGCCTCCACCCCTTGCAATATCGACCCCTCTATTTGCATATTGTCCTCATCTATGCTCGGAACATCACTTTGATCATATGCTCTCACACTTCGGGGAGCTGAAGGTATAACATACCACCATCGAGGTTGTTGGGGGTTTGGATAAAAGACTACCTGTTCACAAATACATACAAGAGAGATTAAACTATTGTGACGTGTATCATATCATAATATAATTAACAAACAAATGATTTTATGCACTTGTTCACAGTGGGCCGGCAACACAAAGTTGTCACGCAAATCCATCTATTTTTTTTCAAAATCTATTTTGAGAAATCCAGATGGACCTCGTCAATTTATTGCTCAGCTCCTTCAAGTACCACTTTGAACCACTGCACATCGAATAGTATAATGGAGAAGCTACGGTAATCCACTGTAACAATACTTTGCAAGTTCTCAAAATACTCCATCTCATCTATAACCATGTTTGGATCCGTTGCTCGTCGTCGGCTCTCCTGCTCCAACCTTGCCATGATACCACAGTCCATTGTGGAGCGCATTTTGTCAATACGCTCCACAGGAAAATGCCATCTATGCGACCACGCTGCACTATATATTTTGTACTGTACATTGAAACACTCAAATTAGTTGTCGCATATAAAATATAGATACGACAAATCCTAAACACGTCATCACCTTTGGACTACATCCCCTCAAGAATTCCCACTCCTCCATTGAGGCCTCTGCCCCTTCACGAGACACTGTGGTCAAAGCTCCATGCAACCATCGCATTGACATGAACCGCGGAATCTCCTCCATGCCCTTGGGATATCGAATTCGTCGATGGCGCGTACTATGTCGAAATTCAGATCGTGCTTCCTCTCGATCTTGCCTAGCGATCTGGTACTTGGCGGGCCACGTCTCCATAGAGGCATGGTGCAACATACAAAAGTGATTCACCTTCTCCTCCATTGCAGTATCCATTCTTTTTTCTACCCCATTTCCAACCACCACATCTCCGATCAATCTATCATTGTCCTTCAACGACTATAGTATTTTGTTATCTGGATCCACCATTGGTAGTCACTGTGAGAGCGGAGTTTTGAGCCCGGGATGTGCCTAAAATTTGCCAAAAAATTTGGAATTTAGGAAAAAAATATTTAACATCGAAAGGCGGCGGTTGCAACTAGGACGATTTTAAGCACCAAGTGAAAGACGGCTTTTAAAAGGCGCCCGAGCGATACTTGTGGATTTTTGATAAGTTTTGAGACTGCCCTGTGGGATGTCCGGAGCTGCTAGTCTATGCGGGATGTCAAGCCGGATGCCCAAGATTTTTCAGAGCTCGAATCGGAGCCTGGACGAGAAAGTGGCCACAAATTGGCAAGATATGAAAATGTGGACATTTGAGAGGACCAAAAGGGGTGCCCTTTGGGGAATTTTAACCCCCCTTCAATTTTTGATCAAGTGGGCATGAAAGAAATCGTGGAGAGATGAAGAAAACGTGGACGCCTGATGGCACCGAAATTTCCGCCATGAATCCTCATGATGGTGATGGCTGGCTGTGAAGAACCTATGCAATGGACATTGGGGGGCAACTTCTCTCTCTTGGCGGGTTCTATCACCTCCCTTCGTGAAAGCAATGGCTGCCTGGATGGAAAGAACAGATTCTAGTCTTTCTCTCTCCTCCCTCTCTCTCTTCTCTATGGGTTGTTCATGTGTACCATCTTGATGGAGGAACCGGGAAAGGAGAATGAAGAAAATGGTGATGAAGATTGAGGGAGATGTTGAAGATTGAAGTACAACATTGGATTGAGAGAAATGGAGGCTCCGTTTTCTGATTATGCAATCATTCAAGGTGTCTCGGGTTACGTAAAAACACGGTATGACCGTTTGTATGAAGAAAATGAAGGATTTTTGATAGTTTATGATGATAATTCTGTTCTTATTGGATAAAAATTTGTTTGTGGGCTGTTTGCATTATGAGTAATTGTTGTGTATTAGAAAATCTTGGTTTTGCAATGATTTACATGCTTTATTCAATTCCCCAAATCCCAAAATGCGGTTTTTAAAGTGGTAAAATGGTAGTTTTTCTGTTTCGGGTGGGTAGAAGGTGTTCCCATGGGGGGAATATGGAAGATAAATTGAATGTTAGTGCGTTGAAGTGATTGGAACAAGAAAAACTAGAAAATAGCATATTTTATTCATAAATAAATAAAAAAATGGAAAAAATAAGGGGAAAAATAGAAATACGTCTTGGAAAAATAAGGAAAAATATAAGAATTGTTCGTGGATGTGTGGTAGTGGTAAAACATGGGGTTTAGCCTTAGTTTTCCCCATCTACTTGTCAAATTTTGTGATTTATTGCTTTTTATACATCAAAATATGACAAAATGAATCTCTACACATGTGCAGCGAAAGCAATACCTAAATGTAGGGGGTTGGGATGTTTGAATGGTGTGATTTGCGTGCTAATTGTTGCTAATTTTCTTATGCATATCAAGTCATAGGGTCCGTGTTATTTTAATTTAAGAGTATAGTAGCATGAGTGTTATCTCAGTGCTATCCTTTCACCTCGCCGCAATGCGTTAGGGAATAAGCATTTGAAATCTTGATTTTGCACAAGCACGTTGCTGATTTAAAATGATGTTTGAGCACCTTAGAATCATTCACCTTTGCATGTGCATGAGATCATGGTATTGGATGATAAAAACCTGGACGCATAGCACCTGTTTTCAATGGAAATGACCACGTGGAGTGTGGAAAGGCGTCCTAAGCCGTAGGATAGATGTTCGTTTCTTGGGGGATTGTTTAGTGAGGAAACATGGTTGATCTCCTGGAAACCTTGGAAATGAAGAATGGAGTTTGTTCGTTTGTTTTATATGTTGAGCAACGCATTAAGGGGTCAGTCCCTGCGATGTAGGAGAGCTGCAGTGGGGCTGCGGTGTTTCTACTGAGAGCTTGCCTCCTATGTATGTGATTATCGTGGTACTTATTGCCAATATGTATGGGTTTTCCCTCTGAGGAGTTTATAGAAAGAGAAACGTTGGACTACAAAACTACAAAACTATAAACGCATAGATTAGGCTTTAGGGCAGTTTTTCCTTTACCATTAGATTGACGCTCCTGGTCCGCGAGGTCGTGAGGGTGTGTTTGTCTGTCATGAGCATGAGGTACGGCTAGTGCCATAGCCAGTGCCGGCCCATTTCAGGTCCCATAAGTAGTATGTCTATCAAGAGCTGCCAACAAGTGGTGGTTCTCAAATCTAGGGTTTTTAGGGAGTAAAAAAGTTGGTGTATGTCCTCTGACAAGGACCGTCAAGCCGAAATACAAAAATAAGAACGTGCTGAGAGGGCTAGACGGCGGTTGGAGATTGTAAGTCGCTATTCTCCTCAAAGGAGTAGCCTGATACGCATAAGAGATAGTCGTCTTAGTAACCTGTAACGTGTCCCCTAGAATCATCCCGGACACGTCTTAGCAGTCCATCGGAAAGGATGTCTAGAAAGCTCCACCCGGCACTCCCATGGAATGTTATGGGACTTGCGATCTAGGTCTTCCCGCGTCTGCCACGTAGCGGAAGTATCCTGGCCGTTCCCACTTAGGATCGACCTGAATTTGGGTTTTCCTGTTTGGTCATTAGCTAGCAGCAACTAGCGTCACACCCGAGCGAACTACTTTATGCAGAAACGCCAGGTCGGAAGCGGATTCACGCTGCACTTGGTTCAAGGAGAATGGGAAACGAGAGGGATGCAAGGCTCGACCTCTTTGCCATAAGGCATAGTCCCATTCCGTTCCCCTAAAACAGCGTGAATCGGGTAATAGGTAATTCTAAGTCATCGTTCTCGTTATTTGTTCCGGCGATGATGATCATCCCTCTGTTCGTTGAAGTTTTTTGAGAAAAGTTCCCGGCTAACCGGGACCACCCATCCATAGGACAGACCCATGGTCCATCCTCCGCACTTTCCTCGGTTTGCTTTAGTTATGTAATTACCTACCACATTAATTCGATATATATCAAACAGCTTCTTTGATTAACCCTGTTAAGCACTGGTTCCTTCACGTAATCTTATCACAGGACATAAAGAAAACAATGTCAAACAACTTCTTTATTATCATTTTATCCTTTTATCTTTGAAATACAAGGAGTTCCGCCCGTAGGCTTGTCTATAATCCGCCCGAAGGCTATCCAGTAATCCACCAGGGATCACTATTCCAAGCTTCTGCCCGTAGACTAGTAGGCGGGCCTCGAGATCCAATCCCGAGTCACGTTAGCCTCTTGTGCAGGACCCGGAAGGCGAGGGATTTACAGCCAGAGCCCCCCCTGGCACCCAAGCGTTCTCCTGCTCCAAGTAGAGCTCAACGTAAAGACCTCTCGCGGCGGGTTCGGTCCACGTTCCCGGCGCGGTCAACAACCCCGTTGGTTAGGGTCAGGCAGGCAGTCGGGGGTAACTGAAACTGCCTCTCCCTTCAGGCCTTCAACCTGAAGCATTTATATATCTTTTCATCCTTTAGTTCCTTGAGCAAACAACGCAAACAGTGCTTTCTAAACTGTTACAAGCACAATCAATTCCAGTGGTTGTTTATTTGGCCATCTGTTAAAAAGTGAATCTTTCTCTCCGAATGCATCCAGCATTCGATCTGGGATCAAATTGCGACTTGGCAAGATCCCCAAGGGTTTGTTTGTTCACCTTTTGTCCTTGGGCTAGGGCCATACCCTGTTAACCCAACTTAACCAATACCTTAGGTTTTATTAATAGTAAATCCTGGCGACCATGTCGCTTCAATTTATTGATTGGTCATTTGCTTCCAGGCAAATACCTAACTCTCCTTTTTCTTGGCAATTATTCCCCAAGAAAGGTGATGTAACAGGATGACTACTCATCCTTTTGCAAGTTAAACTTGCGCAAGAACCTGCCAACCTCATTCCAAGGAATGGCAAAACTTTCTTGTGATCAAACCACAAGGCTATGCGACGTTGCAACTTGTTGCACAAGTGTCGCCTCCATTCCAAGAGATCATTTCACTCATTGAATGGTGTTTTTTGGTCAAGAATTATGATTAGACTCGAAGTAGGGGTTTGGGCGTCTTCTCGCTCACCCAATCCTAATTGCACTAGACCGACAATGTTCGGTCCTAGGGATTCCAACTCAAACCAAGTTCTAGCACCAGGTCGAATGATCCTTAGGGTAGAAACCTTAGATCGTTTTATGCATGAGCATCCAATTGACTCAACATTTCGTGAATGTGGGTATGATCGTTGGGTTTGAGGGTTTTGACTTGGCAACAAGTGTAAAACTAGGTCGAATCCTTATCGCGCTAAACCCTAGTTAGCACTTGGGATAATTATCATATCGACTGAACCATGCCTATATGAATCCCTTGTGGGTTAGGTGATTTAGACAATTCAATATACTTGTCTTGCGACAAGGATGAACCTTTCCTAGAGATAATAAACTATATCTAAAAAAGGAAAAAAAAATAGTTTCGACTACCACAATACATGTAAACATGCGACTCACTCTATCTTTCATTGGTAAAGTAAAAATACATGATAAGTTGGATACCAACTTTCTTAGGACCTACTAGGACTTACTTCAAATAATCATGTCTACTACCCTTTGTTTAATGCAATTGAATTTTAAGCTTTAATATGATATGCAACCTTTTCTAGATACAACTTCGATGAATGAAACTCATGCATGACGAATATGTAACATGCAACCTTTCCTAGATAAAACTTCGATGAATGAAATTCATGCATGACGAATATGTAACATGCAACCTTTTCTAGATAAAACTTCGATGAATGAAATTCATGCATGACGAATATGTAACATGCAACCTTTTCTAGATAAAACTTCGATGAATGAAGTTCATGTATGACGAATATAATAAGGCTAATGTTGACTTAATCCATTCTACAAGCATCTTCGCGTGCAACATGCAAGTCCATGGTTTCATTTTCATGCCTTGCAGTTCTTTGGACAATATCTACGGATGTTAACGACTTTCTCATGCGAATCACAACAAGAAAGTTATTGCCTAAATGCAATATACGCTTGTTCTTTCCGCGGCCAATCAAAGATGCATTTAAAAAAAATTCATCTTTTAACCCTAAGCAATATGCACTTAGGAATTTCAACTTGGAAATGCAAGCAACCCTACTTGCATGGCATGCACTAACCCTTGTAAATCGTTCAAGGAGATAATTTTCCAAATGTATTTTAGCTAGACTATGTGAAGTCGAAACATGCGTAAATGCATTCTTCCCATGAAATTTAACGTGCCTAATGCATCGCTTAAATGTGGAATCATCCTTTTAAGAACCTGGGCTTGAGGGCTCGTAGGGATGTCCATGTGTATGCTTGGGGAAGAAACTTCCGCGCTTGCGCCTTGCATCTTTTGTTTTGGAGCCATTGTTGATGCTGCGGAATTTGGACTCCGCGGTTTGTCCTTACCTTTATGTGATCTCTGAACTCCTTCCAAGCTTGGAAAGACAACCTTAAAATCTATCTAGTTCTTCCTTGCGCAGGAATGCCCCTTTACAGGGTGTGGGTTTTAAGAACCCGGGGGAAAAATCATGTGCACAAGGCTCATGGAAGCCTTATCCTTAGAAACTTCTAAGGAAGATTCCAAGAAGCTTCTGCTTCTGGACAGAATGATGTGGAGGGGGGAGTAATGATGGAAGGAGAGGAATTGATGATGATGGCGGTGGGATGGGCGGCGGCAACAGGCGGCAGCTCCCCAGCGGACAGCGACTCCCCCCCTTCTATTTCCCACGCCGCTCTGGTCTATGGCGATGGCAGCATGTCCGTTTCCTCTCCCGCACGGCGACCAGTCTCCTCGGGGTCCTCCTCAGCACGGCGACTAGTAACCTCTCTCCCCCCAACAACGGTCGTCGTTTCTCTCACCCCCCCCTTCCTGATCGTGCCTTTGTTCCCTAGTGTGGCAGCCACCTCCCTTCGTTCCTCCAGCACGCAGCCTCTTTTTTTTTTCTTCCCCCCCTTTGTCCACAGGGGGGGTTCATATAGCCTTAGGGGAGGGAAGGGAAGCTCCACCACGTGGAGGATTCATGCCATTCCCTCCTCATGCATTCCCTACATCACTCTTCCTTAGGCCATTCCTTCCCACACTCCCTCTCCTCCAGCCATGCATCGGATGGGGGAAGGAATAATAAAAAAATTTGCCTAAAATTTATCCAATTTCCCCTTCAAAAAGGGTGTTCCCTCGCGGCTTTTACGGACTTCAACCCCAGCCTCTAATTCACAATGTGGAGGCCTCATTTTTGAGCGTGCATGGTATGGATTAAGCTACCAATAATTACGATGTAGGGGATAACCTTGCACAGGATTTACGCAGTGTGCGGGAAGTCAATATTCACGAGTGGGAATATTACATTCTCTCCCCCTTGGAGGAATCGAGATGTCCTCATCTCGAGATGAACTAGGGATATTGATGGTTGAGAGAGCTTTCATCTATCCAGTTAGCATCCTCTTCGGGATAATCTTTCCACTGGACGAGGCATTCTTTCAAGGTTCTAGATCTTAACTGCCTCTCCCTAACATCTAAAATCTTATCCGGTCTTAGTTCAAGGACTCCTTGACTAGGCATTACAATTTATTGGTCATCAAGTACATGATTAGGGTTAGGTATATACTTCTTCAGTAGGCTGATATGGAATACATTATGAACCTTTAGGTTCTCAGGGAGTTGTAGTCTATACGCATTAGGTCTTAAGCTCTTGAGGATCTTGTATGGTCCATAATACCTTGGGCTTAGCTTCCTGCAAGCTTCTAAGGATAGGGAACTCTTCTTTGGGCGTACACAATTGAAGACCATGTCTCCTTCCTCGGAGGTTCTACCTTGATGCTTCGAATCTGCATATGCCTTTTGTCTATCCTTGGCGACTTGGATGTCCTATCTTATTGACTTTACTTGGTCATCCATCTCTTCCAACATTTGCCTTGAAGCTTCAACCCTCAAGGTTGGATCTGAGAAGTTTAGGGGACTTCGACAGTCATGTCCATACAATGCTTAAAAGGGGTCATCTGAATGGTTGGTTGGTAAGAAGCATTGTAGGCAAACTCAACCAAGGTCGAGTATTGAATCCACCTTTTTTTGCTCACGACAACAGTATGCCCTAAGCATATCCTCGATGACTTGATTGACTCGCTCTGTTTGGCCATCCATTTGGGGATGGTAAGATATGCTAAAATAGAGTTGAGCCCCAACGGTTTCAAAGATGGCTCTCCAGAAGTGTGATGTGAAGAAAGAATCACGATCACTAATGATTCTTCTAGGTAGCTCATGTAGCTTGAATATCTCCTTGATAACAATATCGCAATGTTTGAGGCTTTATAGTTTGTCTTGGAATAAGGTGTACAACCTTAGTGAGCATGTCAACCATAACCATGATGGAGTTGTATCCTCCCTGAACTTGGGGTAGGCCAACAACAAAGTCCATACTGATGAATTCCCATTTCATTTGGGGAATGTCAAGTGGTTGCAACTTTTCTGGCATTTTGACATGTTTGGCCTTAATACGTTGACAAGACAAACACTTAGTGACATATTTGAGAACGTCACCTTTAAGCCTCTCCCAATAGTAGCTCTTTCTGACTACATTGAGGGTCTTGGCATAGTCAGGATGTCCTGAAAAAGGTCAATCATGAGCTTCGCACAATATCTTCTGTTTAAGGAACTGGCTTGCCGGTATACATGCTCTCATTCTATAGTAGACATGTCTATTATTGACAGAGAATTCATGACCTTTGGCCTATAGCTTTTGTTCCTGGTCCTTGATAGAGATTTCCCTTAGCATCTTTTGATAGGCTAGATCATGGCATCCTTCCTCTCTAGTTAGCTCAAGTATGGGGGTTGTTTGGCATGGACACCATTGTGGCAAGAGATCTAGCTAATGAGTTAAGGAATGCCTTGCGACTAAGTGCATCAGCAACTACATTCTCCTTTTCAGGTCGGTACTTGATCTTAAGGTCACACCCCTCTAGCACTTCAATCCACCGACATTTCCTCATGTTGAGCTTGTTCTAGGTAAAGTTCCACTTGAGACTTTTTATGATCAGTCACTAGTGTAAACTTGTTACCCAGCAAGTAGTGTCTCCAAAGTTTGACAACTACAAGTTCAAGATCATGGGTAGCATAATTCTTTTCATGGATCTTCAGTTTCTTGAAGATTTGGCTATAGGATGACTTTTCTATATAAGCATGCTAGTATCAGTTACTTCCTCTACTCCTTACTGTGGTCTAGGAGTTTTAGGATCGGTGCTGATACCAAACTTTGCTTCAACCTATCGAAGCTAGTTTGTTCGGCAATTGACCATGCAATGGACATTTGCTTCTTCAATAATTCTGTCAAAGGTGCTGCAATCAAAGCATAGTTTTTGATGAAGACCCTATACCATCTTGTCGATCCAAGAAAGCTGAGTATTTCTTTGACAGTTGTTGGTATTTGGCCATCCTAGAACATTTCTAACTTAGGCTGGCTCCACTGAGATTCCCTCCTAGATATTTAATCTGACGTTTGAAGAATGCACACTTCTTCATTTTTGCATACGGCTTATGAGACCTCATTATCTCAAGGACAATCCGTAGTTGAGGTTCATGATCTTCTTCCTGTTTAGAATAAACTAAAGTGTCATCGAAGAAGACAAGCACGAAGTTATCAAGATATGATCTAAGAAATATCCTGCATTAACCTATTGAATGTGGCAGGCATATTCGTAAGCCCTAATGACATAACTAGAACTCAAAGTGTCCATATCTAGTGTTGAAGGTCGTCTTTGGGATATCTTCTTCCTTGATTCCTATCTGATAGTAACTACACCTAAGATAAACTTGGAGAAGATCCTGGCATCCTGAAGACTATCAAGAAGCTCATCTATTCTGGGAATATGATATTTGTTCTTGACTATTGATTGATTCAACCCTCTGTAATCAATACATAGCCGAAGTGTTCCATCTTTCTTTTTCTGGGACAGTACTGGTGCTTTCCATGATGAACTGCTAGGATGGATGTAGCCCTAATCTAGTAGTTGCTTGAGTTGTTCCTTCAACTCAATTGCTTCCGATATAGACATTCTATAGGGTCTCTTCGCAATTGGCGCAGCTCGTATTACTAGCTTGATCTCATGATCTACTTCACTTTGAAGCGAGAGTTCTGTTAACTCTTCAGAAGCTACGTCCACGTATTCCTTCAGCCAAGTGACCAAATCACTTTACTTCTTTATCAATATTCATAGTCAAGACAATCGGAAAAAAAAGTTTTATTCCATTCATATCAACATAGCCCTATCGAGGTATAATTATTTCTTGGGGCGATGGAACAAGTTGATACATTAATTCGAAGAGAATAAGATATTATTGCATTCAGCTACAGGAACTGAGTAGTAGTACGGATTGGGGTCATCGATTTTCAGGAATCGATAGTTCATTGGAAGATTAGGGTATCTCTTCCTTTGATATCCATTCTTCTCATGACGTCCCAAAACCTTGATTCGGTTGGCAAGGATTCTTTGAATCACTTCCCCGTACACATACTTATTCTGGTTAACCCTTCGACCTCCGACCTGTAGGGTCGCGTTTGCATGAGCCTCAACAAAGACGAACAGCTTTACGATCTTCAAATCCTCCATCCACTTGATTCTCTTCAAGTTAATTTGAAGGTACGCAGGTTGATAGGCAGTTATGTAATAGATCCCTGTAACACCCATCCATCTCCGTTCCACGTACACAGGCGATGGATTGTAAATGCGGTCTAGGATGTTCATCATCTCAACCCTTTGTCGATAATCCGTGGAATGCATCGCGGTCATAAACATGACTCGGAACACTAAGAACTTGTTCCATGCTTCATAATTCTGCAAGACAGCATTGAAAGTAAGGAAATGTTTGGGACAGTAGCATTTTCTTTACTTCGTAAAATTTTCTAAAAACAAATCCTTTGTTGGTTCACTCTGATACCAACTGTAACGTGTCCCCTAGAATCATCCCGGACACGTCTTAGCAGTCCATCGGAAAGGATGTCTAGAAAGCTCCACCCGGCACTCCCATGGAATGTTACGGGACTTGCGATCTAGGTCTTCCCGCGTCTGCCATGTAGCAGAAGTATCCTGGCCGTTCCCACTTAGGATCGACCTGAATTTGGGTTTTCATGTTTGGTCATTAGCTAGTAGCAACTAGCGTCAGACCGGAGCGAACTACTTTACGCAGAAACGCCAGGTCCGAAGCGGATTCACGCTGCACTTGGTTCAAGGAGAATGGGAAACGAGAGGGATGCAAGGCTCGACCTCTCTGCCATAAGGCATAGTCCCATTCCGTTCCCCTAAAACAGCATGAATCGGGTAATAGGTAATTCTAAGTCATCGTTCTCGTTATTTGTTCCGGCGATGATGATCATCCCTCTGTTCGTTGAAGATTTTTGAGAAAAGTTCCTGGCTAACCGGGACCACCCATCCATAGGACAGACCCATGGTCCATCCTCCGCACTTTCCTCGGTTTGCTTTAGTTATGTAATTACCTATCACATTAATTCGACATATATCAAACAGCTTCTTTGATTAACCCTGTTAAGCACTGGTTCCTTCACGTAATCTTATCACAGGACATAAAGAAAACAATGTCAAACAACTTCTTTATTATCATTTTATCCTTTTATCTTTGAAATACAAGGAGTTCCGCCCGTAGGCTTGTCTATAATCTGCCCGAAGGCTATCCAGTAATCCACTAGGGATCACTATTCCAAGCTTCTGCCCGTAGACTAGTATGCGGGCCTCGAGATCCAATCTCGAGTCACGTTAGCCTCTTGTGCAAGACCCGGAAGGCGAGGGATTTACGGCCAGAGCCCCCCCTGGCACCCAAGCGTCCTCCTGCTCCAAGTGGAGCTCAACGGAAAGACCTCTCGCGGCGGGTTCGGTCCACGTTCCCGGCGCGGTCAACAACCCCCTTGGTTAGGGTCAGGCAGGCAGTCGGGGGTTAACTGAAACTGCCTCTCCCTTCAGGCCTTCAACCTGAAGCATTTATATATCTTTTCATCCTTTAGTTCCTTGAGCAAACAATGCAAACAGTGCTTTCTAAACTGTTACAAGCACAATCAATTCCAGTGGTTGTTTATTTGGCCATCTGTTAAAAAGTGAATCTTTCTCTCCGAATGCATCCAGCATTCGATCTGGGATCAAATTGCGACTTGGCAAGATCCCCAAGGGTTTGTTTGTTCACCTTTTGTCCTTGGGTTAGGGCCATACCCTGTTAACCCAACTTAACCAATACCTTAGGTTTTATTAATAGTAAATCCTGGCGACCATGTCGCTTCAATTTATTGATTGGTCATTTGCTTCCAGGCAAATACCTAACTCTCCTTTTTCTTGGTAATTATTCCCCAAGAAAGGTGATGTAACAGGATGACTACTCATCCTTTTGCAAGTTAAACTTGCGCAAGAACCTGCCAACCTCATTCCAAGGAATGGCAAAACTTTCTTGTGATCAAACCACAAGGCTATGCGACGTTGCAACTTGTTGCACAAGTGTCGCCTCCATTCCAAGAGATCATTTCACTCATTGAATGGTGTTTTTTGGTCAAGAATTATGATTAGACTCGAAGTAGGGGTTTGGGCGTCTTCTCGCTCACCCAATCCTAATTGCACTAGACCGACAATGTTCGGTCCTAGGGATTCCAACTCAAACCAAGTTCTAGCACCAGGTCGAATGATCCTTAGGGTAGAAACCTTAGATCGTTTTATGCATGAGCATCCAATTGACTCAACATTTCGTGAATGTGGGTATGATCGTTGGGTTTGAGGGTTTTGACTTGGCAACAAGTGTAAAACTAGGTCGAATCCTTATCGCGCTAAACCCTAGTTAGCACTTGGGATAATTATCATATCGACTGAACCATGCCTATATGAATCCCTTGTGGGTTAGGTGATTTAGACAATTCAATATACTTGTCTTGCGACAAGGATGAACCTTTCCTAGAGATAATAAACTATATCTAAAAAAGGAAAAAAAAATAGTTTCGACTACCACAATACATGTAAACATGCGACTCACTCTATCTTTCATTGGTAAAGTAAAAATACATGATAAGTTGGATACCAACTTTCTTAGGACCTACTAGGACTTACTTCAAATAATCATGTCTACTACCCTTTGTTTAATGCAACTGAATTTTAAGCTTTAATATGATATGCAACCTTTTCTAGATACAACTTCGATGAATGAAACTCATGCATGACGAATATGTAACATGCAACCTTTCCTAGATAAAACTTCGATGAATGAAATTCATGCATGACGAATATGTAACATGCAACCTTTTCTAGATAAAACTTCGATGAATGAAATTCATGCATGACGAATATGTAACATGCAACCTTTTCTAGATAAAACTTCGATGAATGAAGTTCATGTATGACGAATATAATAAGGCTAATGTTGACTTAATCCATTCTACAAGCATCTTCGCGTGCAACATGCAAGTCCATGGTTTCATTTTCATGCCTTGCAGTTCTTTGGACAATATCTACGGATGTTAACGACTTTCTCATGCGAATCACAACAAGAAAGTTATTGCCTAAATGCAATATACGCTTGTTCTTTCCGCGGCCAATCAAAGATGCATTTAAAAAAAATTCATCTTTTAACCCTAAGCAATATGCACTTAGGAATTTCAACTTGGAAATGCAAGCAACCCTACTTGCATGGCATGCACTAACCCTTGTAAATCGTTCAAGGAGATAATTTTCCAAATGTATTTTAGCTAGACTATGTGAAGTCGAAACATGCGTAAATGCATTCTTCCCATGAAATTTAACGTGCCTAATGCATCGCTTAAATGTGGAATCATCCTGTTAAGAACCTGGGCTTGAGGGCTCGTAGGGATGTCCATGTGTATGCTTGGGGAAGAAACTTCCGCGCTTGCACCTTGCATCTTTTGTTTTGGAGCCATTGTTGATGCTGCGGAATTTGGACTCCGCGGTTTGTCCTTACCTTTATGTGATCTCTGAACTCCTTCCAAGCTTGGAAAGACAACCTTAAAATCTATCTAGTTCTTCCTTGCGCAGGAATGCCCCTTTACAGGGTGTGGGTTTTAAGAACCCGGGGGAAAAATCGTGTGCACAAGGCTCATGGAAGCCTTATCCTTAGAGACTTCTAAGGAAGATTCCAAGAAGCTTCTGCTTCTAGACAGAACGACGTGGAGGGGGGAGTAATGATGGAAGGAGAGGAATTGATGATGATGGCGGTGGGATGGGCGGCGGCAACAGGCGGCAGCTCCCCAGCGGACAGCGACTCCCCCCCCTTCTATTTCCCACGCCGCTCTGGTCTATGGCGATGGCAGCATGTCCGTTTCCTCTCCCGCACGGCGACCAGTCTCCTCGGGGTCCTCCTCAGCACGGCGACTAGTAACCTCTCTCCCCCCAACAACGGTCGTCGTTTCTCTCACCCCCCCCTTCCTGATCGTGCCTTTGTTCCCTAGTGTGGCAGCCACCTCCCTTCGTTCCTCCAGCACGCAGCCTCTTTTTTTTTCCTCCCCCCCTTTGTCCATAGGGGGGGTTCATATAGCCTTAGGGGAGGGAAGGGAAGCTCCACCACGTGGAGGATTCATGCCATTCCCTCCTCATGCATTCCCTACATCACTCTTCCTTAGGCCATTCCTTCCCACACTCCCTCTCCTCCAGCCATGCATCGGCTGGGGGAAGGAATAATAAAAAAATTTGCCTAAAATTTATCCAATTGCCCCTTAAAAAAGGGTGTTCCCTCGCGGCTTTTACGGACTTCAACCCCAGCCTCTAATTCACAATGTGGACGCCTCATTTTTGAGCGTGCATGGTATGGATTAAGCTACCAATAATTACGATGTAGGGGATAACCTTGCACAGGATTTACGCAGTGTGCGGGAAGTCAATATTCACGAGTGGGAATATTACATAACCCAACTGCTACACATAGTCCTTTAGATGCAGAAGGAAGTGTAAGTTCTTCCTCTCTTCCACCAAGTCAACCCACTTCAAGTGGGGGTGTAATCCCATCAGTCCAAACTCCCATTGTTAATCCGATTATCACCATGGCACGACCCATTGCAATTCCTGCAGGGACGCTGGATCTACCAGCTTCTTTAGGAGTTCCTTTGCCCATTTTTAATGGGTTAGCCGAAGAAGATGTGGAGTTTCACATTCGTGAATTCCAAATATTAATGTTTAATTATCACATCCAAGATGAGGGACATCTTATGATGTTCTTTAACATGACGTTAAAAGGAAGGGCTGTGGTATGGTATCATAGCATAGAGACTAGAACCATAACCACAATCGATCAATTTTATGCAGCTTTTCGAGGAGAATATGCCCCTGAAAGAGGTGGCCAATACTGGTTGCATGTTTTGAATGTAACATGCCAAGACCCCTATGAGAATATGAAAGCCTATGCCAAGAAGCTTAAGGAAGTATTTTGTAAGTTACAAACTTACATTCCTATTCCGCCGGCTGCCCAATTGCAATACTTCTTGCATGGATTGGATTTCAATATTCAGCTGCAATTGAGCAGTGTGGCTTTGGCTGATATATAGACACCGCTATTACACGGGCAGAAGCACGATTACAAACAGCCTACTCCTCTCGAATAAATCTTAATGCAGGTTTAGTACGTGGAGGCAATCTACCATTGATAAATGGAAATCAAGGGATGCCTATGAATAACCCTAATGGGAGAGGAAGAATGGTTCAAAATGTACATTTATTGCCAGCTCCTCCTAGTGTGACTATGCCTATGGCTAGTTAGTTGGCTCCACCAAATGTTGGAGGCCAAGTTTTTAATCCTAATGTTGTTCCTGTGAGTCAACAACCAATGCCCAATCAAATTGTTAGGTCCATGGAACGACGGATAGATGACCAAGGCTATCAGTCGAGTGCCTCTAATGTCCTTGGTGAAGTTAAGAATATGATGAAGCACTACACTGACATGATTTCTGAACAATATCGGCAAATAGCTATTGATGTTAATTTCCTGAAGAAGCAGCAGAATCTGATAGGGAGTCGACGCCTTGAAGAGGGTGGACCCTCAAGATTTAGCTGTAAGTGGTGTGGCAGATAACATTTCCCTAGAAACTGTCCAAATGTTAAATGTGATATTTGTGGGAAGTCGGGGAAGTCGGGCCACTTAGCTGCTACCTGTTGGAGTAAGATTAGTTCCCTCCAACAAGGGGGTAAACAGCTAGGTCCAGTTAATCATAGAGCGCAAGGTAGTAACCTGCAGCAAAATGATGGACCAAGACAAATACTACAAAGGGGAAAGACCACTATAGAAGAGTTGCCACAAGGCAATGGAGTCAACATTATTGAGGCTGTCCACGTCAATGACGCTGAAACCTCGAACCTACGAGCCATGAAAATAGGCCAAAAAGCTAAAGAGGGTGATAGAGATAATGCAAAGCCGGTCGAGGAAAACCCTAAGCAAGGGGATAAGGGGATACAAGTCCTGAATCCTGGCGTGGAAGGTGGACCTCTAAGGCCTGTTGAGACAGAAAAGTTGATCCTAGGAAGGATGAGGAAGTGCCAAGAAAGAAGGCAAGAGCTAAAAAAGAAGCACCAAGGCTCCAAAAGAAAGAATAGTTTGGCGAGAAAAGAGAGCTTTGGCTACCTATCATGATTTTGACTTAGCAAGTTCTCTTTGCGAATTCAAACCAAATGTAAACCTCTTATAGTTGATTAAATTATCTCCAGGAGTACGCAAGGAATTCAAGAAGATCCTACGTATTGGGTATATTGTAGAACCTTTGGGCATAGTACGAGTAGGGGAAGATTGGTTTGATCATGCTAAAAAGAATTGCCATAGGGTTCCAGGATACGTGGATGGGATATTAGTAGAGCATGCCATCGTAGACATTAGGTCCTCCATCAATATCATGAGTTCATAATTGATGGAGAGGTTGGGTCTAGGCATCCAAAAAGATAGCTCCACCCTCCTTAGAATGGCTGATGATAGCCTAAGACAACTAGAAGGTTGTGTTACTAAAGTCCATGTTACAGTCGCAAGTGTAGAATGCTTCTTGGACTTTAGGGTAATAAGATTTGTAGGATGTCCTAGCTATCGAGTCTTTCTAGCTAGGCCTTGGATTTTACGAATAGACTGTCAAGTCGATATACCCGCCGGTTGAGTGGTTCTAGGTAGAGGTGCTAATTGAGTAATAGTCTATGCTTACCCTGAGTCTCCGCAGAGTGAGAGAGTGCCTCTATCTTCTACTGAATTAGAAACACCAGATGATCCATCTGGTAGTGAGATATTATCCAGTGACGAATTTAAAGAGGGGTCCACTACAGAGGATATTTATCAAATAACTCTAAATGAGCTGATAGAGCCGCAAGATAGGATAAGAGACACAGATGTGATTGAGTTGGACCTTGGCATGCCGAATGATTCACGGCCAATTAAATTAGGTTCCATGATTAGTTCAGCAGAAGGGGAGGACTATGTGTCCTTGATTCAAGAATTCCGTGACATCTTTGCTTGGAGTTATGATGAGTTGAGAGGCATTCCTCCCAGCTTGGCTGTTCATACTATTCCTGTAAAAGAAGGTAGTCATCCTGTGCGTCAAAAAGCAAGGCGTATGACTTTTGAATTGAGGGACGGGATGTTTGAGGAGTTACAGAAGTTACGGAAAGCTGGTTTAATCTTCTCGGTACAACACATAGAATGGTGTTCACCAGTTGTCATCAGGAAGAAGAAAAACAACCAGACCTGACTATGTGTAGATTTTAGAGAGTTGAATAAGCAGACGGTTAAGGATTACTACCCGTTGCCCTTTATTGACCAGATTTTGGATCAGTTAGCGGGTAGGAAAATATATTCGTTTATGGATTGCTTTGCGGGTTATAACCAGATGGCAATTGCAGAAGAGGACAAGTTGAAAACAACTTTTATTAATGTCTTTGGTACTTTTGCAGACCATGTGATGGGCTTTGGATTGTGCAATGCACCTGGATCATGGCAACAAATAGAAGAAAAGACCTTTGGTGACATCTCCCCAGATGAGTTGAAAGTGTTTATCGATGACCTGGGGGCAGCCATTGTAAGGGAAAGGATATTGATTATTTTAAGAAAGTGCTTTGAGTGTTGTAGACAATTTTATATCGCTCTTAACCCACGGAAGTGTATCTTTGGAGTGCCTTATGGGCTATTGCTAGGCCATGTGGTCAGTTCAGTAGGAATTTCAACTGACCCTGAAAAGATCAAGGTTATAGTTGCTATGAGTCCACCACGCACTCCGAAAGAGGTACATAGCTTTCTGTCGTCGATAGGGTACTATCGGAGGTTCATAAATGCCTTGGCAGAAAGGAAGTTGCCACTAACGAACTTATTATCCTTTAGCTGTTCATTTGTATGGAGCGACCCTTGTAAGGTAGCTTTCGAGGATGTGAAACACGAGCTAGTAAAAGCACCAGTTTTAAAAGCACCTAAAAGAGGCGAGGTATTTTACATATTTTCAGCAGCCACCATGCATAGTATCAGCTGTTGTTTAGCCCAAATCTGGGAGGAAAAGGGGTATCATCCGATAGCTTTTTCTAGTCGAAAATTGGGCATATAAAAAATTAACTACACTTATATGGAGAAGTTGTGCCTTGTGATGGCCTTTGCGACTAAAAAATTTAGGCACTATATCCTCTATGAGAAGGTAGTTTTCTATACGAAGGCGGAAGGGCTTAGACTGCTTATGAAAACGCTACAACCGCCTGATCGTCTAGCAAAGTGGTTAATCACTTTGCAGGAGTTCGATTATGAGATTAAGAGTAAGCCACCGAGGTTTCAGGGTATTGTGGAATGCCTTGTGGATTTCGAGGAGCCGAAAGAGACTTTGGCTGAAGGAAGTGATATTAAATAAATGTTTAAAATTGATACAGCTTCTATCCCATCTTGGTATGCTGCTATCACGCATTATCTATCAACAAGAGAGACTGGAGCTGGTTTATCAAAATCAGAAAAGAGGAAAATCAGACAACAGGCTTTGAAGTTTTCCTTGATTGTAGGAACACTATATCGGCAAGGTGTTGATGATATCTACCGCCGATGTGTGATGCCTGACGAGGTTCCTTTCATTCTGGAAGAGTGCCATGACTCTGCATGTGGAGGGCACTTCGCGGGACGGTTGATGGCACAGAAAGCTTTAAGAGATGGATATTGGTGGCCGTCCATCTTCCAAGATTCCTTTGAGTACGTTAAGAGATGTGATACTTGTCAAAGACATGATAGCAGAGAGAATAGGAAACACCCACTTACACCTATCATGGCTATCCTTCCATTTGAGAAGTGGGGCATTGGCTTTGTGGGTCCCATCACCCCGTCGTCTACTACCCAGAAGAGGTACATTATAGTAGCAACTGATTATTTTACAAAATGGTCAGAAGCACGGGCGACGAGGCTAGACAATGCAAAAGAGACTGCAAGTTTTCTTTTAGAGCAGATTATCTACCGTTTCGGTCCACCGAAGAAACTAGTGTCAGACCGTGGAACCCATTTTTTGAATAAAATGATCAAAAGCTTGATTGAAGCTTGGCAAATCAAGCACAAAAAAATGACCCCTTATAATCCGCAAGCAAATGGGCAAGTGGAAAGTCCTAATAAGCAGCTTGTGGGTATCTTGTCTAAAATAGTCTCTAATAAGAAACGAGACTGGGACAGGAAGTTGTATGTGGCAGTATGGGCGTACAATACAACGTTCAAGCGAGCTACCAGCCATACTCCATTTAAAATAGTTTATGGGGAAGATTGTATGTTACCCCTCGAAATCGAGTTGCCAACCATAGGGTTTGTAATTAACCACTCTTTGGGAGATGAGGATTCACTCTTTGAACGTTTCATGACCATAGCCCACCTGGATGAACTGAAATTGCAAAGCTTATTACACTAGGAGGTAGCTAAATGTCGGATGAAGCAGTTGCACGACCTTAAAGCAAAGAAGTATACCTTTAAAAAAGGGCAATTAGTTTTGTATTACGATGCGTGTAGGGAGCTGTCTCCAGGGAAGTTGGAACCTAGATGGGATGGCCCCTACAAGATTGTTAGGATAGGGAAAAACAGGTCTACGGCTCTACTAGCTGATTTGCAGGGAGTAGAATTTAAAAATAAGGTTAATCTTAATAAGATTAAACCTGATTATTTCTAAGTATGCTAATACGGAAAAAAAATACATTGTAGGTCCATGCTGGGGCTGATTTGAGACCTGTAGAAGAGCTTAAAGCTAGTTGATGGGGCGGTTAATTCCTTATTTGGAGCACCCATATCTGGAGCAGAGATACCATCAGGGGAAACTTATCTGGTGGAGCAAAGGATACAAAGTGATTGAGCAAGAAGACGGAACCTTTGTGTGGGAGATCAAAGTCATCTGCCATCACTGCTTATGAATGTTGACAAGTATCCTTGTTGAGTTTAATGAAGAAGGTGGGATGGAGCCATCAGTTCATCCTCTAAACACATTAAATTTTTACTATCGTAATTATGAATAGAGGAGTTTGTGATGGTAGGCTGTGTAAACCCATTGTGGATGCACACATTATATTTTGACAGAGCATCCAGGGGCCCTAATAAAAAAGGGGGTATTGGAGTAGTAATACGAGATCCCCGAAGCAGACTTATGATGAAGTTAGCTGCTTATCTCGGGGTCAAATTCACTAACAATATGGCAGAGTATAAAGCCGTGATTATGGGATTACATATTGCCAAACAAGGTGGTATTCGGCGGTTGTTAGTAAAAGGGGATTCCCATTTGATCTTGAATCAGCTAGATGGAACATACACAGTGCGGAATCCCATCCTTTGTATGTATCATCGAACTGCGATGACCCTACTTGAGGAGTTTGAGAGTGTGTCTCTTCAGCTGATTCCACGTTATTGCTATTAATAATGAGATAGGACCCAGTCGCTTGTAGGGAATGTTATCAGACCATGCAATATATGGCAGGTGATGGTTGATATGGGTGATGCAGAGAGTAGCCGAGATCAATCTACTATTGTTATCCTGGACCCATAGGCTGATTAGACAACATGTTATGCGTATGCCTCTTGCTATATATGCAAGAGAGATGGGTCATAATCTTATGCATTTAGTTTAGGGCTGTGAGTCCTATTTTTCCTCCTTGGAAAGGAGTCTATTATTGTATATCTGTACTATTTCGGGGAGGGATGTGTAGGTGCTATTTTGTTTTATTTCGTTAGGCCAAGAGGGCCAATCAGTTTTTATAGGGAAATGTTTTATTTCGTTAGGCCAAGAGGGCCAGTTGTCTGTTTAGTACAGGTGCGGTTAATGGTTTCTTGTTTTAGTCTTATGCTAGATAGGTTCGAAGAAGAGCTTGGAAGGAGCCTTTTGTTGCGCGGAAGCTTCTCGTGGCCCTATCCAGGTGATATCTCTCCTTTACGAGTCATGTGTGTTTTTATGCTACTCTGAAAAATCCTGGGCATCCGGCTTGATATCCCGCATTGATTGGCAGCTCCTGACATCCCACACGGTAGTCTGAAAAATTATGAAAAATCCACAAGTGTCACTCGGGCACCTTTTAAAAGTTGTCTTTCACTTGGTGCTTAAAATTCGTCCTAGCTGCAACCGCCACCTTCGATGTTAAATATTTTTCCCCTAAATTCCAAAATTTTTTGGCAAATTTTAGGCACATCCTGGGCTCAAAACTCCGCTCTCATTGGCGACCACAGGATAGGGCGACTCAGCCCGTCGAATCCCACAACAGATGTGCACAAAACAACCAAAGGAAGCATCAAGCTGATACAAAGTAAACATATATTAAAACATAGCACAATGCTCACCCTACCCCTTGACAAAACCAAGGCATGAAATCCACAAGGAGTAGGCCTAGCATAATCTGATAAAAGGGCCGAAGCTAGTCACTAACCGACTGCTCCAACACGGCCAAACTAAAAAGAACTATCAAAGAGATTGCCCTAAGTGGTGGTCTGAACTACCTACCTAACTAAGGACAACACAACCAAGAGCTCCTTCTAGGCGAGGACTCCTATAGCCTGGATCAAGAAGTATTTTCTTTTAGCACATTTCTTCTTTTAGGGTTTTATTTTCCCATACTCGGGCATGTAAAAAGGAGGGAGCTGAGTGTATCGAATCGGAGCCCGGAGACGAGAAAGTGGCCACAAATTGGCAAGATATGAAAAGGTGGACATTTGAGAGGACCAAAAGGGGTGCCTTTTGGGGAATTTTAACCCCCCTTCAATTTTTGATCAAATGGACATGAAAGAAATCATGGAGAGATGAAGAAAATGTGGACGCGTGATGGCACCGAAATTTGCGCCATGAATCCTCATGATGGTGATGGCTGGCTGTGAAGAACCTATGCAATGGACATTGGGGAGCAACTTCTCTCTCTTGGCGGGTTCTATCACCGCCCTTCGCGTGAGCAATGGCTACCTGGATGGGAAGAACAGATTCTAGTCTTTCTCTCTCCTCCCTCTCTCTCTTCTCTATGGGCTGTTCATGTGTACCATCTTGATGGAGGGACCGGGAAAGGAGAACGAAAAAAATGGTGATGAAGATTGAGGGAGATGCTGAAGATTGAAGTACATCATTGGATTGAGAGAAATGGAGGCTCCATCTGCTGATTATGCATTCATTCAAGGCGTCTCGGGTTACGTAAAAACATGGTATGACCATTTTTATGAAGAAAATGAAGGATTTTTTATATTTTATGATGATAATTATGTTCTTATTGGATAAAAATTTGTTTCTTGGATGTTTGCATTATGAGAAATGGCTGTGTATCAGGAAATCTTGGTTTGCAATGATTTACATGCCTTATTTAATTCCCGTAATCCCGAAATGCGGTTTTTTAAGTGGTAAAATGGTAGTTTTTCCGTTTCGGGTGAGTAAAAGGTGTTCCCATGGGGGAAATATGGAAGATAAATTGAATGTTAGTATGGAGAAGTGATTGGAACAAGAAAAACCAGAAAATAGCATATTTTATTGCTAAATAAATCAAGAAAATGAAAAAAATAAGGGAAAAAATAGAAATACGTCTTGGAAAAATAAGGTAAAATATAAGAATTATTCGTGGATGTGTGGTAGTGGTAAAGCATGGGGTTTAGCCTCAATTTGCCTCATCTTCTTGTCAAAGTTTGTGATTTATTGCTTTTTATACATCAAAATATGACAAAATGAACCTCTACACCTATGCAAGGAAAGCAACACCTAAACGTAGGGGGTTGGGATGTTTGAATGGTGTGATTTGTGTGCTGACTGTTGTTGATTTTCTGATACATATCATGTCATAGGGTCCGTGTTATTTTTATTTAAGAGGATAGTAGCACGAGTCTTATCTCGGTGCTATCCTTTCATCACTGCAATGCGTTAGGGAATAAGCATTTAAAAGCCTGATTCTGCTCAAGCAAGTTGCTGATTTAAAATGATGTTTGAGCACCTTAAAATCATTCACCTTTGCATGTGCATGAGATCATGGTATCAGATGATAAAAACCTGGACGCATAGCACCTGTTTTCAATGGAAATGACCACGTTGAGTGTGGAGAGGCATCCTAAGCCATAGGATAGATGTTCGTTTCTTGGGGGATTGTTCAGTGAGGAAACATGGTTGATCTCCTAGAAACCTTGGAAATGAAGAGTGGAGTTTTTTCATTTATTTTATATGTTGAGCAGTGCATCAAGGGGCCAATCCCTGCGATGTAGGAGAGCTGCAATGGGGCCGCTATGTTTCTATCGAGAGGTTGCCTCCTATGTATGTGATTGTTGTGGTACTTATTGCCAATGTGTATGGGTTCTCCCTCTGAGGAGTTTATAGAAAGGGAAACATTGGACTACAAAACTACAAAACTATAAACGCATAGATTAGGCTTTAGGGCAGTTTTTCCTTTAGCATTAGATTGACGCTCTTGGTCCGTGAGGCCGTGAGGGTGTGTTTGTCTGTCATGAGCATGAGGTACGACTAGTGCCATAGCCAGTGCCAGCCCATTTCAGGTCCCATCACATTGTGAAATATGCACTAGCACCTTAGACACCAACCAACCTTCAGCCATGCTACCTTCTGACCGAGCTCATTGTCGCACAAAGCCTTTTAGGATTTTCATGAAGCGCTCTAAGAAGAAAATCCATTGCACATAGACAGGTCCAACAATCTCCACTTCATCTACAAGATGCACAAGAAGGTGGATTTGTATTGTGAGCATGCTGGTAGGCAGGTATTTCTCAAAGAGACAGACCGTCTCCACTACTCCCCACCTCACAGATTCAATAGAGGACGACTTAATCTCCTTTTGTGAGATCCATTGCACCAAATTCGACAACCTGTAAATGGCCCTGCGTATTTTTGGAGTAAGGCATCCTGCGATCGCGATCGGTAGTACAAATTGCCACAAATGAGAAAGCATTATGAACAATAGATACACTCCAAATAGCAAAATTCGCACACCAATTACAATCCATTCATAGTACAAACCTGACATATCTTATGACAGTCATGGGATTTTAGCCTTGATAATTGGTCATCTTTAGAAAATGCAGACCTGAGAGAATGCATCATACCTGTCTGAGTGCGGAGAGACTTGACTACTTGCTTCACAATGCGCTCTTCTTTAGTGGACAAAACCCAAGGAGGGTGAGGTAGCTGCATGCGACCATCAGCACTCGACTGCGGCCAAAGTGCCTCCATCTTGCCTACCTTCTTCAAATCCATTCGTGCCCCTATAATGTCTCTCTTTCTTGTGATGTGGTCCCATAGCAAGCTACCCACATTCTTGAAAATATGCATGGGATCCAACAAGTGGTTGATCTGTAAGTGGGTCCAATATGGCAACTCATAGAAAACTGAGAACTGTCGCATTCTGTTTAGATGTGACTCCGTGTGGACCATTTTCAGCTCGTACTAGCTTGCGGCATTCATATGTGTTGGGGGTCATCCAAGAAAACCTTTCCTGAGTTCATGACCCTCTGGCAAGAAAGCGGTGTGTCCTTGATATACCATCTTCTTTATGGTTCGTGACCTTCGGGAGTCTAACTGTGGCTCGCACAATGGACATGCATGATTACCTGAGGTAACCAGACCTGTTCCAACACCTCTATCCAGTGAATACAAACTTGAATGAGATAAAATATAGATATTACCAACGAGAATAGAAGCCTATTTACCTGAGCACTCTTCGAATCCCAGAAAGTCATGCATCGTCCACATGAGAATGGCTCGAATATTGGTAGAACGTCGAACATCACGCTTGCTCATATCTTGCATGGTGACCCCCTCCTTCCACAAAATCTTAAGCTCATCGACTAAGAGACGAAGATACACGTCCATATTTTTGACTTTGTAGTGGTTGGGGATGAGTAAGCTAAGGATGAGATGTCCTTTCTTCCTAGAAAGCCATGGAGGGATATTGTAGTTGACAAGGACTATAGGCCACACACTGTAAGAAGTTGAGCATAGACCAAATGGGTTCATGCCACCCATTGTAAGATTGAGCTAAAGATTCCTTGGCTCTCAGGCAAAGCCTGGGAAGGTAGAGTAAATGTGGCTCCATGCGTGTGAATCCATAGATATTCGTTGAACTCCATCTGTGGACCTATTCTATGCATGCCACGTTGTCAAGCTTGCCATGCCAAACATACAAAACATGTGGCTTATGCAGGGGATAAGTAGAAAGTGTCTAAGAACTTTTTGAGGGATGGTTTGCCCTTGCAAGTCCTGTCGATACCTGTGAGCACCACATTTTGGCTCCATTGTCTCATATTCTCCTCGAAATAGCATGCAATCATTGATACATGCATGGATGTTGTTGTAGTCCATGCCAAGCTTTCATGAAACATGTTGTGTATCATCACGAGACTCAGGCATGGTATTTGCAGGTGGTAATATATGATATTTCAATAACCTGAAAAAAAGTATAAAACACCTTGAAAAAGCACAAATTTCTTTAATAATAGTGCTGAAAAGAAATCAACGAAGCATACATATAAGTTACCTGAACAACTCGGTCACACGAATCGCTCCACCCATATTTTGCTTCCACACTTAGGAGTGCAAGCAGTATCTTCAGGTGAGATACTCGGCACCCATCATATAATGGTATGGATGCTTCCTCTCTAAGCGGATCAGAAGTCTCGATATCCATGGAAATCAATGCATTAATCATTGCCTCCATCTCAGGCTCCAAGATTGTAGATAGGTCTGGAAGGCTGTGTGTCTCCTCTAGTATTGATAGTATAGATTGGGTAGTGCCTTCCAAGTGGTGGATTGGCTCATGCACTCCATCCATCGCATGCCCACAAACTCTTCTAATTGGCCACAAAGGGTGCACTCCTCCTTCGGACAAGACGTCACCTCCCTAGATAGAAAATTTTCCAGCCACACCCAATCTTCTTGTATATGATATTCAATTAGCTTGCAAGTACAATGCATGATTGATATTAGCTTTTATTACCGTTTGTTTAAAATCCTCAATCGCCTGATCAACAATCTTAGATTGAAACTTGCCGAAGCGTCGTATGTGTTCTATAGACAATCGACGTTTTCATCTAATTTCCAGCTTGCATTGAGAGCAAGGACATGGGACACGCTGATTAAGATATGCCTCGCGATCTTGAACAACAAGACCTTCATCGTTTTCCATTTTGTCTACATTATGACAACAATTTGTTTTTGTTATCATTCTTTTTTTCTTTCTTAAATTGTTTGAGAAGGGATTTCTTCTCTTGTAACTCAGCAAAAATTAATGTATGTAAAGTCTCCACCCACCCACCAACAGATTAACATATATATGTCGGAGTGTTTCCCATCTCATGGTGTTGCACCGGACCTCGCCACCATTCTCTCTTTGTTTTTTATCCATTCATTATCTCCTCTCCTTCCATCTCTCTCTCTTTTTCTCTTTCTTTATTATGCTGTATGTTTATTCCCTCTCTCTCATTCCTTCTTCTTTTTTCTCTTCCTCCCCCTCTCTCATTTTCTTTAACGATCATGGCTATGACTACGATGAAGACCATGACCACAACTATGACCATGACCACGACCATGACTATGAATATGACTATGACTATGATGACCATGACCATGACTACAACTACGACTATGACTATGATCACGACTACAACCATGACCACGACCACGACTACGACCACAACCACAACCATGACCACGACTACGACTATGACTACGACTACGACAACGATGACCAGGATCAGGACCACGACCATGACAACGACTACGATGACCATGACCATGACTACGACTACGACCACGACTAGGACTAGGACTACGACCATGACCACGACCACGACCACTGTAACGTGTTCACCTGTTCATTTGTAGGACATGTCTTAGTAGCCCATCGGGAAGAGAGTCCAGAAAGTGCCGCCCGGCACTCCCATGGAATGTCACGGGGTTTGCGATCTAGGTCTTCTCGAGTCTGCCGCGAAGCGGAAACATTACACCTATTCCCACTTAGGACTAATCTAGATCAAGGTTTTCCTAGTGGTCAAATTCCTAGAATGGTAGCTAGTGTCGAACCCCAGAGAAAATATGTTATGCATAATTGTTAGGGTCGAAGGGGATTCATGTTGCACTTGGTTCAAGGAGAATGGGAAATGAGAGGGATGCAAAGATCGATCTCTCTACTGGTAAGGCATAGTCCCATTTCGTTCTCGTAAAACAACATAAATCGGGACTCTAGTACTCTAGATTCTAAGTCATCATTCCTTGCTGTCAATTTATTTTGAGAAAAGTTCCCAGCCAATTGGGACCACCCATCCATGGGACGGACCCATGGCCACATCCACCACACTTTCCTCAAGGTTGCTTTAGTTGTCTAATTACCTACCACATTTAGTTTGACAAGCAAAAACAACTTCCTTAATTAGCCAATTAATCACTGGTTCCTTCACGTAACTTAAGCACTGACATAAAAAAACAATGTCAAACAAGTTCCTTTTCAACAATTGATCTTATTTATCAACCTTTGGAATACATCATAATAATCCAGCCCGAAGCCTAATTCATAATCCGCCCGAAGGCAATTCATAATCTGCCCGAAGGCAATCTAGCAATCTTCAGGGATTACTAATCCAAGTTTCCGCCTGTAGGCTAGTATGCAGGCCTTGAGATCCAATCCTAAGTCACATCCGCCTCTTGTGCAGGACCTGCAGGCAAGGGATTTACGGCCAGAGCCCCCCCTGGCACCCAAGCGTCCTCCTGCTCTAAGTAGCACCCACGGAGAGACCTCTTGCAGTGGGTTTGGTCCACGTACCCGGCGCGGCTAACAACCCCCTTGGATAGGGTCAGCAGACAGTCGGGGGTAACTGAAGCTGCCTCTCCCTCCAGGCCTTCAACCTGAAGCATTAGTTATTTTTCCAACATTAGTTTCTTTGAGCAAAGAAAAACAAACAATGCTCCTAACTGTACAAACACAATCAATACAATGGTTGTTTGTTTGGCCAACTGTTAAGGTATATTCCTTATCATCCGAATGCATCCAGCATTCGATGTGGGATCAATTGCGACTTGGCAAGATCCCCAAGGGTTTTGTTATTTGTTCACCCTTTTATCCTTGGGTTAGGGTTTATACCCTATTAACCCAAATTAACCAACACCTTAGGTTTCTCAAATTAAGATAGTAAATCCTGGGCAATCTCATCACCCTAACTTGATTGGTCAATTGCTTGCTAGGCAAATCATAGTTATCCTAACTTGGCAACTCAGCCTCACAGAAGGTGATGTAGCAGGATGACTACTCATCCTCTTGCAAATTAACTTGTACTTAGAACCTACCAACCCTTGTTCTAAAGAGTGGCAAATCTATCGTGTGACTTAAACACAAAGCCATGCGATGTTGCAACTTGATGTACGAGACAAGTGTTGCACCTAACTTGTAGGATCATTTCTCCCATCAAACGACGTTCCTTGGTCAAGAAATACGTTTGGTCAAGATGAAGGGTTTGTGAGTCCTCTCGATCCAACCCAACGCTAACCATACTAGACTGACAACTTTGGCCCTAGGGTTTCTAAACTCAATTGGAAGTCTAGTATTAGGCCAATTTGCCCTAGGGTAAAAACCCTAGATCGTTATTGTATGGGCGTCTAACTAATCCTAACATTCTATGAATGTGGGTAGGGCCTTTGAGGTTAGAATTATCAAGTCGGTTTTCCTAGTGCGATACTAAGCAGAATTTTAACGCAGCTTAGCCCTACCTAGTGCATTGAAGTGGTCATCATTTGAGTTACACCCTTACAACGAATTACCTAACTGATCCAATTTTCTTGCGACAAGAGGTGATCTTTCCTTAGAAGAGATGCAAATACTTTTCCTAAGAGATACAAATAAATAAATTCACGATACAACATTCCGTGCAAGTATGTGAATCATAGACTTTTCCTTCTATGCAACTATAGGGTTTGCAATGACCATTTCTTTTCCTTGCT
The DNA here is from genome assembly GCF_053477565.2 of Lygodium microphyllum. Lineage (NCBI taxonomy): Eukaryota > Viridiplantae > Streptophyta > Polypodiopsida > Schizaeales > Lygodiaceae > Lygodium > Lygodium microphyllum. The sequence continues at coordinate 158,546,669 of NC_141145.1, read as the reverse complement.
AAAATCATAATGATTGACAATTTGGGGGATAACTCGCATAAAACGTACATAGATTTACATCAAGAACTATGTATATAAACCTTTTTTTTAATGCAATTGAATTCAGGCTTTGATATGACAATTTCATCCCTTCCCAAATCCATCTTCGATAAAAGAAGTTCATGCATGAATGCCATGAGACCATTAATGATTTAATTCGTCCTTCGACACTTAGGCCAACCTAGGACGTAATTATCATCGCATGCAATATGCATGGTACATAAATCCCTTTCATGGAATGCAAGTACTTGGACAACATTTTATGGTCGTCAACGATTATTTCCTATGAATCACAACTTGAAGATTATTATCTAAATGCATTATGCGCTATCTCTTTCTGCAAGGAACCCAAGGATGCATTTAGAAAAATCCACCTTTTAACCTATGCAATAGGATTGCAACTTGGAAGTGCAAGCAAAATGCAACATGCAACTAAATCTTGTAAGATGAATGAATAATTGCATTGATAACTTCTCCATGAAAATTAAATGTGCCTAATGCATTCCTTTTATGCGGAATTAAACTTCTAAGAACCTGGGCATTAGGGTTTGAAGTATTGTTCACACGTGTGCTTGGGGTAGAAACTCCCACGTGAGCATCTCTCGCCATTTTCTTGGGAGCCATTGACGACGAGTCAAATTCCAGTTCAGCAACTCCTCTTGGGTTCTTTACGCGTTGTGAATCCCTTTCTCCCCGATATCTTCACCTTCGCGTAGGACATGGCCTTACAGTCGTAGTTTTGAAGGCATGTGGGATGGCATGGGTGAATAGGGGCTATGGAAACTTTTATGGAAGCTTCCAAAGAAGCTTCTAATGCTTCTCTGTGAGAATGATTATGGAGAGAGACGATGGGGGATGGAGGTGATGATGATGAGGCTATTGATTGTGATGATGGCGATGATGATGGTGGAGGTAGAGGCGGCCATGCGCAGCAGTGGCATGGCGGCTGATGGCGATGGCCTGGGCAGCATGGGGGCTTCACGACTGTCTTCTCTCTCTCCTCCTTTCCACCTCTCAAGCCTCAGGGGGTTCATATAGTGTGTAAGGGGGGGGAGATAGCCACCCACGTGGCTTCACATGCCTCCTCCCTCCCCCATGCACTCCACCACTTACACCACTCCTCTCACACTCCCTCTCCCCTTGCCATGCATCGACTGAGGGGAGGGGTTAATAATAAAAAAATTTCAAAAATTTTATCCATTATCCACTTGTCTTTCCCATGAAGGGTGTTCGTGTGTGGTCTTGCGGGTTTTTGACCTCGGCCTCCTACCCTCGATGTGTTGAGCTGTTTATTGAAGCATGCGGGGTAAGGACTTAGCCACTAATATTATTCCGTTGTAGGAGATGACTTAGCATTGCTTTTGTGCGGGGTGTGTAGTGGTCAAATTTCTTTAATATTTCGTGCGGAAATATTATATTCTCTCCCCCTTAGAGGAATCAATATGTCCTCATCTCGAGAAGAACTGGGGGTATTGTTGGATGAGAGTACTTTCATCTATCCGAGTGGCATCCTCTTTGGGATAATCTTCCCACTTGGATGAGGTATTCTCTCAAGGTTCTGGATCTCAAATGCCTCTCCCTAACATCTAAGATCATGTCAGGCCGTAGCTCAAGGACTCCTTGGCTAGGCATTACAACTTTTTGATTATCAAGCACGTGACTAGAGTTAGGTACATACTTCTTCAGTAGGCTGATATGGAATACATTATGAACTTTTAGGTTCTCGGGGAGTTGAAGTCTGTAAGGATTAGGCCCTAGGCACTTGAAGGTCTTGTAAGGTCCACAATACCTTGGACTTAGCTTTTTTGCATTCACCCAAGGATAGGGAACTCTTCTTTGGACGTATGCGAATGAAGAGCATATCTCCTTCAACGAAGGATCTGTCTTGACATTTCAAATCCGCGTAAGCCTTTTGACTATCCTTGGCGGCTTGGATGTCCTATCTTATTGACTTGATTTGGTCATCCATGTCTTCCAGCATCTGCTTTGAGGCTTCAACCCTCAAGATTGGATCCGAGAAGTTTAAAGGACTACGACAATCGTGCCCATACAATGCTTGAAAAGGGATAATCTGAATGCTTTGTTGGTAGGAAGCATTGTAGGAAAACTCAACTAGTGGCAAATATTGAATCCACTTTTTGGGCTCGTGGTAGCAATGTGCCCTTAGCATATCCTCAATGACTTGGTCGACTCGCTCTGTTTGACCATCGGTTTGAGGATGGTAAGCTATACTGAAACAGAGTTGAGTCCCAACGGCTTCAAAGATAGCGCTCCAGAAATGTGATATCAAGAGAGAGTCACGATCACTAATGATTCTTCTGGGTAACCCATGTAGTTTGAAAATCTCCTTGATAAATAACCTTGCGATGTCTGAGGCTTTATAGTTTGTCTTAACAAGAATAAGATGTGCAACCTTGATGAGCATATCCACCACAACCATAATGGAGTTGTATCCTCCCTGAGCTTGAGGTAGGCCAACAACAAAGTCCATACTAATGAATTCCCATTTCATTTGGGGAATGCCAAGTGGTTGCAACTTCCCTAGCATTTTGACATGTTCCGCCTTAATGTGTTGACAAGACAAACATTCACTGACATATTTGAGAAAATCACCTTTAATCCTCTCCCAATAATAGCTCTTTCTGACTGCATTGAGGGTCTTGTCATAGCCCGGATGTCCTGAAAAAGGGGAGTCGTGAGCTTCCCAAAGTATCTTCTGCTTGAGTGACTAGCTTGCAAGTATACATAATCTCGTTCTATAGTAGACAAGTCCACTATTGATAGAGAATTCTTGATACTTTGCCTGTAACTTCAGGTCTTGATCCTTGATAGGGATCTCCCTTAGCATCTTCTGATAGGTTGGGTCATGGCATGCCTCTTCTTTAGCTAGCTCAAGTATTGGGTTGTTTGGCATGGATACCTTTGTGGCTAGAGATCTAGCTATTGATGGATCTTGTAAAATCCGAGAATTCAGAAATGCCTTGCAACTGAGTGCATTAGCAACTACAT